>NW_022589707.1:78027324-78204041 GCF_004348235.1 Phoca vitulina
GTGTGTCTGTGTCTGTGTGTGTCTGTGTGCATGTGTCTCTGTGTGTCTGTGTGTGTGCGTGTGTGTGTGCGTGTGTCTGTGTGCGTGTGTCTGTGTGCGTGTGTCTCTGTGTGCGTGTGTGTCTGTGTGCGTGTCTGTGTGCGTGTCTCTGTGTCTCTGTATGCGTGTGTCTCTGTGTGTGGGTGTCTCTGTCGATCAGTCTCTCTGTGCGCGTCTCTCTCTGTGCGCGTCTCTCTCTGTGCGCGTCTCTCTCTGTGCGCGTCTCTCTCTGTGCGCGTCTCTGTGTCTTTGCAACATTATCATTGTGGAGCTTAGGGAGGGGATCGGTGAGGGTCTGACCCCGTGTAGCCAGCACATTTTGTTATATTTCAAAAGCAGTTGGAAAGTTCTCCATCAGGGCTTGGAACGGTTGAGTCTCAGGTCCAGAAGGGACTCTACCAGTGAGGGTCCTGGCAGAAAAACAGCACTCCATGCCAAAGATATGCCTGGAGATCATTTAACGCAAGATGATTTATAGGGATGTGGGCAGGGCTAAGAGATCCAGAAAGGGATGAGGAAGCACCCAGGGCTCACAGTGGAGCTTTTACTACCCTGGCCTTGAAGGGAGAGGTCGCTGCGAGCACCCAGAGAGCTGCAGCCACGGAGGGAGCTGTAGTCCCCCCAGCGGAAGACACAAGCACTGTTGGAACCATAGTGCCGAGGCAGGGAGAGAGAGGGAAAGGACCGCCATCTTCCCTTTCTTGCACTCTCCGTCGCCTGGTAGTGCCTCCCCCCAGGACCCCCACGGGAAGCCAAAGGCAGGGATGCTGTTGAGAAGGCTCAGCTTCTGCCTGGGTAAACAGGTCAGGGTAGAGAGGGACAGAGAATGGAAGGGGCGAGGGAGAGAGCAAACAGACTAACCCAACAGACCCTGAGAGGCCTGCATGCCCAGTGGTTCTCAGACTGGTGCAGGTGACAAGGCCCACGGAGACCAGCTTAGTCCTTGTCAAATACCTTCAGCGCAATTAACTTGAACTACATGTGCTAGATCCTGCTAAAAGCAGGTAAATTCAGAGACGCTTTATGCATCATTCCCTGTCCCAGAGGAGCCTGTAGCCTAAGCCAGGACTGACTGGTAAGGAGATGAGGTCATGTGGCATAGACCTGTACAAACGGAGGCCTATTTGCCATCATCTACGGTAGTGTTGTTTATAACAGCAAGAAATTAGAAATAAATTTCTGTCCGTTGGGGATTAGTTCCATAAATGGGACATGGATTCGGTTGAGTCCTCTGTAGTTGCATATTTAAAACGAAGATCTCTATGTAGTGCTATAGAAAGGGCACGGAGTTCTATTGTTGAAGAAACATGGAGCTGAAGGGGCACCTGGCTGGCTCAGTTGGTAGAGCACGTGACTCTATGATCATCTTCGCTTGCTGTTGGTCCATGCATTTTGACAAGTTTCAGAAGGGAGTTTCTGGAGAAAACTGGAAAAAGAACATTCTATCAAATAGATTATCAGGGTCAGGGAAGACAAGGGGCAGAACACCTTGTTCACACAGCACTCCTTTTCTGAGGGGCACGGGGGAGACCACAACTCCCATCCGACCCACAGCGCTTGTGCCACCAAATCGGACCACCTGACCTTAGTGCAAACCTCCCACCCTCCACCCAGTCCACAGAGGAGTCAAGGATCCCTGCATTTAAACTTACAGCTTTAGTTTGTCACACATTTCTTCCTCCCTTGTTCTAGAAGCTTGGGCAAGCACTTAAAACTCTGATTTCCACATCTATAAAATGGGGATATTGGGGCACCTGGGTGGCTCAGTTGGTTAAGTGACTGCCTTCAGCTCGGGTCATGATCCTGGAGTCCCAGGATCGAGTCCCGCATTGGGCTCCCTGCTCAGCAGGGAGTCTGCTTCTCCCTCTCCCACTCCCACTCCCCCCTCTCATGCTCCATCTCATTCTCTCTTTCAAATAAATAAATAAAATGTTTAAAAAATAAATAAAAAATAAAATAGGGATATTTATTCCTTGCCTAGCTCACTGATACACAGGTATATTACAAGAAGAAACTCAGTGTATGTGAATGGGCTTTAATAAAAATAAATCATGAAAGGAGTTTATTATTAATAGAAGTCCACTGAGCACCATCCCAGACACAAAACAGACTTGTCGAGCTCATCAGCCCTGACTCAATGGGCATTCACTAACAACCAAAAACAACGAAACAAAATCTCCAATTCATTTCCCTTTTAGTCATGATGAGATCAATGCTCAACACGTTCTAGATTTCCAATAAAATAACAGATCAAAGGGTAGTTCACAAGACTAACAGGCTTCTATCTAGTTTTGACATTAACTCAAAGAAGTTTACTACAACTTTTTCTTAGATGTAGTCCACGATCATTTAATCAGTAGCTTGAAAGGAAATAAGGTAGGTGTTAGAGTCCAAAAGCCCTGGATTCAGTTCACAGTTCAGACTTTCACTTGTTTTGTGTCCAGAGCAAGGGGCCTCATGCCCCCAAATGTCCATTTTCTCAACACTCTCTGGTGAAGAAACAAGCACCACCACTTGACTATACTATTTTCTCCTTTCCTTCCTCCTCATTCCTCACATGAGGCAAGAATCTAAGTTAACAGGAAGACTGGTTTTCTAAGTGCTTCCACTTAAAAACACAGAACTTGCAAGTCATGGTCCAAGACACCATGTAAGCATTACACCCACCGCCAATTAAGTTCATCTTGAGGGAAAAACACCGAAGTCACACCTTCGTTCATCCGTTCAACAACTTATTAGCTCCCCCATGGTACAGGGCGAGGTTCCCTTGCTGGGATACAGAGGGGGATGAAACACATGGTCCCCACCCTCACAGAGCTCATGGCTAATAGAGAAACAAAATGAATAAACCCACAAATATAAAATTGCTATTTTTATATAGTCCAATGAAGGCAAAGAGTGTAAGTAAGGTGGTCACGGAGAAGGCCATTTCCACTGGGGGAAAACAGAAGACCAACAGCGCTGGAGAATTGGGAGGGGAGGAAAAATGGATCAAGATTATTTGGAGGAGAGCCTACCTCATTTTGGATTTTGTCCTAAGGACAACAGGAAACTACGCAAGGGTTTTAAGAAGTGAAGGGACAGGGGCGCCTGGGTGGCTCAGTCGGTTGAGCGTCTGACTCGTGATTTCAGCTCAGGTCATGATCTCAGGGTCATGAGATTGAGCCCCAAGTCGCTGGCTGAGGGTGGAACCTGCTTGAGATTCGCCCTCCCTCTGCGCCCCCCACCACACGTTCTCACTCTCAAAAAAAAAAAAAAAAAAAAACTGAAGGAACACAATCCTCCCCCCATGTTTTATTATCACTTTGGACTGGCAGAGAATGTGGCATGAGAGGGGAAGGGAAGATGCTGGGGACCACGCAAGAGGCTGGTTTGTAGTTGGACTACAATGACGGCAGCTTAGGGGAGGGTGGAATGGGGATGGAAAGACAAAGATGGCTCAGAATAGATTTTGGAGGTAGAATCAACAGAATACGGTAATGAATGGCCTGTGATGAGGAAAGTTTTGTATCTTGATGGGGGGTTAGAGGTAAGAATTTTTACGTATACGATTTCCCCTCTTTTTATCTATTATATGCAAAACACAGGCTTAGGGCCTGGTGTTGAGGGTGTTTTTTTTTTCTCTGTTTTTTCTCTGAAAAAAACGGACAATTGAAGTAAGGTCACAACACAGCCACTCTGAACAGCCAGCCAAGCCTCTGGAGATTAAATGACATACTCGTTTAATATTTCCGCATAACAAAGACACAAACTCAGTGACTTACTTCATGCTCATACTATCCCAGCTGCCGTGGCTGAGGAGCCTGAGCGTGGCTTACCTGGGTTCTCTACTCCAGGGTCTGACAAGGCTATAACCACAGTGTTACTCAGTGCTGGAGTCTCACATGAGGCTTGGGGTCTTCTTCCAAGTTCACATGGCTGTTGGAAGACTTCACTTCCGTGGGGCTAAAGAACTTTTGGGGGCGTAGCTGCTTCAGGGCCAGCAAGAGAATCTCCGACTTCTAGACCCTTTTAAAGGGCTCACCTGACTAGGTAAAGTCCACCCAGGACTATTTGATTCACTTAAACTCAACTGATTAGGTACTTTAATTCCACGTGAAAGATTCCTTCACCGTGGCCATCTGTTGAGACCTAATCACAGGAATGAGATTCCATGGGGAAGGGATTATACCAGGGTACGCGTCATTGGGGCTCATCTTAGAATTCCGCCTACCACAAACTGAACCTAAAAAACAATCAATTACAGAAGAACGTTTCATGCCAGCTCATGGATTTGTAGGAATTTTTAAAAATACCTTTATCATTAAATTTCTACTTCAGGATCTCTACCTAAATTTGGTGAAACCAGCCAGGGGTAAGAAGAGGGGGTGCATACAGGAGATTCGGGTAAATAGGTAATCAAACTGACTTGGCTACCTTGTCTCCCTGGAAATCTGACTTAACTGGCAAATCACCATTCCTACAGCTTCTGAATCTATTCTTATCTCGGATACCAGAAAAACGAGCAAATGTAAATAGGTCCAATCTACTTTTGCATGAATCTTACACCCAGATCTGAAGAAGAACATCTTGGGACCCAGGTGCTTTTGATATTTGGTATTCTTGCCAATTTGTTTTGAGATCTTTATTGAAGTTCTTCCCACATTAAATTAGAATCTAGACTCTGTTTTCCTCTTGTCCTTTTGCCGAACCTCTTGGAGTCTTCTCTCAAAGATGTAGTGAGTTTTTTTTTTTAATATTTATTTACTTAGAGCAAGCGAGAGCGCGCATGAGCAGGGGGAGGGACAGAGGGAGGAGAAGCAGACTCCCCGCTGAGCAGGGAGCCTGACATGGGGCTCAATCCCAGGACCCTGAGATCATGACCTGAGCTGAAGGCAGACGCTTAACCGACTGAGCCACCCAGGCACCCCGAAGATTTAGTGAGTTTAAGCCTATCCTAAGGGTACCACTGAAGACATCTAGAGCAAAACATTTGTCTAGAAGGCACTGTCTCCACTACAGGAAACACAGCCTCTCCGGGAAGGTTTGTGAATGATTAGAAACCAGGGGCAGAAACGTTCAGTATACATCAATCTGGTGTGAATCAAGAGACAAATGGATGAACAGAGAGAAAAACAAAATGCGGAGGCAATTCATGATTTTAAGGATTCCAGGAAGACCTCTGGGTGTGGAAAAATCCTCACGATTTGGGGTCATCTAGGCCAAGAGGAAATGAAGGTGAGGAAGATACAAAATCAGATTTTTCGGGGCGCCTGGATGGCTCAGTCGTTAAGCGTCTGCCTTCGGCTCAGGTCATGAGCCCAGGGTCCTGGGATCGAGCCCCACATTGGGCTCCCTGCTCCGCAGGAAGCCTGCTTCTCCCTCTCCCCCTGCGTGTGTTCCCTCTCTCGCTGTGTCTCTCTCTGTCAAATAAATACATAAAACCTTAAAAAAAAAAAAAAAAAGAAAATCAGATTTTTCTAGTGTTATAACTTCTGGACTTCGTTCCCGTGGAAGAGATACGGGGGCCTGCGTGGGGGTAAGTGGGAGTTCAGATTTTTCAGAAACGATTTTTCTTTTCGTATACTTGATTCTAATTGATTCCCAGCTAACAAGCACTAACCAGAAGTTTGAAGGAGGTAAAGCTGTTTGTATAAAGTGTATACATGTTCTTCTGCCTCTGCTCAAGGACCAATCAGCTCACCTTGGGCATCACATGCACAGGCCCCCAGACATACGCTCGCTCCCACTCAGAAGCATTCAGAACGCAGGAGAGTGCACAAGCAGGACTTTGACAATAGACATGTGGGGGCTGTGAGCCACATTCCCAGGGACCTCAGTTCCCATGGTGATTACATATTCAACTCGGCCTACTTCCACTCAGCAGAGCCTCATTAAAAGGCAAGAAACAAAAAGAAATAAAGCCGAAACACTTCACTGAGTCCAGCCTGGGCACAAAGGCGGCCAGCCCCACGGCCAGACGCAGGGAGCTTCTCACGCTGTCCCGCCACACTCTCACAGCACACTCCTCGCTCCCTCATCACGGAGGGGGGCCTTGTAGGAAAGGCCAGATCGGGAAAGCTTCGTGAAACATGCAAAGATTTTTTTTTTTTTTGCTCCAGTTCATTTGCAGTTCCTTTTATTACTTAATTAGTTATGGCCAGATGAACAATTCTGAATTTGCCTTCCTGTTTCAATTTGTATAAGAAATTGTGTGGCTGGTGTGCGTGTGTGTGTGTGTGTGTGTGTGCGCGTGCAAGCAGGTGACCATGTGACTGATACATGATGACCGATAAATAGAAAGCAGCACTGTTCCTCTCTCATAATAAAAACATTTCTTTTGGAAACATTTCATTTTTCCCTTTAATTCAACTTTTTATTTTGAGGTAATTGTAGATTCACATGCAGTTGTAAGAAATAATACAGGGATCTCATGTACCCTTCATCTAGTTTGCCCCAATGCTAACATCTTGCCTAACTATAACAAGACCAGGAAAGCGACTTTGCCGTAATTCACTGACCTTCTCATTGGCCAGTTTACATGCATTCATTTGCGTGTATTGAATTCTGTGAAATTTTATCGCATGTGGAGATTCGTGCCACCATCACCATGTTCGAGATGGAGAATAACTCCAGCACCTCAAGGATCTCTCCCACTACCCTTTTTAGCCATGCTCACCTCACTCTTGTCTCTATGCTCCTCCTCTCCCTACCTCAACCCCTGGCAATCACTAATCTCTTCTCCGTCTCTAAAATTTTGTCTGTTCAAGAATGTTATATAAATGGAATCAAATAGTATATAACTTTTAAGATTGGCTTAATTCTTTGGAGGTCCATAAATGTTGTTGCATTTATCAAGAGTTCATTTCTTTTTAATGCCGAGTAATATTCCATAGTCTGGATGTATTTTTTAAAAATCATTTAATTATTTAACCATTTACCTGTTGAAGTATATCTCGGTTCTTTCCAGTTTTTTGGTGATCATGAATAAATCTGTTATTAATAACCATGTAGATGTTGTCATCTCTCTGGGATAAATGCCCAAGACTGCAATTGCTGGGTCGTTGGGTAAGCATATATTTAATTTTTTTTAAGATTTTTAAAATTTATTTGACAGTGAGAGACACACAGTGAGAGAGGGAACACAAGCAGGGGGAGTGGGAGAGGGAGAAGCAGGCTTCCCGCGGAGCAGGGAGCCCGATGTGGGGCTGGATCCCAGGACCCTGGGCTCATGACCTGAGCCGAAGGCAGACGCTTAACGACTGAGCCACCCAGGCGCCCCGAGCATATATTTACTTTTATTATTTTTTTAAACTTGGAGCTATTTTCCACAGTGACTGTACCACTCTGGAATTTTACATTTTCCCCAGGATTGTAGGAGAAATCTTGTTTCTCTGCATCCTCACCAACAATATGGTGGTAGGGCTATTTTTCACTTGAGCCTGTCTGCTACAGGTGTAGAGATCGCTCATGATTTTAATTCACACTTCTCTAATGGCTAATGATGTTGACCTTTTCATGTGCTTCTTTGCCATCTGTATTTCTTCAGTGAAGTATCTGTTCATGTCTCCTGCCCATTTTTTAATTGGGTTGTTTTTTGTTTGGGAGTATTTTTTTTTTTTTTTTTTTACCGTTTTGAGAGTTATCTGTACCTTGTAGACACCGGTCGTTTGTTGCATGCATGGCTTGCAATTATTTTCTCTGTCTGTAGCTTGTCTTTCCATCCTCTAGCAGTGTCTTTTGCAGAGCAAAAGTTTTTAGTTTTGATGAAGTTCAGTTTATCAGGTTTTCCTTTTATGGATTATGCTTTTGGTATCAAGCTTAAAATCTCTTTCTCTAGCCTTCCCTCCCAAAGAGATTTTATCTTACGTGCTTTTCTAAAAATTTTATAGTTTTATATTTAAGTCTCTGAGTCATTTTGAATTAATTTTTATAGAGCATGTGAGGCTTAGGTTGACGTTCATTTTTGGAAAGAAGGGGGCCTAGGAATATCCGATTGTTCCAGCACTATCCTTTGACCATTGAATTACTTATGTGTCTTTGCAAAAAATTAGTTAGGCAGATGTGTGTGGGTCTACTTCTGGTTTGAGATAATAAAAAAAAGATAAAGATAAAAAGGACAAAGCTTCAGGAAATTAGAGAGATGCCAACAAATATGGAAGATGGATAAAGTAATTCAGCATAAGGATAACTGCTACCCCTGAATAAAGAACGCCCTGAATGGAATGCCAGATATATTGAAAGAGAATTTTCCCAAAATGAGGGAAGAAGTGGATCTGCAGTTGGTAAGAACATATTGTGTTTCTTGGAATTTTGATAAAAATTGCTCAGTACAAAAATTACTCAACACCAAGACATAGACTAGTTCAGCTGTTAAACTTCGGGAATAAAGTAATTTTTTAGGAATTCGAACAGATAAGGCAAGCCATATTTAAGGGTGGGAAAAAATCTGGTTAGCCTCAGACTTTTCCAAGGCAATATTCCTTCTACTTTAATAATTTATCTGGGCCTGATATTCTTGGGTCACATTTTCATTTTCTCAGAATTATTATTCAAGTATAAAGGCAAAAGCAGACATGTTCAAATGTGAAAGAATGAAAAGAATATGACAAACTTTCAAAACAACAAAAATAGCAACAACTGTTGGACAATGAAATGCAGTCCACTAAAATGTTGATCCCTATAAAGAACTCAGGAATAGAAAAGCCACATAAAGGGATTGGTGATGAACATTGATCTACTTAAATGTTATGACCAGTACAAAACAATCATGGGAATGCTGAACAGAGTATGAATGGGATACATCTGAGTAATGCAAAAATAGTAATAACACAACAAAAATCAGGAGGTGGAGGAATGAGGTCAGAGGAAATGTAAGATTTCAAATGCCTTTCTCTTTCAAAGCTGGGAGTCAAGAGCTACTGTTGCTATTCAAACATGTATTTTTAAACCTTTGGAGAGGATTTTATTTATTTATTTTTAAAGATTTATTTATCTCAGAGAGAAAGAGAGAGTGAGAGAGCGTGCATGCGAGCGGGGAGAGGGGTAGGGGGAGAGGGAGAGAAAGAATCCAAAGCAGACACTGCGCTGAGCACAGAGACCAATGCAGGGCTTGAACTCACAACCCTGAGATCAAGACCTGAGCTGAGATCAAGAGTTGGAGGCTTAACCAACTGAGCCACCCCGGTGCCCTGTTTTAGAGAGGATTTTAAAACAATACATATTTCAATTTATTTTGTATTTATTGATTTATTTTTATTTTTAAAGATTTTCTTTTTAAGTAACCTCTATACCCAACGTGGGGCCTGAACTCACAAACCCAAGATCAAGAGTCGCACACTCTACTGACTGAGCCAGCCAGGTGCCCCCGTATTTCAATTTAAACAATAACTCCTGACCTCTAAAGAAGTAGCTTTTGGGGAATAATATCTCTTGTGGTGAAGAGATCTTTGAAGTTCAACGATTCCTTCACTTGCATTTTAGTTTTTGTTTTCTTCTATTAAATTAAAATTAAATACTGACAAATAATACTATGAAATCAGTTGTCATCCTAATACAATATAATACATACTATAGGGCTCATTCATATTAATACTGATTAACACAAATTTTAAACTTTCTATCAGTCTAGTTTCCAGCTTATTCAAATGGGGTAATTTGAAGAGAGTTTAATAAGGGGCCTTTTTACAAAGGTAGGGACGGGGTTTAGAAAAACCAACAAGGGGAAGTGCGGTATTCTAGAACTAGCAATAGCAGAGACCTGCCCTACTTAGCCTCAAAGGTAGAAGAAGACGGAAAGGCTGCTAGAATGCAGAGGATAGCTGGAGAAGAGGCTGTGTCCTTGGCCTCAGGTCCTGGGGATGAAGCTGAGGGATAAAGGCACCTACCTCACTTCTCCAGGCTTTTGTATCCTGCTGTGATTTTCATTGGCTAAATCTAACTAAAAACCTGATGAATCAAGCAATCTGCAGGTCGGCTCCCTAAAGAATAGAATGGGAAAGGGTGGGGAGTGGGGACGAAAGGCAGATATCCAGATACTGTTAATAAACATAGCATTTGTTCTATTATCCCATTCTTTTAAGACAACTCATAGAGTTGTGCCATCATCACCACTAATTCCAGGATTTTAAAAAAAGATTTATTTACTTATTCTGAGAGAGAGAGAGAGAGAGCACGAGTGGGAGTGGCAGAGAGAGAGAGAGAGGGATAGAGAGTCCCAAGCAGACTCCGTGCCAAACCCAGAGCTGACATGGGGCTCAATCTCATGACCCTGAGATCATGACCTGAGCTGAAACCAAGAGTTGGACACTTAACTGACTGTGCCACCCACGTGCCCCTAATCCCAGGATATTTTAATCACCTCAAAAAAGAAACCCCATACCCATTAACTGCCAACCTCCAATCCTCCCATGAACCCCAACCCTAGATAACTACTAATGTACTCTGTTTCTCTATATAATTTGCCTATTCTAGACATTTCATGTCAAAGCAATCAGAGAATATGTGGTCTTTCATATAATCGTTGAATATCCTGGCTTCTTTCACTTAACACAATGCTTTCAAGATTCATCCATGTGGTAGTGTGTGTGAGTCCTTCATTCATTTTACTGTCAAATGATATTCTGTTGTATAGATACACCAAATGTTACTTAATAATTCATCAATGGATGGACATGGGGGTTGTTTCCACCTTTCCACCTGCTATAGATATTAGTATAAAAGCGGACATGCTTTCATTTCACTTGGGTATGTGTACCTTGGAGTAGAATTGCTGGGTTAACTGGGAACTCTATGTTTAATTTTTTGAGAAACCACCAAATTGTTTTCCAAATTAGCTGTACCATTTTTCATTCCCATTAGCAGTGCATGAGGGTTCCAGTTTCTCCACATCTTCATCAACATTTTTTATTGTCTTTTATTTTAGCCATCCTGGTGGAGGTAAAATGGTATCTCCTTCAGATTTTGATTCTGACTTTGATTTTTGAGGGAGAACAGGGATAGTGAGGAAAAGATGTACAGCAGACATGGCCACTGAGAGTCTAAGAATATTGGAAGCACCAAGCTCCCAGGGACGGCAGTGCCTTTGATATCCTGGCCTTCTTTGGTTCCTACTCATTTCCAGAGCTTGCTTCTCCAGTCACTTCATTAATTCTGTGAAGCACAAAAGTTTTTAATTTGATGAAGTCCAATTTATGGTTTTTTCTTGGCAGCCTGTGTTTTAGGTGTCATGTCTGAAAAAAACAATATCAAATCTAAGGTTGTGAAGATTTATACTTATGTTTTCCTCTAAGAGTTTTGTAGTTTTGGCTCTTTGATTTACATCTTTGATCTATTTTGAGTTAGTTTTTATATATGGTATGAGGTAGGAGGTCCAACTTTATTCTTCTGCACGTGGGTGTCTAATTGTCTCAGCCCACTCTTTGTTGAAAGGACTATTCTTTCTTCATTGAACTATTTTGGCATCCTTGTCAAAAATAAATTGCCCGTAAACATGAGGGTTTATTTCTAGATTCCCAATTCTATTCCATTGATTGTCTATTCTTGGCTCAACTCTATGATTGTCTATTCTTACATTCTTACTCTTGCCACACTGCTTGATTACTGTTGCTTTGTAGTACGTTTTGAAACCAGAACATGTGAATCCTTTATTTCAAGATTGTTTTGACTATCCAGGGTCCTTTGAGTTTCCATATGAATTTAAGGGTCAGCTTGTAAAGTTACACTAAGAATCTAGCTGAGATTCTGATAAGGATTGTATTGAATCTGTTGATCCATCTGGGGAATACTGCCATCTTAACAATATTAAGTCTTCTGATACATGAACATAAGGTGTCTTTTCATTTATATAGAACCTCTTTAATTTCTTTAAATAATGTTTTATAACCATTCTCTAACACCATTCACAAAGATAAACTCAAAGTGGATGAAAGACCTCAATGTGAGACAGGAATCCATCAAAATCCTAGAGGAGAACATAGGCAGTAACCTCTTTGACATCGGCCACAGCAACTTCTTTCAAGGTACATCTCCAAAAGCTAGTGAAACAAAAGCAAAAATGAACTTTTGGGACTTCATCAAGATAAAAAGCTTCTGCACAGCAAAGGAAACAGTCAACAAAACAAAGAGGCAACCCACAGAATGGGAGAAGATATTTGCAAATGACACTACAGATAAAGGGCTGGTACCCAAAATCTATAAAGAACTTCTCAAACTCAACACCCAAAAAACAAATAATCAAGTCAAAAAGTGGGCAGAAGAGATGAACAGACACTTCTCTGAAGAAGACATACAAATGGCTAACAGACACATGAAAAAATGTTCATCATCATTAGCCATCAGGGAAATCCAAATCAAAACCACACTGAGATACCACCTTACACCAGTTAGAATGGCAAAAATGGACAGGGAAAGAAACAACAAATGTTGGAGAGGGTGTGGAGAAAGGGGAACCCTCTTACACTGTTGGTGGGAATGCAAGTTGGTACAGCCACTTTGGAAAACAGTGTGGAGGTTCCTCAAAAATTTAAAAATAGAGCTACCCTATGACCCAGCAATTGCACTCCTGGGTATTTACCCCAAAGACACAGATGTAGTGAAAAGAAGGGCCATATGCACCCCAATGTTCATAGCAGCAATGTCCGCAATAGCCAAACTGTGGAAAGAGCCGAGATGCCCTTCAACAGATGAATGGATAAAGAAGATGTGGTCCATATATACAATGGAATATTACTCAGCCATCAGAAAAGATGAATACCCAACTTTTACATCAACATGGATGGGACTGGAAGAGATTATGCTAAGTGAAATAAGTCAAGCAGAGAAAGTCAATTATCATATGGTTTCACTTATTTGTGGAACATAAGGAATAACATGGAGGACATTAGGAGAAGGAAGGGAAAAATGGGCGGGGGGAATTGGAGGGAGAGATGAACCATGAAAGACTATGGACCTGAGAAACAAACAGGGTTTTAGAGGGGAGGGGGTGGGGGGATGGGTTAGCCCGGTGATGGGTATTAAGGAGGGCACGTACTGCATGGAGCACTGGGTGTTATACGAAAACAATGGATCGTGAATCACTAAATCAAAAACTAATGATGTATTGTATGGTGACTAACATAACATAATAAAATTAAAAAAAAATAATGTTTTATAGTTTTCAGAGTGTAAGTTTGTACTCCTTTGCTAACTTTTAAAAAAAGATTTTATTTATTTATCTGTCAGAGAGAGAGAGAGCACGAGCAGGGGGAGCAGCAGATAGAGGCAGAGGGAGAAGCAGGCTCCCCGCTGAGCACGGAGCCCTCTGCAGGGCTCGATCCCAGGACCCTGGGATCATGACCTGAGCCAAAGGCAGATGCCCAACCAACCGAGCCACCCAGGTGTTTCTCCTTTGCTAACTTATTTTCTAAGTATTACATTTCTTGTTGCTATTAAAAATGGAATTGTCTTAATTTTATTTTCAGATTGTTTTCCTTTATTTTTGAAAGATCATTTCACGAGATATAGAATTTTCGGCCTCCGGTCTTTTCCCTTCAGCACGTTGAGCTCGTTATATCACTGCCTTCTGGCCTCCGTGGCTTCTAATGGGAAATCAGCTACTAAGCTTATTGAGGATCAAGTATATATGATAAATTGCTTTTCTTTTGCTGCTTTTGAGATTTTCTTTGTCTTTCTAGGTATGGATCTCTTTGAGTTTATCCTATTTGGAATTTATTGAGCTGTTCGGACATGTAGATTACTGTTTTTCATCAAATTTGGGTGTTTTTGGTCATGATTTCTTCAAAGGTTCTTTGTGCCCTTTTCTGTCCTCTCCTTCTGGGACTCTTGGTATGTGTGTGTTGGTGGACTTGAGGATTATCCCACAGCATTCTGAAACTTTGTTCATTTTGCCTCATTCTTCTTTAATTCTTCAGACTGATAATCTCAGTTGACCTATCCTCAATTTGATTCTTTCTTCCACAGTTCACGCCTGCTCTTGGACCACTCTAGTGAATTTTTCATTTCAGTTACTGTATTTTTCAATTCCAGAACTGTGACTTTTTAAAAAATAACAGCTCTCTTTATTGATATTTTATATATGGTAAGCCATCATCCTCATACTTTCGTTTAGTTTTTGTTTTTTTAGACATTGTTTCTTTTAGTTCTATGAACATTTTTAAATAGCTTATTTTGTTTTATTTTTTTAAAGATTTTATTTATTTATTTGAGCAAGTAAGCAAGAGCTAGGGAGAGAGAGCACACAAGCAGTGGGAGAGGCGGAGGAAGAGGGAGAAGCAGACTCCCTGCTGAGCAAGGAGCCTGACGGGGAGGAGGGCTGGATCTGAAGACTCTCGATTGCAGGACCCTGGGATCATGACCTGAGCTGAAGGCAGACCCTTAACTGACTGAGCCACGCAGGCGCCCCAGCTTCTGGTCATTTTTTTTTTTTTTTTTTTAAAGATTTATTTATTTATTTATTTGAGAGAGAATGAGAGACAGAGAGCATGAGAGGGAGGAGGGTCAGAGGGAGAAGCAGACTCCCCGCTGAGCAGGGAGCCCGATGTGGGACTCGATCCCGGGACTCCAGGATCATGACCTGAGCCGAAGGCAGTCGCTTAACCAACTGAGCCACCCAGGCGCCCCTGGTCATTTTTTTTTTAACCAGTTTTTTCATTTCTTTTATGAGAAAAAGAACTTTTGGAGGTCTTTATTCTGTCATTTTCTCTGACATTCCCAATTAATTTTGAGTTAAAATGTGCTAAAATTTCCCAGGAGCTTCCTGTGATTATACCTAAATATTTTTGTATATATATATGCATGTTTGTATTTCTTTATTAACGTTAACACACATTTGTTTTGGAAATATGAAGGAATAACCTTGACTGTCCTTATTATGTAATTGAGTGTGTGGGCTAAACCTGTGAATCATAGCAGAGAGGGTAGGTGGAGAGACATGAATCCAGAAAGATACGTGGGAGTCAGATCATGAAGGGCCCTATCTCCCATACTAAGGAGCCTTCACTTTATCCTGACCATGGAATTACTGGAGGATTTTTCATAACGGGACTGTTGTGCTAAAAGTTGCATTCTAAAAAGATCCCTTGGACAACAAGGTGGAAAACTGTGACAATTGGAACAGATTCAAGAGGCAGGAGCAGGGTGTATCAACTGGATGTGGAGGGTGGAAAAAAGAGAGGAGATAAGGATGAGATCCAGGTTTTTGGTTTGGATGTCTGGGTGCACAGAAATCTCCTTGGCTGTTCTGCACTGGATATACAGGAAGAGACTTAGGGCCAGACAGTGAATTGCATTTTGGACAAGTTGATCCTGAGATGCCAAAAGGATAGTCAGTTGCAGCTTTCTAGTCATGGAAGGTGTAAGCGGGCCTGGAGCTCAGGAGAAAGGCCTTTGGGTAGACAGGGAAGTCTTTATGTGCAAATGGAAACTGTTAGGGAGAGTGCAGTAGAAGAGGCCCAGGTCCATAACACTGGGGAACACCAACTTTTAGGGCAAAATGGTACAGTGTTTACGAGCACAGGCTTTGGATCCACACAGCCTCTTGTTAGCATGGTGACCTCAGGCAATATATTTTACCTCAATTTCTACATCTGTAAAATGAGCCTAAGAATAGCACAGTTAGAACAGTGCTTATATTTTTAGCTTCATTAAGAGATCTGTGAATAAAGAGTTGCCCAATAAAGTAAAGAAGAAGGTACTATAAAAAGGAGGAGGGGCTCTAAGATACAATAAGAAATTTTCAGAGATCTACGATGTCAAATTCTGCCATTAGGACCGTAAGATAACGACCGTGAAGCCTCCGTCTTTAAGCAATTAGTGGCCTCACCAAGAGCAATTTCGATGGAATTAAATGAACCAGACTGTAAAGGGTGGAAGAGTGCATAGGGGTCAACAATGACACATCCTTCCCTCCTCTCTCCACGCTTGTCTCTCCCCATAGATGCTTCCTGAAGGACAGTGAATTTTGGATCGTATTCTACTTTGTCCAATCAATTCCAGCCACCAATGGGATAACAGGTCGCACCAGGTTACCTTTAACTCCTCCACATTTGAGCCGTACACGCCACAGGCGATCTAAGTAACTGATAATACAGGACCTCCTACAGACTCCCTAATTCGTATTATTTGGGGCCAATCGCTCCGCACCAAGCCCAAATCCATGCTCTCTGGGACCGCTTCAAAGAGTGTTGTTTCCATCTTGGCCACAAGGTGGAGCCCGCCTCCTTCCGTGGACCCTCGGGTCACGACCCCGGAAGCACATCCTCCTCCCAGTCCCGAGCGGAGATGGCGGCGGCGGCCCGAGGGCTGTTGTTACCCGCGGCGCGACGGCGGCTTTGGGGTTTCGCGGAGAGGCTTCTGGTTGGAGGCGCAGCCGGGAGGGTGAGCTTCTCTCCACTTGTCTGGGTGCCGCCCGAGACCCGGCCGGGGCTTTCCCTCCGGACGCCGCGCGGGACACCTGAGTCGTGGGCGCCAGCCCAGCCGTGGAGTCGGCGCCCCGCACCCCCACGGCGGGTCGGCGCCGGCGGCCTGGGATTGGGATGCTCACGTCCCGCCGGGGATGAGCTGACCTTGGTCACCCACCGCGCGTGACCTGCTAGAAAAGTGTGGGATGACACTGGTTACCGGCCGCTTCCCCCCGGTTGCCCAGGGGTCATAATGAGTGCGTGTTGATGACTAAAGACACAGCGGTTGCAAATTGGGGGAAATTAAAAAGTGAGATCAGAGTTCTCTTCTAGCCTAAGACTGAGCTTCCTCCTCAGCTGTGCTGTCTGCGAACCCCGGGGAAGCTAAAAGAAAGTTTTGGCAGGATATAGGTTTTTCTCATGAGAACCTCAGGTATGTGGGACTTTTCACGTGTCTAAAGGAAAAGAGAAACTGCAGGCGGGCGAGTGGCCCACAGTCAGCGATCAGTCGGTCAGTGTATCTTGAGCATCTGCCCTTCTTCCTGTCTGCTCTTTCTACCTGTTCCAAAGCCTTCTGTTTTCCTTGAACAGTGAGAACCTAAATCTCAGTGCTGTGTTGCGTGTAGGTATCTTTACATTTTTCTCTCCCTTTCTTGTCTCCCCCCGGCCCCCCAGCTTGTTCCCTCTGTAATGAATATTAAACATGTCTAGGAGAGGTACTGAAATAAAAGGAGTCTCTCTCTGGATAATGATAAGAACTGCTTGTTTTCCTTAAGGGAAAGGCATGTTTGTGGGCGTGTTGTTGGCTTTAGGTTAAGCAAGGTTCCTAAGCCAGCAAAGGGGTGGGTCCCAGTGGAACAAAAATTGAGGAGGAAAGAGTACTTTACAGAGTCTCTGGGACAGATTTGGTTTTCTAACCACCATTTAATATCAGAATAGTGATGTGTTTTCTTCCTCTCTGCCACCCCTTCGCCCCCAACTAGTCATATTTTGGCGGGAACAGATTGAGAAGTACACAGGCTGCTGCACGGGTGGTTCTGAATGTTCCTGAAACCCGAGTAACACGTCTGGACAACGGACTGAGAGTGGCCTCTGAAGACTCTGGCCTCTCAACGTGCACGGTAAGGGATTCCAGCAACCGCTGTTTAGGTGACCCCCTCATTAGGACAGAGCGGATTGTTGATTTAAATCTCAGCTTTTTATTGGCTGGTGGTGGTTGAAAAATAGTGACAGTTTTTTTGCCTTGACAGATGACTCTTACTTGCGAATCTTTCACTTTCATAGCAAGTGCCTGTGTACCTTGTTTAGGGTCTGCGTCTGGTTCTTACAGCCTGTTACTGTGTTATTGTTAGTGGTGTTGATAATAGTGAAATAAGTACTTTCTCTAGGCTACTCTGTGCCGGCTGTTCTTACATATATTGTCTTATTTCATCTTTAAAATAATTCTTTGTAGGAGGCACCATCACACCCAGTTGAGGGGCAAGTTCAGAAAAGTTAAATGGTTTTGTCCAAGGTCACACAGCTAATACATGACAGAGCCAGGATTTGAACCTAGATTTTCTGATAATCTCTAGTGCTCTTTATACTGTAGTTGTTAATTGGCTGTACTAACAAGTTGGGCTAAAAATCTGGGTCCTCTGTGAAACTGGCAAGTAGATACTTCACCACCCAGCAATAGCTCGATGACCAAAATTTTTAAGTCTCATAGTTGACAGGTATGTGTTATCAATTCACTGAAGTCAAGAAAACTTTAGTGTTAGGATTGGAAAGCATTTGTCAAAAAAAAAGGAAGAAGATTGCCCCTCTCTCCACTTCCATTCCCCCAAAAGAGAAAATGAGGTTTCATTTAATTTTTCCTTGATTTACATTAAGGTTGGGCTCTGGATTGATGCTGGAAGTCGATATGAAAATGAGAAGAATAATGGCACAGCTCACTTTTTGGAGCATATGGCTTTCAAGGCAAGTTGTAAGACTTTATAAAAATACATTTTCTTTAAATTTCTTTAAATTTCTTTACATCTCACTCTCAGGGCGCCTGGGTGGCTCAGTCGTTAAGCATCTGCCTTCGGCTCAGGTCATGATCTCAGGGTCCTGGGATCGAGCCCCACATCGGGCTCCCTGCTCAGCGGGAAGCCTGCTTCTCCCTCGCCCTGCCACCCCCCCGGTTTGTGCTCACACTCTCGCTCTCTCTGTGTGTCAAATAAAATCTTTAAAAAAAAAAAAAAAAATCTCAATCTCAGGCAAGGAGAACTATTTCAGTAGTAGGTGTATATATATATTTTAAAGATTTTATTTGAGAGAGAGCATGCCCGTGTGCATGTGCATGTGGGTTGGGGAGGGGTAGAGGGAAAGGGAGAGAGAATCTCCAGCAGACTCCCCCCGCTGAGTGCAGAGCCCCACTCAGGGCTCGATTCATGACCCTAAGATCATGACCTGAGCTGAAACCAAGTCAGATGCTCAACTGACTGAGCCACCCAAGTGCCCCCAGTAGTATAGTCTATTTTATTTATTTAATCTTTTCTTTTTTTCCACGGTAATTATCTGAAATAATTACTGAAAGTTGCTTATGTAGAGTTGAAACAAGGATTTTCTCTTGGGATGTAAGGGTCATATGTAAGTACACCACTGTTTTTGAGGCCCGATGCACTTTACTTTTAGTTTTTAGCTTTTTTAAAGATTTTGTTTATTTGTTTGACAGATAGAGCACAAGCAGGGGGAGTGGCAGGCAGAGGGAGAGGGAGAAGCAGGCTCTCCATTGAGTAGGGAGCCCAACATGGGGCTCGATCTCAGGATCCTGGGATCATGACCTGAACTGAAGGCAGATGCTTAATGGACTAAACCACCCAGGCGCCCCCCCCGGATGCACTTTAGAAATCATATTTGGTCCTTGCATGAAACTGACATTGCTTATGTCCTCATATTCGTTGTCTGAAGTGTTTAGAATAGATGAGAGATAAAGGAAGGTACCATAATTTTCTTTTTCTTCTTTTTTGTTTCAGGGCACCAAAAAGAGATCCCAATTAGATCTGGAACTTGAGATTGAAAACATGGGTGCTCATCTCAATGCCTATACCTCCAGAGAGCAGACTGTATATTATGCCAAAGCATTCTCTAAAGATTTGCCAAGAGGTATTGTTATTATGTATAGTGCAGATAGGTAATTTTCACAAGTTCAAAAATAATCTAATACTGTTTTTGCTATGTCTGTTGTGAAAGAGTAACCCTCAGAAATGTGAAAAAATGAATCAAACTTTGGGTGAGGGGGCCCCTATTTTTATTTTTTTCTGTAAATATGACAGATGGTATCAAATAGTTGTAAGCTGCAAGACTTGTACAAACCAGGCCCTAACACTTGATTCAAAAATACTTTCTCCAGAGCCATATGTGTAGTAGTGAAACATTTTTAATGCCTTAGCAGTCTGTTGATGATTTCCTTTGCTGTGCAGAAGCTTTTTAGCGTAATGTAGTCCCACTTGTTTTTTATTTTGTTGCTTCTGGTGTCAGTTCAAAGAAAAAATCATCACTAAGACCTATGTCAAGGTACTTTACTGCCTATGTTTTCTTCTAGGAGTTGCATGGTTTCAGATCTTATGTTCAAGTCCTTAACCCATTTTTAGTTAATTTTTGTATATTGTGTAAGATAGTGGTAGTTTCTTTTCTTTTTTTTTAAGATTTTAAAAATTTATTTGACAGAGCGAGTGAGCACACAAGCAGGGGGAGTAGCAGGCAGAGGGAGAGGGAGAAGCAGGCTCCCCACTGAGCAAGGGGATACGGTATGGGGCTATGGGGCTCAGGGCTCTATCTCAGGATCCTGGGATCATGACCTGAGCTGAAGGTAGAACTTAACCGACTGAGCCACCCAGGGGCCCCAAGATAGTGATAGTTTGATTCTTTTGCATGTGGCTGCCCAGATTTCCCAACAGCATTTATTGAAGAGACTGTCCTTTCCCACTGCATATTCTTGGTTCTTCTGTTGTAAATTAATTGACCATATATGTGTGGGTTTATTTCTGGGTTTTCTGTTCTGTTATATTCATCTAGGTATCTCTCTTTATGCCAATACCATACTGTTTTGACTACTGTAGCTTTGTAACATAGTTTGAAGTGAGGGAGTGTGATGTCTCCAGCTTTGTTCTTTCTCAAGATTGCTTTGGCTATTGGGGATTTTTTGTCGTTTCATACAAATTTTAGGATTCTTTGTTC
Organism: Phoca vitulina; assembly: GCF_004348235.1. Lineage (NCBI taxonomy): Eukaryota > Metazoa > Chordata > Mammalia > Carnivora > Phocidae > Phoca > Phoca vitulina. Next base: position 78,047,943 of record NW_022589707.1, read on the forward strand.
TAATTCTGTGAAAAATGCCGTTGGAATTTTGATAGGGATTGCATTGAATCTGTAGATTGCTTTGGATAGTAATGGACATTTTAATATTCTTCTAATCCATGAGGATGGAAGAGCTTTCCATTTACTTGTGTCATCTTCAATTTCTTTCCTTAATGTCTTGTAGTTTTCAGAGTTCGTCTTTTAACCTCCTTACAAGTTTAATCCTAGATATTTAATTCTTTTTGATGCGGTTGTAAATGGGATTGTTTCCTTAGTTTCTGCTAGTTCATTATTAGTGTATAGAAATGCAACAGATTTTTGTACGTTGATTTTGTATCCTGCAACTTTACTGGATTTATTAATTCTAAAGGTTTTTGATGGAGTCTCTTTAGGGTTTTCTGGGTATAATGTGTTATCTGCAAATAATGACAGTTTGGGTTGTTTCTAAATCGGATACCTTTTATTTCGTTTTCTTGTGTAATTGCTCTGGTTATTAGGAGCAATTTTTTTTTTTTTTAATTCCCTGTTCTATACAAAAACAACTACCACCTGCAAGTAAATAAAATAAAATTTTATAACATGGTAGTCTGACTTGCATTACAACCAATTAAAATGACAACAGTGGGGAGGGTGTGTTGGTTTGAATTGCAAAAAACGTTTGTAAGGGTCTTAATGATTTCTTTGAAACGTTTTACCCCAGGACTAGTAACAGAGGGTAGGCCAGGCTACTTCAAAGAGTTGTTCATTCTAGCTCCTCCCTCTCCTTTTTCTACACAGGAAACAGCAGGGAAAGCAAAAAAAGAGGACTAGAGAAAGGACAAGACAAGGTTGAAGACCATTTTTTTCCTCCTGGCTTTGGCTGGGAAGGACAGAGCCCTGCCGGTGGCACAGCCTGGGGGCTCCTTGAGGAATCCACAGTGGAAGTGCTCTCTGAAGCAGCTCTCTTTTGGGGGTTTGCTTGAGGTTTTTGTCCCCTCAGTTGGGTGAAGTCTGGTGTATGAGGTAATAACGTGATGTTCAGACTAGCAGTCTCCAAATGTTTATGATCACCCAGCCTTATTGGTAAGAGATGTGATTATACATCAGTATAGGTATATTGACAAATTAAATACATGTACTACTACAGAATATTAAATATACATTAAAAAAGATTCTGATTTTTTTTTTTTAAGATTTTATTTCTTTATTTGACAGAGAGAGACACAGCGAGAGCAGGAACACAAGCAAGGGGAGTAGGAGAGGGGGAAGCAGGCTTCCCGTGGAGCAGGGAGCCCGATGCGGGGCTCGATCCCAGGATCCTGGGATCATGACCTGAGCCGAAGGCAGACGCGTAACAACTGAGCTACCCAGGCGCCCCGAAAGATTCTGATTAAAACATAAATTCCAGGAAGTATGAACTCCCACTTGAGCGAACCCCAGTCTAGACTACCAATCCCATATAAGGAGAGTCTTCACACAGGATTCCTTGTCCTCCCCTGTGTCTTTGGACCCTTCATCACCCATCATGGCCTCTGGTTCTCGTCTGGACAGATGGTTTTTATTTGGTCTTACAGATAATTTTTTCCCTTTGGTCATGATCTCTGCCCCAGTTTACTTTGGTCTAGCAATCTTTTTTGTCATGTTGGGCAGTCTAGAGGTAACTATAGTTGGAATGTAACATAATTGCTTCTGAGACAATGACTCTTAAAGTGAACCTAAAAGGAGGAACAAGTTTGCAGTACAGTAAAAAAAAAAAAAAGAAAGAAACTAAAGATTATAAATGTTTCATATTTACTAAAATTTAGATTGTGATTGGAACTATGTACTAATTCTTGAAGAATAGATAAGGTTTTTCCTTTTTGGAGAAGTATGTAATTTTTCTGATAAAATTGCTTAACAGCATAGTAGGATATCTTTGAGTTCACTTTTGGCTTTTTGCAAATTAGGGTCATTCTTGTCTAAATATTTGAGGGCTTCATCAGTTTTTCCCAAGGGTCACTTTTAATCTTTTGGAATACCTATCCTCCTCTTCATGTTAACTCTCCATCTCTGTTAGATCATCATTTTGCTAATGGTGAGACTATAGCCAACATGGATCCAATGGGTGGAAACAGGCACTGGGATTAAGTTAATTGGGGAAGGATATTTGAGAAGACCCTAATTCTGTAAGTGGTTCATTGGGGGCATATTTTAGATTATGCTGTTTCTTGCCTTCTTTTTTTTTTTTTTTTTTTTTTTTAAAGATTTTATTTATTTATTTGAGAGAGAGAGAGCACAAGAGGGGGGAGCGGGAGAGGGAGAAGCAGACTCCCTGCTGAGCAGGGAGCCCGATGCGGGACTCGATCCCGGGACTCCAGGATCATGACCTGAGCCGAAGGCAGTCGCTTAACCAACTAAGCCACCCAGGCGCCCTGTTTCTTGCCTTCTTTATGGGGCAGCCTCATTGCTGTGGGAACCAGTGTAGCAAATACTTGGGTGCTGTGGATCCTATGTAGGTACCTAGATGTTCTAATGCAGGTAATTTTCTACTTTGTAATCTTCCTACAGAACAGTATACACTCGTGTGCAGACTCTGGCATGTCTGAAGTGGTGGCGTCATTACAAGTGTTGTGGGGACCTTTGACAAATGTAGGAATTTTCCTCAAGTTCTTCTGTACCACAGGGTTTATATGTTCTATTTTCAATTTTAATATTGTCCTTTTAGGTATATTGACTGTATAGAAAAGTTTGTTTCTTCCTAGTTTAGTCATTTAGTCAAAATTGAATGATGCTCAGTGTCATGGTTTCTGATGCTAGTTTAATAGAGCTTAATATTGAAAATTAAGATTCTTAGTGTTTCTTCTTGTTGTATTTTCAATTAGCTGTAGAAATTCTTGCTGATATAATACAAAACAGCACATTGGGAGAAGCAGAGATTGAACGTGAGCGTGGAGTAATCCTTAGAGAGATGCAGGAAGTTGAAACCAATTTGCAGGAAGTTGTTTTTGATTATCTTCATGCTACAGCTTATCAAAATACTGCACTTGGACGGACAATTTTGGGACCAACTGAAAATATCAAGTAGGTATAATTCGCAAGGTTTTTTTTTTTTTTTTTTGGAGAAAAACTTGAGTTTTGAAAATTAACATTCAGAAACATTCAAAAAGTGTGTTTCAAAATGTAATTTTTTCCTGCCTGATACTCCAGTTGAAATTGTGGTTAGCTACATTTTAGCCCCACCTAACTCCCAGGTGTCTGCACTCATGGATACTGCTGACATAACAAGTAATGGTATCAGCTCGATATAAAAAAGTTGAAGTTGTTTTGATACTTGTTGCCCATATCCCTTTTTCTGACTGCATTTAACTTAGAGCCTTTAAGGTCCAATTTAATGTCAGGTATAGTATATGAAGATCTGTGCTTTTTAGTTTCCATTTATATTGCTTTTCTTACTCCGTTTACAGATCTATAAATCGTAAGGATTTGGTGGATTATATAACCACACATTATAAGGGGCCAAGAATAGTACTTGCTGCTGCTGGAGGTTAGTCGATTTACATTTCTGTATCTGTTTTAAACACAGTCATAAAGTGTTGTGCTTATTAGTTTGATCCTGTTAGGACATGTCCTGGGATTTATTATTTACTGAGCAAATTGTTTCATATGCTGGTTAAGGGGAATGTACAGCCCTGGAAATAGACTTTTCCCGTCTTTAGTAGAGGTTTTTTTAATAGAAGAACTTACATAAGTGTTTACACATAACGGAATTTACTTGCAAGGAAACGGGCAAATGAACAAACTGGGTGATAATGACATTTGGGGGAAAGTGTACTAGAGTTTGGGAGTCTCTTGAGATTTTAAATTACTTTTTGAGAACCAACTTCATCCTTGGTCAGGCATGAAATGGGTATGTTATGTTGCTCATTTTTTGATTTGTTTATTCATTCAGTAGAGCTAATTACTGAGAAGGGGAAGTATATAGGGAACTATTGAGAGTGTTTAATGAGAATCCAAACGTGTAGGTGGCATCAGGACAAGGCTTCCTTGGGGATACATTTGAAGCCAGTGAATGAAAGAAAATTCCCATTAGATACTGCTGGATTTCCTGAATTTAGGCAAACAGTACACTTTATTGGTTTCCAGGTTTGTTTTCTCTTTGACTTTCTAGGGTAAGGCAAAGATAGATGGGTGTTCTTTTGTGTAGATTTATTTTTTCTCTCTTTAGAAATGACAATAAATTAAAATTCTAGTTGCCCTGGATAAGACTTCTGAGCTAATTACTTGGGAATAATGGAGAAAATGAAAATGAGGGTTAAGTCTAACATGTTATTCATTGGCCTCTGAAACTAAATCATGTTACCTTTGTAGAGTGCACTCTGAGATTCTGTTGAGCAACCTCGTTTCTAAAATGGCTGGTGCTGACTGGGGGTCCATATTTGAAACTGCCTGGGAAACAGGAAGACCTAGTGAGAGGAGGCCTCAACCACCACGCTGTCTGGGATGTCTCTGCCCTTGTTGGTGGCATATGGACACAGTGGGTTTAATCGTAGTTCATAGGTTCATTTTGACATTGCTGAAGTTGGGATATCTAACAGTTAAGGGCGTATCCTATATTAGCATTTTGTCTTTTTGATACATAAGTGATGATGAGCCTTATAAACAATGGCTTCTTAAATTCAATGAAAAAGACCAGATCTAGCTTCATAAAAAACTTTTTTTTTGGCTCCCTGCCTTTTGGATAAGGATATGCAGAGGTTTTGGAGCAGGAACTGAGTATCTGGAATGTCCAATCAATTGGGAGGGCTATAGGTGAAGTTAATGAAACCCTGGAAGTTGGTGGTGTCAGGTGCTGAGAACTGTGTGCACGTCCATGGTTTTTCACTCTCTGCTTGTCATTCTTGGAACATCAGGCTCTCCCTGTTGTATCGTCACCCTCTGGATTGAAGCCAAGGCAGCTCTCCTACACAGTGCTTCTGAAAACATGCATTCATACATGGTCTTGTTTTATATCACAGATTGGTTTGGGAAATATGGGTGTAAGTTGTGCTTTTACGTTTTAAAGGAAGGCTTCATATAAAGAACCTTCATGGCAATATTTTAAAGCACTTGCCACATGCCTAAATTTGTTTTCTAAGTTTGTCTTTGTGTTTATCCTTCACCGAATCTGTTTGGGTCATGAGTTTGAATGGATTTATTCAGAAATTTAGATGACATTATTTTGTTCCTGAATTCTGGTAGCAGAGCTCAGAGAACAAAGCTCATGTTCATATTTATATTCTTTTCTACTTAAAATGTACTACTGAAAAGTGATTTTGCTAATTTGCATTCTAGGACTTTTAGTAATGTAACATGATTCTGTATAGAATGTGGTATTTTCAAGCTGTCTTATTATCCTTAGCTGTGAATTTGTTGATGAAAACTGTGCAAGCTGTGAAAGCTGAGACTGAGAAAGCTGTGCACCTCCAAGCTTTATAAAGCAAGAAGGTGTGTGCTGTGTGAGCTTATTCTCTAAAGGCTTTTACCACATTATACCACCTGGAGTTTATTGTAAAACAAAGTTTGGCAGGTAGTTGTCTGCTTTAGATCGTGCTGCTACTAGATATATGAAATGTTTTCCTTCAATTTAGGAGTTTCCCACGATGAACTGCTTGAGTTAGCAAAGTTTCATTTTGGTGACTCTTTGTCCACACACAAAGGAGAAATACCAGCTCTGCCTCCCTGCAAATTCACAGGAAGTGAGGTAGGGCAAGCCTCCTTAGCTAGTTATTTAGCCCTTTGGGTTTCTTGTGTTGTATTTATGAATGAGTGTACAAAATGTGCTTATTTCTAACAGGAGTAAAATGGAAGAAACCAGAGGCTTAAATTGAAAGAAAAAGGGAAGAGGATGGATTTATGCACTTATATTCCATATTATTTAACCACCTCTCTCTTAAGGAAGCAAGGTTTTGAGGGGAATGTCATAATTTGCTCTTTCTGTGCTTTTTCTTTGACACTATGCCCATTTATATATTTTGAGGTATGAAATTATATTTTTAAAACACCCCAAATTTTGACTTTCACGTCCGGTTAAGTTCTGCCCACAGTACATTTCTGGGAGTAGCTGTTAGAGACAGAACTTGCAGAGAATTGGCTACTTGTCAGCTGTAGCCTTCAGCTCATCAGCAGCCTCCTTTGCCGCATTAGGGATGACGTTCAAAGGACTACCTGGAGAGAGAGGTCTGCTGTCGGCTGACGCAGAACTGTGTAGCGTTGGTGGTACAAGAATAAGCCTGTTATGTCAGTATTAGAATACTAGCTGATCTCTACCAGTGAAATAACCTAATCCTTTTTGACCAGGTCATCATCTGGTGGCTATGTCTGTATTAGTTCAATTGGAGATCTTTTGGTGTTCTTTCCAGAACTCAAGAAATTTTTCCAGATTAGACTGTTCAGTGTAATGTGGCAATGATTAAACCTTCTTTCTTATTAAGCCTGTTACGCGGTGGCAGTGTTAACCAGAGTTGTGTTTCCTTGGTCTTAACTAGATACGAGTGAGGGATGACAAGATGCCTTTGGCGCATCTTGCAGTAGCTGTTGAGGCCGTTGGTTGGGCACATCCAGATACAATCTGTCTCATGGTTGCAAATACACTGATTGGCAATTGGGATCGCTCTTTTGGAGGAGGAATGGTAAGTGATTTTAAAAATAATTTTCCATAATAAATGACAGGGTGGAACTCTGTACTGTGACTTGACAAGATATAAACTGATCCTGGATTGCATCCTGGGCCAGAAAAAAATTTTTTGTGTGGGTGCCATAAAATTTGTAAGTTGGATAGGTAGCAAAATTTGATTAAGGATAGAATTCACTGATAGTACCGTATCAGTGTTAATCTAGTTTTAATGATTGTATGGAGGTTAATTTCCTGGTTTTTCAAAAGTGTACACAGAGCATTTAATTAAGGGTAAAAAAGCATCAGATCTTTCAGTGTACTCTCAAACAGCTGAAAAATTTTGTTAAAGAGAATGATAAAAGAAACATGGTAAAGTAACGGTTTTTAGGGAATTTGGATGAAGGGAATTCCTTGTACTATTTTTGTAACTTTTCTGTCTGAAATTACTTCAGAATACAAAGTATGTACTCAAAGATTTCAACATAATACACTTCATATAAATATCTTAGGCTTGGGGCACCCGGGTGGCTCAGTCGTTAAGCGTCTGCCTTCGGCCCAGGTCATGATCCCGGGGTCCTGGGATCGAGCCCCACATGAGGCTCCCTGCTCGGCGGGAAGCCTGCTTCTCCCTCTCCCCTGCTTGTGTTCCCTCTCTTGCTGTGTTTCTGTCAAATAAAATATTTTTAAATAAATAAATAAATAAATAAATATCTTAGGCTTCACGTGCAATAAAATTTCCAATGTTTAAGCATACACAGCCAAGAGCCCTACAGATTGGGCTGATGACAGCAGTGAATTACTCTAGAAGTGCTGTAGCTACTGTGTTAATTACAAGGTTTCATTGCTTTTACATTGTGCGTTTCTCTGGGGATACACTGGGCTGGGGAGAAGTATGGTTCTTAGTCTCGTTGAATTTTAACTTCTTGAGATGTTGCTAGATAGAAACTTCACACGTTGGGGCATTCACTGTTTGCCACAGAATTAATTTTTCTTTCTGGTAATTTGGGCACATACACCTGCAGTTCTCTTGGACAATGTTTTTCCTTACAGAATCTCTCTAGCAAGCTGGCCCAGCTCACCTGTCACGGCAACCTCTGTCATAGCTTCCAGTCCTTCAACACTTCCTACACAGATACGGGATTGTGGGGGATCTACATGGTCTGTGAACCGGCCACCATTGCAGACATGCTGCATGTTGTTCAAAAAGAATGGTGAGAAAGTAAATCTTGCTTAGAATTCACATTTTAAACTAGTTTCCTCCTCACACGTTGGTGATTGGTTTTGATGGGGATGTTAGCATTTAATCAAGAAAACAAGACTGAAGAGTAGCAGTTGTTGCCATGTTTTTAAAGATCACAGAGGTTTCTTCTAAGTCTCATGTGAAGCTGACTTTATCCTGTAGGAAATTCTTAATCTTTACGAAGCGGATTACTTCAGAAAGAAGATCCTAAAAGTTTGCTTGGAAAGTATCTCCACAAGTTACCTGGCTTGGAAAGGTGGTATTATGCCAATGAATCTGAAGTTGCCATTGCTAAAAGAAAAATGTATTGTTTTACTCCGAACTGGTGCCTTGAGACAGAGGCAGAAAGGCCCATGCTGTTTGGACAACTTTCTTAGCTCTGGTTCCTCTCCTCCACCATTGTTAAATGGCTTATAGGTCTCTAAATCTCGTCAACTGGGGGGTGTAATTGTTAATTAGTAGGCTTAAGTTACACTCCGCTGGATTCTTTTGAGAAACCAGTGGTCTCCAGACCTATTCTCTAGCGTATCAGATCCTAACATGGGAACTGGCGAAGTGTTTCTCAAAATGTGGTCAGCCTACTTTCATGTTGGATTGAACCTCTATCTGTAATCATACTACTTTTAAGAAATTAACGATACCAGGAAAATAGTAACATTTTAGCTTTTGTGTAGCTACTGGGATCATGAAAATTTCAACTTTTCATTAATTTGAAGTCCTAATCACTTGTATGTTGTGGTGCAGTTCATAGATTATAGCATCATATCTTGAAGTCACTGACTCAAAAAGCACGTAAGCTTTTCAAACTACTTGACATTTTGATTTTTCCTAATGGTTTTAGGATGCGACTCTGTACAAGTGTAAGTGAAAGTGAAGTCGCTCGAGCCAAAAATCTTCTGAAAACAAACATGTTGTTGCAACTTGACGGTAAGAATAAAGACCGACATTCTGTTTTCCTAGGGTTGATCTGTATTCCATTACTTAGTTTTTCCTTCTCTTTTAAACAGGTTCTACCCCAATCTGTGAAGATATTGGCAGACAAATGTTATGCTATAACAGAAGGATTCCCATTCCGGAGCTTGAGGCAAGAATTGATGTAAGTAGTCTTTAGACACTATAGGCGCTTGTTAGTTCCTTATTACAAAAGCTGAAAATATGTATCGTAAATCCCTGCTTTAATTCTAAAAAGTTCTAGGTGTAGACTCTCTCTTTCCTACACAAAGCTCCGAATGCTGGGATCTTCTGTCTTTCAGGCTGTAAATGCTGAGACAGTTCAAGAAGTGTGCACCAAATATATTTATGATAAGAGCCCAGCTCTCGCTGCTGTCGGTAAGCCCGGCTCCTTTTCTCTCACGCACAAAGTGACTAATACTTGTCCTTTATTCACTTTTAACTATCTTCTTTGAATCCGTAGGTCCCATTGAACAACTGCCAGAGTTTAACCAGATTCGCAGGAACATGTGCTGGCTTCGTGATTAAAATGCTCCTACTCAGAATATTTTGAACATACGTATTTTTAAGGCTAACAGATCTGCAAGTTTTAAGCTACCAGTCCCTAAAGAAAAAAATAAAAACATGTATACTTGGAAATTTGAATGAAACACTGTGTCCGACTTTGAAAGGATAAGAAGACCACCACAGTGAACGGTAGATCAGCACACTTTCAAATTATCACTATAATTTTAAGAATGGAAATTTGTACAATATTTTCAGTTTTATTATAAAAATGCACACACAACAAAGATTGTCATAAGTCATTTCTTGGCTCTACTTGCATTCAGCACTTGCTCTTGAGCAGCTTTCTTTGCTTTTACCATCTCGACAAGTTCCTAGGAAGGGAGAAAGGGGTTAGTGAAGACGTTGTTGGAACTGGCATACTTTCCTAGTACCGACTGGCTTTGGTACAAGTGGGGAAATCTGTAATGAAGACACCAGTGACAAGGCTGAGTTGTACTAACTGCCAGAGCTAGAAAGCTGCTAAGGTTTGCCATTTCTTTGTAATATAGTCGAAATGGTAATGGAGTCTAAGTTCTATAACATCGATCACCTTGTATCGCTTCATGCAGTCCTTCTTTGTGCGGCCAGGCACTGCTTCGGCTATTTTTTCCCATCTTTCAGGTGTATTTACTGGGTACGTTTTTAAAGCTTGTTCCAAAAGCTTCTGTTCTTCTGTCGTCCAAGGGGTGAAATCTGTGCACGGACCTATTTAAGAAAAATTCTTATCTGAAAAATCTTATCCTGATTGATAGAAAATTCTGTTGCAGCACCCTCCCAGATGAGTCTTGGTGCACAGGTATCTTGGTAAGTGGCCACTCAAATCTGTGGTAATTCTGAACAAACTTTTAGAGCTGAAACACATGAAAACCTCTAAAGTACTAAATGAGAGAAGACACTTTTAAGATAGCTCACAACCCCTAAAATATCTCAGGGTTTTTTTTAATATCTGCCTTATATTGCTGGTCTGCTACAACCTACAACTTACTCACCAGACTGGTTGAAAAAAACAATCACAAGTCATAAGAGAGCTACCTCAAACTTATAGGTGGATGAGACCCTGAAAAGCATTCTCTTTTTACCCTGGAGGAAAGAGCCTAGCAAAATTAAGCCAAGTGCTCCAAGGGCATTAGAGATTCTGTGTTCCAGTGTGGCATTTTCAACACATCCATCCACTAAATTCTTGTGGCGCTAATGCTAATAAGAACCTCTATTAAACTAATCCCTTTGTGCTTGACAAGATCTCTCTCACACACGTTATCAGAAACAAATGTAGGTCTTCCTAAGGATGTAAGTATTATATATCACATTTCTGTAGGAAAACGAAAATGTTAAATGGTTAAAAAGCTGCAGTCGGCTTTTAAATTCCAGGAAGCTCTTAGTGATTCCTTTCACTGGTCTCAGGCCCACACTTAACACCAAAGACTGTGAATTCATTTCCTCTCTCAGAAAAAAGTTGGAGGACATACGGGATCAGGAAAATAAACCCCTTCAGAAGCGCCCTCCAAGTGTCCTGGAACTTCCCTTTGTTACTTACCTTAAAAGAGCCTAAATAATGCCCAGCCTAGGCCAGACAAAACAAAACCAAAAAACCCCACGCCCCCAATTTTTGAAACCACAGTTATGATTTTTCTTTAAGCATAAACCTCTTTAATATTTTCATACTGAAATTTTGCGATAATAAACCAAATAAAGAATACAAGAAAAGTGGGACTTCGAGGACAGGGATAGGTTATCAGAGTTAGTTAATCCCAAAACATGTATTTGGAACTGTGATTTGGAAGGCATATCCGAAGATTAGTTTAGGGGAGAACAGATTGGTGGCTCGCAAAGGCATCAAGTGAAATAGAACTTTTCCCACCTTTTTTGTCAGCCACTCACAGAAAAAAAGTTCATATCCCAAATGTACACGTATACATGGACGAAAGTTTTACAAATGATACCCACTTATGTAAGAGGTATAATGCTCTCTGATATTTTCTATTCATGACCCGCCTATGGGTCACAATTTGCAGTTTGAAACACACTGGTCCAGGGAAGAACACCCGAGACAATGTCAGCACCCTAACAGGTTTTAACTAAGTCTTATTTTGACATGAAGACACCTGCGCGTGCTCCCCAGATAGCCCAAATCTGAACATTTTTACCATGCTTGCTTTTTCTCTCTATAATTACAGACATAATTTATTCTAATTCATGTAAGTTGTAGACATGATGCCCTTTACTCCTTAACTTCATTTTTCCTTAAAAACAAGGACATAATTATAGTGTACTTTTCAAAATCAGGAAATTAACCTTGATAAAATACTATTATCTAGTCTGTAGACCTCATTCAAATTTCAAATGACCAAATATCTTTTAATATTGATTTGTAAAATCTAGTCAACAAAACGAACCCAGCCCTTCCCGTAATGCATCTGAAATGGAAGAACTGCAGCTCTCAGTGGTGGCAGGTGAGGTCAATCTGTGACTGTCCTAGAAATGCTTCCTTTCCATCTTCTAATCGGTGAAACGCTTTATTTTCCAGTTATTCTGAGCATAGACCCTAGGTCTGGTCTATCACAGTGTGAGTACATGGCTAGCATTTTCTAAAGAAAAACGATATTAATTACCTTCAAATCGTTCTGAAGGTGTTGCATTGTCTGCTTGAGGCACCACTCCATGTTCTTTTTTAAATTTATCAAAAGCTTTTTTGTTTATATCATCTTTTTGATGAGGGTCTGAGAAATGAAAAAAATGTATTACAGATCATCTCATTTAGTCTCTCATTAAATTGCACAAATTATTTTAAAAATGTGTATTCAAGGTAGCAAAGAAATTGATTTGCTCACCAAGTTTTTGAAGACTCTTTGCTTTGCCAATAACATCTTTGGCAGTTCTCTTGACTCCAGAAGAAGAGTGTATGTTCATGTAATTAGCGATAACTTCCCATCTAGAGACAGCGATAGGATAAGTTAAGAGGGTAAAATGCCCAAATAAAAGCTAGAATGACCCTTCCATTTGTAATGCACAGGGGTTAGCTATAATACCTACAGAATTAGCTCTAAATTGGTGTGGTCTCATTACTATTACCTGGACTATAGCTTTTGCTTTTCATATGTTTAAACCAATTGTATATAGTCTTGGTTTCAAGTCTATAAAACCCTTACCGACTCCTGTGTACAAACCAAGAGTAATAAGACCACACATAAAGAGAAATTCTGCAAAGAGCCTTAGTTTCCTCATCTATAGAAAGAGGCTGGATCTTGAAAGCTTCTTCTGAGTTCTAAACTCACACTTTGCAGTAAGTTCTGGTTTGAGGTGGGAAGCAGGAAAGGAGGATTAAGACTGAGAGAAACTTTGGAACCCGCCTAGTCCCCAGGACAAGCCATGATGGAGTAAGCCAGCGTGAAAGTCAAGGTTTATGTGTCATAATCTTTAATTTCCTGAGAAATTAGTGAAGCATCCTCCTGTGTAAACAGCAAAATCCTGCAGGTTCCAAATGCACTCTGTTTTTCACACTTTCTACTGTGGCACTGAATTCAGTGGAAGGAGTCTGTCTAGACTCAGGCATAACCCTGGAAGTTTCTGCTGTAACCAATGCTATTTGGGTGTTGTCTCCATTTTCTCTAGGCTCTAGTATGTGCTCAAGAGAAGTTCATTAGGGGCACCTGGGTGGCTCAGGTCATGGTCCCAGGCTCCTGGGATCGAGCCCCACGTCTGTCGGGCTCCCCACTGAGCAGGGAGCCTGCTTCTCCCTCTCCCTCTGCCCCTCCCTCTGCTTGTGCTCTCTCTCATGAATAAATAAAACCTTAAAAAAAAAAAAGTTTCATTAAAACCAGTACCTTGAATTTGTTCCAGCAGGGAAGAGGTTCACAGCTTTAATTAATAATTGCAGATCATCTTCTGACCAGTTTTTACTGCCATTTCCACTTCCACCAGTTGATTTCTCTGCATTCTTGGATGCTTGGCGCATTCGAGCCTCAGCTTCCTCTTTCTCTTTTCTAATTTGCTCATTTATTTCTTCTATCTACACAAATATCACGGGTAAGTCAGGGACTTAAAACATCTTGCTACACTCCCCCTTTCCAGCTGGGCTCTGTGGTCCGCATTTCTCAGTATCCTCCCGACGATGCCCCACACGCCTCCCAGGCCAACCCCGAAACCGGCCATCAGGTTTTCACTCTGGCTTTGCCTCACTCCGGCCTCCAGGCTGCACAGCTCTGCTTGAGGCACGAGAACCACTCCCAGCCTGACCTGCCTTGTATTCATGTCCTGTGACTTCTATTTACCTTGGACACGACTTGTCAAGTCTACACTGGCTTATTCACCCATAAGGGCCATTTCAAACCTCTCTTTAAGCTCATATCCACTCTTTCAGAAGATAACCTCATTTATCCTCTACCAAAAGGTAAAGGCACAGAAAGTGGCCAGTGTTTTATCTTGAAGTTCCACCCTTCACATACTTCCAGTCTACCTTCAAACATGCACGAGCAAAAAAGAAGAAAACCTTTACTTGGCCTCGTTGCTTCTGTCAACAGCTCTCTAGGGGTCATCTGTGACTCATTCCTCCCCCCGGCCATCCCTCAGAACCAGTCACCCAGAGTCAGCGATTCCAGTGACTCCCATCATCCCTCACAGCACAAGTCCTTCCAGTCAGAGTCTTAGAACTAGTCACACTTAAATGGCGCATCCTGCCAGCAAAGGCCAGATTGAAAGTACATTAACCCTTTGCTACTCAAACATCTGCAGTAATGGAAAACAGTCGTCATGGTATTAAAAATCTGCTTAATTTGGCTCTACTTTTCCTAACCATCTTCCTCTCCCACTTCTCCCCCTTGCTGCTCCTACCTATATGTTACGGTTCATGCTTTCCTCTGACCTTTATCTTAGCACTGTCCATCCTTCAAGGCTGGCTCACACCCTTCCCTGAGCCTTCCCTGACCACTCTGCCCTGTACTGGGCACTTCCAGATCCTCCATCTTCTGGTCCTCAGGCCTTTCCTCTTCGGCGTAACTGTTCCTGAACTCCTTTGAGGCAGCAACAGCATGAGGCATTTCTCCAAACTACCTGGGCATAGTGCTATATGTTGTAGGTACTAATACTTGTTACACTGAACTGAATTTCTGGGCCTGTTTCCTCATCTGTAAAATAAAAGGTGTACACTAGACAGAACCCAGATTTCTTTTGGTCTAAATGTTACTATCCTACAAAGATGCTCAAGGAATAGTCAAAACAATTATTTTTTTCTAACAGTGATTTTGAAAAAACTACAGTGAATGTGGTATAGATACCACAAATCAAACAGTTGTATACATGGTAACTTTACAGACTAAATCCAATTTAAAGTAACAATAGCACTTACTAGAAACAAAACATACTGGGGGACATAGAAAGAAATGAGATTCTTTGCCCTTATTCGTAACTTACATGTTGGTGGGGAAATACTAAGGTGAAAGCAACACTATAAGCAGAATTAAATGCTAAATAAAGGTAGAAGTGAAGTGTTCTGTTACCTGTTTCTCCAGAGCAGCCTTTCCTACTTCTTTTGTAGACGATGTGAGTGTTTCATTCAAGCACTGTAAGCTAAAGGAAAAAAGGGGATGAAACTTCATCCTAAGCCCAAGACAAGACTCAGTAGCACTCCTAGAGTTATACCTTGCGAGTTCAAGCCGATCACAAAGTTTTTCCACTTCTTCCATCATTTTAACCCGCTCTGCCTCATTGTCAGAGAAGTGATTCCAGGTCTAGAAGCACAAGCACAAACATTTTCATCTTTTACCTACTGACAATGGAAGAGCATGTCCATAAACACAAGTGCAAAACATTAAGTTCTCAAGAGATTCCTCAGGTGAATGTATGGCCTTCTGACCATTAACAACCATACTCCCAAGGCTCTCCCTGACCCACTAGCAATAAAAAGCCATTACCAAGAGGATGGAGGAGTAAAACAGAAAAAAGGTGATGATGTGGAAGATCTCTGGATGTTATAAAAGAATGATTCCCCAGAGAACCACTTAAGAATCAAGAAATTCTGTATGATAACTCAAAATTCTCTTTGTTGGGCTGCCTATTCTTTCTTTGTTCTTTGTGCTGAACTGTAAAATTTACTAGAAATTTTAAATGTCAAATTAAAGATAAAGTAATGTGTTAAGGAACAGGAGGTATTAGAAAAATTATGATTAACTAAAGATGGTACTCAATGCTCCCATTCCTTAATGTCCTTAATGCTTCCTTAATCCACACAGTCTGGCTCTCACTAGGGTCCCAATGCTGCTTTTACTGTCCAAAAGCACTACTCCTGTTCTTCCTGCCTGTCTGGGTCACTCCTTCCCAGGCTCCTCTTCCTCTATCAGTACCTTAACCAGGGTGTGTGCATCCGCCACCCTCCTCCCTCTTAACCCTCTCTCTCTGGGTGATCTACTCACATGGCTCCTAGTGGCACTGAGATAGAGAAGACTTCAGTGATCCCACTCTTGAACCCCAGACTTGTACAGCCAACCACTCACTCAATTTCCAGCTGAGCATCTCAGTGTGCTCAACAAGCCCTAAACTGAAGTCAACTGGAGCAGGTGGAAATGGCAGTAAACTGAACTGAGCATTTCCTTTCACCTTTTTCCTTCTTTGTTTTCTATTTCACTGAATTACACCATCATCCATGCAGTGCTCCATGCAGGAAACCAGGACACATGCAAATCCTCCCTTACTAACCACCTCCAGCACACAGGGCCGCACAGGCAGCGGCCTACCCTACCTCCCAAATGCTGGTTCATTTCCTCCACCTTTTCTATTCCCACCCTCTCTCACCTGGATTATGGCAAAAGACTCCCAACTGTCTCTGCCTCTGGGCTTCTCTCAGCATCCTGACCGAAACCAACCAACTCAGTAGCAGATACGAACTAACAAGATATATAACGCCCTTCAAGACCCGGCTCCTTACGTCTTCGGCTGCCTCTGGTTTGTTAAACCACGCTTCCTGGATCTCGGCCTTCTTTCCGTGCTCCTTGACCTATCTCATCTCTGATCTCATGCATACACTGCTTCGCCTGGTTAAATCCTACCAGATCCAGAAAGCCTTCCTTGACTACCTTTCTGGTACTTTCTCTTCTAGTACTCATCTTAAAGTGTTTACTTGTAATTCTCCACCATTAACCAGATTTCTGGAAGGCAAGGACCATATCATCATTATATCTACATCAATTATAACTGCTTGGCACATAGTAAGTGCTCACTAGGTATCTGATAAATGAACTCACCCTGGAAAAGAGCAATAAAACAGTTACCTAATGCCAGAACGTTTACCCTCATTTATGCTTCATCTCTAAGAACTATTCAAGCTTTCTATTTTCTAATTGGCCTTTTAAAGTTTTTTTTTTTTTTTTTAAGATTTTATCTATTTATTTGACAGAAAGACAGCGAAGAGAGGGAACACAAGCAGGGGGAGTGGGAAAGAGAGAAGCAGGCTTCCCGACGAGCAGGGAGCCCGACACGGGGCTCGATCCCAGGACCCCGAGATCATGACCTGAGCCGAAGGCAGCCACCCAACCAACTGAGCCACCCAGGCGCCCCTGGCCTTTTAAAGTTTTTGCGGATTTCTCATTACATGCCAAATGTGCTAAGTACTGCATGTGAATGATCTCATTTAAACTTCATAATTCTACTATTTCAGCTCCTGTGTAGGTGAGGAAACTGGGGCACAAAGAGGCTGAAGTAGCCTCCTGAGGGCCCATAGACAGTAAGTGTCTAATGGAGAATGACTTCAAACCCAGGCAGCTTGCTCTCAGCCCGAACTCTTCGCCACTATGATACAATGCATCCTTCTCAAAACAATTTTTGGGTGAAATCTGAGGAAAACACTTCATTTTTTCCTATTTTATATCCTCTCGCTGACCAAAAGCCTGAAGTGACTACCTGTGCTTGTATTCTGGTTAAACCTCTTTCAAAGCCTGATGAGGGGGCAAGTTAATTTCAATTACATTATGGTAACTGAAGATTCAGGATGGCATATATTAAAATAAATATCCAATACCCAGGGTCTCTGGACAGTGACATGGAAGAGAATGTTTCCGTACAGAGAAAGCAGTTACATACTTGCTGGATTTAACTCAATGGTATAGTACACAATACTGTACAGCAATCTCTCCCTATAGCTTAGCAGTTCATTAATTTATTCATTCAGTGCTATTTGATAAGGAACAATACTGGTCCCTGACTCTACCAGCTTCAAATGTTAAGAACAGCTCTTGGACAAAACTACATTTGAATACTTCTGGGATTTTTTGGTCAATCTTTTTTGGTGAAAACTATCTGAATGCAAACTACCAGTACTCCCCCAAATGATAATCCGTTTCGATAAAAATGAAACCTTTCAGATCTTTAAAAAGAACCCAAGTTTAACTTCTAAAAGAACTTCTTCTAAGATAAATGCTGATTTTACACCTAATCTAATATGGACTATTAGAATACTGAGCAACGTTTTTTTTTTTTAGGTTTGAAAATTACATAATGTTTATGTCAAAAAAACCAATTACTACAGCTGAATACTGAAATATGCACATGTGAAATTTTTAAAAAGTGAATTTAAAAGCATTTAAGATGGTTAAATGAGAGAAAATGTATGTAACAGTTTAATTACATTTGCATAGTATAAGAAAGGAAATATTCTTAAGTTTAATCAGCAATTGGATTTGTTACCTAGTGTTGGTTCAATCACAGTCTGACATACCTTGCATGAGTTTCGAAGTTTTTGCCTTTCCTTCTTAATGGCTTTTTTCTGGATATCTTTTTCCTTCTTTGCCAATAATGCTTGTTGTCTAACTTCCTCCTCTTCTTTCTCTTTAGCTAACCGAGCAGCTTCTAATTCAGCTTGTCTTTGCTTTAATAATGGAAAATAAAATCATTTTAACAGGAAAATTAGGATTTCTAACTGTCTATAATCTTATTCAAAAAACTCAACTTTTAAATAAATTAGGAAAAAAGGTGACATGTCAACGTATTGAAGACTGAAGGCTGAACTGAGAAAAGCGCTGGTACAGTTCTGCATTTATTAGAAATGTAAAATAGGCACATTAGAAATAAGTATAGTATTAAAGGAATATATATGACATGTTTTTGCTTAATAAAAATTTCCTTCAAGGAATATGCCTGTAATTATCAATGGTATCAACTTATCAAGATTTATTCATGTAGCACCTAATTCTCTACTTCAAGATTATAGTTGTTTTGTTTTATTTGTATAAAGAGGCTCCATGCCCAGCATAGAGTCCAACACAGGGCGTGAACTCATGACCCTGGGATCAAGATTGGGATGTTTAACCGACTGAGCCACCCAGATGCCCCTCAAAATTATAGCTTTCTAAATATATCTGAGGATTAAAGATTTTATGAACACTTAAAGTCCAGCTTCATCATCTTACTTTTTCTTTAGCTTCTTGCTCCTTCCGTTTTGCTTCTGCTTTTGCTTTCTTTTCTGCTTCTTTCTTGGCTTTTTCTTCTTCCTTAAATTTTTTTATTCTTGGATCACAGCTATATGCATTGTCTATACCAGAAAAAAAAAGTTAACTTTTTCAACTTCCAATATTTAAAGAACCTTTTAAAATATATCAATTAGGCTTACCAACTAACGTTCTTATTCTGTTCATTTCTTCTTTTTTTCTTTGTGCCCTTGTTGCTCTGTTCTGCTTTTCAATCCATCTCCTCTCATCACGACTATAAAATAGAAAATATTGCAAACTATTGATTATAGATGGTATCACTGGAAAATGTAATATGTTTATATATAAATAATGTCTGAGAAGGTTAAAATGCCATGTCACTATTAACATTAGTTAAAGGGTGATTCTACTTAATTTTGGTTGATTTTTTGGGGAATACTCATGTCAAAAGTATTTCCCAACACCCGGGGAAAACTAAAACCAGTTAAGCAAACAGAAGAAAAATAATTTGCTGAATTGAGCTTTTGTGACAATTATATTTCTTGGCAATTTCTTAAGCATACCATTAACTATTGATTTGGCTTCATCTAGTTTAACTTGTGAGATGGGATCTCAAACTACTACTAAAAAACTCAAAAAAAGGATACACAAAGAAAACTATTTGAGAAAATATATGTAGTATATATATACATCACAACAAGGAACCAAATAACTCTCGTCCTTTATTAGTGACTTACATACATACCATTCTGCTTTTTCTTTTTCTTCTTCGTCTAAATAAGAAAATTCTCTCCAAGAATCAAAATTATACCTAATATAGATAAAAACAAAGTTAAGCCAAAACAAATGAAAAAAATCTTCCTTTTTTAAGTTAGATGCACATAATTCTAAGAAACATTAATGGCAAGTGGATGAGTTTGTCTTAGTAGATCCCCACCCCCCACTGGTGGAACTAACACTATGCTCAAGCCATCTTCTTCTTCCTCTTTTTTAAATGACCCTGTATTTGGTATGAAAATCTAAAAGTACATTCATCACCCCTAAATTAAAATCACACCTCCCTACCATCTCCATTAGCTTTTTCTCTTGCCTGGGACTTGTTAAAGCTCTCCCTACTTTCACCTGTCCTAGTCTGTCAAGTCTTAAGGTATCCCACAAAGTGGTTACTGCATCTCTGATTTGTACCGTCTGAAGGGAAAAAGCAACTACAACTGGTAGAGCTAAATCTGGTCATTTTTGTTTCACATTAATCTTAGGTTTTCATTTACCAGATACTTAATGAGAAAATATAGCACATGTAATTATGAATTGGCCAGGAATATTGTGTTTATTAAACATTAGTGAATCAGTTACAAAGAAGCACTGCCTTCCTCATGTATTCAAGTATTTTTATCAGCAAGACAAATGAAAATATATTTTTTACTGAAATCAAATGGCTCCTTAATTATCATTTTTTACCACTACAGTATGCTTGACATCTCGAGATCTGATTAGAAAACAGATTAAAAAATCATCAAAGCCTAAACATCACATAGGAGATAATACAGCATTATGTGAAAACCTTTATGATTATTTCTGAATAGAGTGCTTTTTTTGTTCGGGAAAGGTTCTGTGATTCTCCTATCCTTCAATTAATTTATGAACGAGCAAGTATTTATTGAATAATTACCCTTCTTTTTTTTTTAAAAGATTTTATTTATTTGACAGAGACAGAGATAGCGAAAGAGGGAACACAAGCAGGGGGAGTGGGAGAGGGAGAAGCTGGCTCCTCGCCGAGCAGGGAGCCCGTGATGTGGGCCTCCATCCCAGGACCCTGAGCCGAAGGCAGACGCTTAACGACTGAGCCACCCAGGCGCCCAATAATTATCCTTTTAAAAAATGACAGCATCATAGAAAGAGTGTAGTCACCTACCAGAAAGAATAAAATGCATCTACATCTTCAAATGACGAATTCATATCACCAAGTTTAGGCACATTTTTTTTATTTGACCATCTGAAATATTAAAAGAAAAATTTAATTCAAAATTTTGTATAAAGGTCAACAAGCTAATTTATTAAAAAAACTTTTACTAATCCCCTATAATCTCCCTTTGCTATGACTAAGAGATGGAGCTGGAAGATCAGCAGTGGGGTACTGAACAATGCAGGTGCCATAAGAGAGGACAAGGGTAGACAGGGTTGGGGAGAAAACAATGAAACAGTGTTCTCATCACCAGGTTGTCTTCGGCTCCATAAACGAGGAACTGCCACACTGGCTAGGAAGGACAGGCGCTAGCCCCCTCTCCCAGGCACACTTCCTCCAGCCTCTAAACAGGCGGTACACAAGCAACCTGCAGGCCCAGGTTTTTTTAAAATGTTAATACAGAGAGATGATTCCCACCGGCTCAGCACCATGACTATCCCCCGAACAGTAAGACTTCTCAGTTCAGCACCTCACCCATCATCTCTGCAAGGATCCTGAGCTTGTTACTCACCCATGTTTTCTACTCTATGAAACCGTTCCACAACAAAAGATATTACACTATTTAGTTTTTACCACCTTCAACACTATTACAAAACAAAACTGAGGAGAGTGGGCGGAGAAAATATTAAGCCGCACTAAACCAAAAAAGTGGGTCTCAAACCCGACTGCACATTAGAATCACCTGGGAGTATTTAAATGCCCGACAGACATTCCAAATGCATTAAATTGAAATCACAATTAAATCACAATCTCTCCAGGTGGAACACAGCCATCAGGAGTTCTGCAAGCTCTCCAGGTGACGCCATGTGCAGCCAAGCTGTGCTCTAACGCAGATGCAACCAACGCAGATGCAACCAAAAAATGCAGAATATTGATATACCCATTTAAAAACTGACTAATGAAATAAACTATGTATACATTAACATTAAAGTTATATCATCCTTTGTCAGAGAACCTTATGATAATGAAATGCTCCAAGAAACAGTTCAGAAAGAACAAAAGCTTTATCAAATGAGAAGGGGCCAAATAGAGTACAAGCACATTAGTAAAGGGGAAGCACAAGAACAGGAAATTACCATCACCTAAATAACAATATCACACTACATAAAGTCAGCTATTGTTCTTTCCCACAAAGGAAATCTATAAGAAAAACATCCTATGAGGTGTAAAGGAATCTTGCCATGGAAAGGCAGAACTTCTGTGCAGAGAGCAAAATAAATTAAGAGCAGTACGTTCACCAGAGGGGCTCAATTCTGGAGAGGAGGAGGAGGAAGAGAGCAAAAACTCGTATCAGAGGAAAGCTGCAGACGCCTGGACGCACATGCAGCAAGCCGGCACAGCATTATGATCACAAGGGGATCCTTTAACTCACCTAGAATTCCTTTCAAACACTGGGGAAAACACTTCGAAGAAATAGTCTTTTGCTTCACTTTTAGAAGGAACGGAGTTATCAAAAGTAGGATCTACACTGTTGAATGCCCGTCTTTTCACTGGATCAGATAACATTTCATAAGCTGAGGAAAAAACAGTAAGGTCGCATTACCATGACTCTACATTTTTTTCCTGTGAGAAAAAAAATCCCCTTCCTTTAAAAAAAAATTATTTTTCGTATTTAAAAACTGTGTGTGCTTATGGGCAGGAAGAGACTGAATCTGGGTAATGACACCCCCAGCACTACTGGGATATAATCTCACCTCACAACTTCCTTCAGAGTCTCTTCTGGAAGGCATAGAACAAAACAAAATGGTTAAATACTCAACCCTTAAGAATGCATGACTCCGAGGACAAAGAAAGAGAAAATTAACCATTAGATTCCAAGGCGGTAAAAAATCAAAGAATGTTTACCATCTTGAGCACTGTGTAAGAATGGACCAAAAAGAATAAGTTTGAAAGGTGTGTACACGATTTTAAAAATTTAGCATCAAAATGCACAATCGGGGCACCTGGGTGGCTCATTGGGTTAAAGCATCCGACTCTTAGCTCAGCTCAGGTCTTAACCTCAGGGTTGTGCGTTCAAGCCCCGTGTTGGGAGTAAAATCACATTTAAGGACACATTTAGAAATGGCAACAACCTATATTAATTTGCTTAATGAAGACATGGCTATGTAAAGAGCAATAAACTGTCTTGGGGTCCATAGCAGGATATAATCAATTTTTGGATTTAAATTAGCAAAACATCTGAGGAACAATTTAGTCCCACGAAGTATCTGAAATGGAGAATTTAGTATCCTCGTTAGACGTAACATTTATGATGAATTAACTCTAGGATGAGCTTCTCCTAAGAATCACCTGATGATCTCATTAAGATGCAGACTGTGTCAGTAGATCTTGGGGGGGGCCCAAGCTTCTGCATCCTGATCAGCTGCCGGGCACTGCTGAGGATGCTGGTTGGGAGAACCTCACTTTGTTGTAGTGAGGCTCTGGGGCAGATTATCAGAACCAACCAGATATAACTGAAAGTGTTTTGAAATGTCATGGTATAGTTAAATTAACTACAGAATATACACTAGAAATCCAACCCCAGAACTTAGTAAATAATCATCACTTTTAGAAATTCCTGACTCTAAAGTTTTTTCTTACCTTTAGTTATGCAAGTGAAGTAGTCATTATCTCCTTCTTTTATTGGTTCACCAGCTGCTTTCCGTTTGTCTGGGTGATGTTTTAAAACCATTGCTTTATCTACAAAACAAGCCAGATTTAGACAATTTGTCACTTTATGCATCAAAACTAAAAATAAAAATGAGGAGCTTGGAAGATGGCGGCGTAGGAGGATCCTGAGCTCCTCTCCTCCCACGAACCCTTCAAGACTGCAACTACATATAGTGCGACTCTCTCTGAAAAGGACCTGAAGACCAACAGAACAGCTTTTCCACAGCTAAAGATGTAAAGAAAAAGCCACATTGACAGGGGAAGAGAGGAAGAGATGTAGTCTGGAACCAAATCTCCAGTGTGGCAACCCACTGGAGTTGAAGGAAGGATATCACAGATGCAGGGGTCCTCCCTGAGGAGTGGGGGATCAAGCCCCTACTGAGCACCCTTGCCCTGGAGTTTCACACAGAGAAGAGGAGCCCCCATAACATCTAGCTTTGAAAACGAGTGGGGCTTCACTCCAGGAGTTGGAAGGCTATACTGAGACTCTGCTAAAATTTTACTTTTTTTTTTTAAAGATTTAATTTATTTATTTGACAGAGAGAGACACAGCAAGAGAGGGAACACAAGCAGGGGGAGTGGGAGAGGGAGAAGCAGGCTTCCCGCCGAGCAGGGAGCCCGATGCTCAATCCCAGGACCCTGGGATCAGGACCTGAGCAAAGGCAGATGCTTAAAGACTGAGCCACTCAGGCGCCCCTCTGCTAAAATTTTAAAGGGCCAGTGCACTGTAGCACTCATTCTGAGACCCAGCACAGAGGGAGCAATTTGAAAAGCATGTGGGTTATATGTGACAGAGATTTACTAATTATAGGACATGTGCCAGAGGGGCAGGGATCTGCAGGAACTTTCTCCCAGAAAGAAATATGCAGGCAGGTGCCATTTTCCTTGCTCTCCTTCAGCCTTACTGCCCTGATGCTGATGGAAGCCAGTCGTGACACTCTCCATCTACCTTGCTAACACTACTTGCCCCGCCCCATGGTCCCCTGTAGAGCTCCCCCCACCCAAAGGTGCCCATCCCAAATGGCTCCCATCCCACCACACCTGGTAGGGAGCCCCGGTCAGAACCAGGGCCTCTCCAAACCAACTGTGGACAGAGGGGAGGGGGCAGCCCCACCCACCAGCACGCCTGCAGCACTTGCAGCCTGACCTCTGAAGCAGCTGTGCTGGCGGCAAGCCAGGCCTACCACTGCACCCATAGCAGTCCTGGACCAGTCTGTACCAGGAGAGTGTATGCAGCCGCTACACAAAATATTTCTGGAGGGCCTGGGCCTGGTGACCGGTGGGGGGCAATGCACTACTGGGCACCACGGGACACCTTTACATAAGGCCACTACTTTCAAGAACAAGAGAGGCAGCTGACTTACCTAATACAAAGACGTACAGTCATGCAAACTGAGGAGACAGGAATATGATCCAAATGAAAGATCGAAACAAAACCCAAGAAAAAAGAGCTACTAAAGAAAATGGAAATAAGCATTCAACCTGATTAAAGGCCCAAAGTAATGGTCATAAAGACGTTCACTGGACTGGAGAGAAGAGTGGATGATTCAGTGAGTACTTCAACAAAGACAGAAAATCTGAAAAACAAACTAGAGGGAATCAAGGCCAGATGAGCAGATGCAGAAGAATGGATCAGCGATGAGGACAGGGTAATAGAAAGCAACCAAGCTGAACAGCAAAAAAAAAAAAAAAAAGAATTTAAAAAAAATGAGGCTCTGTAGGATGCCTAGGTGTCTCAGTCGGTTAAGCTTCTGCCTTCGGCTCAGGTCATGATCTCAGGGTCCTGGGATCAAGCCCCACGTCGGGCTCCCTGCTTGGCGGGGAGCCTACTTCTCCCTCTGCCTTCGGCTCCCCCTGCTTATACTCTCTCTCTCATTCTGAGAAATAAATATAAATCTTTAAAAAAACCTCTGCAACAACATCAAGTATAAGAGAACATCTGCATTATAGGGGTCACAGAAGGACAGAGTTAGGGGCAGAAAACTTATATGAAGAAATAATGGCCGAAAACAAACAACCTGTAATGAAATAGATATCCAGCTTTAGAACACACAGGGAGCCCCACAAAGGAAGAATGAAACCCAGAAGGTCTATCCAATGCATAATTAAAATGGTAAAAATTAAAGATAAACAGAGAATCTTAAAAACAGCAAGAGAAAAAGGAAACAGTTACATAAAAGGGGAACTCGATAAGGACAATTTTTTAGCAGAAACTCTGAGGTCAGAAGGGAGTAGCGTGGGGCGCCTAGGTGGGTCAGTCATTAAGCCTTCGGCTCAGGTCATGATCCCAGGGTCCTGGGATCGAGCCGCATATCGGGCTCCCTGCTCCGCGGGAAGCCTGCTTCTCCCTCTCCCACTCCCCCTGCTTGTGTTCCCTCTCTTGCTATATCTCTTTGTCAAATAAATAAATAAAAAATCTTTAAAAAATTATTTTAAAAAAGGGAGTAGCATGATATATTCAAAGTGCTGGGAAAAAACCTACAACCAAGAATACTGTACTGAGCAAGGTTATCATTCAGAATGAAAGAAGAGATAAAGAGTTTGCAAGACAAAAGTTGAAGGAGTCCATCACCACTAAACTAGCCTCACAAGAAATGTTAAAAGAGAATTTTTTTTTTTTGAAGATTTTATGTATTTATTTGACAGAGACACAGCGAGAGAGGGAACACAAGCAGGGGGAGTGGGAGAGGGAGAAGCAGGCTTCCCGCGGAGCAGGGAGCCCGATGTGGGACTCGATCCCAGGACCCTGGGATCATGACCTGAGCCGAAGGCAGACGCTTAACGACTGAGCCACCCAGGCGCCCCTGTTAAAGAGAATTCTTTAAGTGAAAAGAATAGGCATTAACTAGAAGAAAATGGTGAAAGGAAAACTTCATTGGTAAAAGCAAACATACAGTGAAGATAGATCACCAATAAAGCCAGTATGAAGGGAAAAAGGTGAAAATAGTAAAATCAATTGTTATCTACAAAAATCAGTCAACAGATACACAAAATAAAAAGATGTAAAATATGACACTATATACATAAAACATGTGGGGGGAGTAATATAGTGCTTTTAAAATGTGCTTGAACTTAAGCAACCATCAACTTTAATATAGACTGCTATTACACACGCAGGATGTTATAATATGAACCTCATGGTAACTACAAATCAAAAACCTGTAATAGATACCAAAAATAAATAAATAAATAAAGGAGTCTAAGCCTAACTTTAAAGAAAGTCATATCATGAGGGAAGACATCTTGAGAATAAAGAAACAGACAAGAGCTCTAAAATACACAACCCCCCCAAAAACCCAAAACAACAAAAAAACACCCCAAAACCAAACCAAACCTAGGAAGCAATTGGCAAAATGGCAATAAGTACATATCTATTAATAACTGCTTAAAATGTAAATGGTCTAAATGCTTCAAAAAAGACACACGGTAACTGAATGGATAAAACAACAAGATCCACTGGGGTGCCTGGGTGGCTCAGTTGGTTAAACATCTGCCCTTGGCTCAGGTCATGATCTTGGGGTCCTGGGATCAAGCCCCACATCAGGCTCTTTGCTCAGTGGGGGGAGTCTGTTTCTCCCTCACCTTCTGTGCTTTCTCTTTCTCTCTCAAATAAATAATCTTTAAAAACAACAAGGCCCATGGGCGCCTGGGTGGCTCAGTTGGTTAAGCGACTGCCTTCGGCTCAGGTCATGATCCTGGAGTCCCGGGATCGAGTCCCGCATCGGGCTCCCTGCTCAGCAGGGAGTCTGCTTCTCCCTCTGACCCTCCCCCCTCTCATGCTCTCTCTATCTCATTCTCTCTCTCAAATAAATAAATAAAATCTTTAAAAAAAACAAAAAAACAAAAAAACAAGGCCCATCTATATGCTGCCCACAAGAGACTCACTTCAGCTTAAAGACATACACAGACTGAAAGTGAAGGGATTGAAAAAAATATTCCATGCAAGTGGAAGCAGAAAAAAAAATTGGGGTAGCAATACTATGTCAGACAAAATCAACTTTAAAACAAAAACTGTAGAGACAAAACAAGGCCTCACTTAATAAAGAAATCAATCCAACGAGAGGCTATAACAATTGTAAATACCTATACAACCCAACAGAGAAGCACCTAAACATATATAAAAAAAATGGTTATAAAAAGAAATTGACAGTAATACACAATAATCATAGGGGCCTTTAATACCCCACTTACATCAATGGACAAATTATCCAAACAGAAAATTAGTAAGGGAACACTGGCTTTGACAACATATTAGACCAGATATACTTAACAAACAGAACACTCCATCCAACCATGGCAGAATACACATTCTTCTCAAGTGCATATGGAACATTCTCCAGGATAGATCACGTTAGGCCATAAAACAAGTCTCAGTAAATTTAAGAACACAGAAATTATAGCAAGCATCTATTATACCCACAATGGTATGAAACTAGAAATCAATTATAGGAAAAACACAGGAAAAAAACAAACCTGTGGAGGCTAAACAACATGCTACTAAACAATCAATGGGTCAAAGAGGAAATCACAGAGGAAATTAAAAAAAAAATACTGTGATCTAATGTATGGTGATTAACATAATAATAAAAAAAATACTTTGACACAAATAAAAATGGAAACATAATGGCCTTAAAAGGCAACCTACTGAATGGGAGAAGATATTTGCAAATGATACATCTGATAAGGGGTTAATATCCAAAACATAAAGAACTCCTAGAAATGAACACCAAAAAACCCCCAAATAACCCTATTAAAAAAATGGGCAGAGAATCTGACTAGACATTTTTCTAAGAGGACATACAGATGGCCAAGAGACACATGAAATGATGCTCAGTATCACTGATCATCAGGGAAATGCAATTCAAAACCACAACGAGATATCAGAACAGCTGTTATCAAAAAGACAAGAACTAAGCTTTGGTGAGAATGCAGAGAAAAGGGAACCTTCATGCACTGTTGAGAGGACTGTAAATAAGACTTATTTATTTGAGAGAGAAAAAGTACGAGCAGTGGGGGAGAAGCAGGCTCCCTGCTGATCAGGGAGTGTGACGTGGGGCTCGATCCCAGGTCTCTGGGATCATGACTTGAGCCAAAGGCAGACAATTAACAGACTGAGTCACCCAGGCACCCCGGTAGGATTGTAAATTGGTATAACCACTATGAAAAACAGTCCATCAGAAGTAAAAATGACTTCGAAAGATAGGTGAATTTGGTTTAGGTGAATGGAAGACAGGAGGTAATTCCAAGCAAATGAGTAAGAGTTAACGAGGCACAGTGCCAAAATAATTGAGCTAAGGTCCTTGTAGCAAACACTTCAGGCAAGGAAATTTGTTTTTAAAGAATCTTACTGATCACTCTTGAAGCATCCTTCTCTGTATTAATAACTGAGCACTTTACATTTGCCAAAAAGATTATAAACAGAAGTTACAAGGTTAAGGGAAGTGATCACCTGTTTTAAAACATTCTTTTTTTTTTTAAGATTTTTATTTTATTTATTTGATAGAGAGAGACACAGCGAGAGAAGGAACACAAGCAGGGGGAGTGGGAGAGGGAGAAGCAGGCTTCCCGCAGAGCAGGGAGCCCGACGTGGGGCTCAATCCCAGAACCCCGGGATCACGATCTGAGCTGAAGGCAGACGCTTAACGACTGAGCCACCCAGGCGCCCCTTTTGTTTCACATCACGTACTGCTTAAAACCTTTATCTCATGTAACACTAAGTAATAAACAGCTTGTGATGCTTGTGGGGGATGTACAGAGAGGAAACTTGCCAAAAAAAAAAAAAGAGAGAGAGAGAGAATGGTTTTTTAAAACATAAGCGTAATCAGGGACGCCTGGGTGGCTCAGCCAGTTAAATGTCTTGACTCTTGATTTCAGCTCAGGTCATGATCCTGGAGTCTCAGGATCGAGCCCCATAACGGGCTCCCTGCTCAGCGGGGAGTCTGTTCTCTTTCTCTCTCTGCTCTCCCCCTGCTCATGCTCTCCCACTCACTCTCTCAAATAAATTTTTTTTAAAAATCTTAAAAAAAAAAAAAGAATTTTAGAACTAGAAGGGATGTTAGAGATTATCTAGTCACATTTTAAATTTTACAATGAAAAAAACTGAGACACCCAAATTCCCTCCTGTTCTATTCCTGCTCAGCAAAGCTCAATTTTTTTAATACCTCAGCTTTAATTTAAAAAGTGATTACCTACTGAATTTGTTTCTAAAATGCTTTTTTGATGAATACTGTTGTCATTTTCTTTGTGATATGTATCATACAAATATACATTATACGTATCTACACATATATATTCGTGACATATATATACACAGTATTTATATATATATATGTAAAACTACTTTTTGAGATGTGAGATTTTCACTGCCAATTAACCTAATGGGAACCCTAAATGATGGGGAAAAATCCTCAAAATAGAAGTTTTACATATATAACATATATGTATGTATGTCATATATATGTATACTTATAAGCATTTATATATACTATATATGTCATTTTCATTTATATTTACTGATCATTTCCTTTATAATTTTTTTCAGTACTTATAACTTATAAGGTACCTTCATCATTCTCAACAATTTTAATATATTTTGTAGTTTCATTATTATTTTCTATGGTTAGAACTGAAAATTGTAAAAAATTCTTTAAATTTTTTTAGAATTTTAACAAATTCAAGTAAATATCTAAACCTTTCATCATTTGAAGTCCTAATAACATCTAATAATCCTTCCCTTCTCCAGTGATGTATGATGCTTCCTTTATTATAGCAAATTAATCAGGGTTTGTTTCTGGTTAACTATTCTTGCCCTGCGATCATCTTTAAAATGATTATACCCTCCTAATAAATTTGATGGTAACTTCCAAAAACTATTATTTTTGTATATTTCTCCTGCATCTAGCCACTTGACTCAACCCTTTTTTTTTGGTTTTCTAGGTAGGGCCTATATTACCTACAAATAATGTATTTTTCTTCTTTCCAATAGTTCTCTTATTTAATATCTTAGTTCACTAAACTACACTCCTAAAATAGCATAATAATAAGCAGGCTAGTTTCTCCCATGGATTTTAATGGTAATATCACTAACATCACACGGTTAAGTTTGTTGGCTGTAGGTGTGAAATACTTACCAAGTAGGAAATTAACTGTATTTTTTTGCAAAGTTCTATTTATCAAAAAGGAATGTCTATTAAATTGTGTTTTATACATTTTTCACTATTTAGAAAATCACATGTTATCTAAATTATAAACAGATTTAGCTATATTAATATACTTCCTAAGTTAGATTCCTGAAAGAAATCCTATCTGTTCGTGGGTATTCTTCTTTTAATGTGCTGTTAAATTAAATTCGCTATTATATTTTTAAAAGTTTATTTATTTATTTTAGTAATCTCTACACCCATTGTGGAGCTCAAACTCACAACCCCAAGATCAAGAATTGCATGCTCTTCCGACTGAGCCAGCCAGGTGCCCCTAAAAACATTTTTTTCAGGAGGTAATTCTTTCATAACTTTTAAAATTTCTTCCTATTTAGGGACACCTGGGTGGCTCAGTCAGTTAAGCATCCGACTCTTGGTTTTGGCTCAAGTCATGATCTCAGGGTCGTGAGATCAAGCTCCATGTTGGGTTCCATGTTCATTGTAGAGTCTGCTGGAGATTCTCTCTCTCTCCCCCCTCTGCCCCCCCACCACTCCTGTGCACTCTCTCTAATAAAATCTTTGAAACATCTGCCTTTAAAATTTCTTTCTCAA
Source organism: Phoca vitulina (assembly GCF_004348235.1). Lineage (NCBI taxonomy): Eukaryota > Metazoa > Chordata > Mammalia > Carnivora > Phocidae > Phoca > Phoca vitulina. The sequence continues at coordinate 78,079,042 of NW_022589707.1, forward strand.
TTTAAAAAATGTTCATTTTTTTTTAATTTTTTTATTGTTATGTTAATCCCCATACATTACATCATTAGTTTTAGATATAGTGTTCCATGATTCATTGTTTGTGCATAACACCCAGTGCTCCATGCAGAACGTGCCCTCCTCAATACCCATCACCAGGCTAACCCATCCTCCCACCCCACCCCCTCTAGAACCCTCAGTTTGTTTTTCAGAGTCCATCGTCTCTCATGGTTCTTCTCCCCCTCCGATTTCCCCCCCTTTCATTCTTCCCCTCCTGCTACATTTCATTTTTTAAAAAAAGATTTTATTGGGGCGCCTGGGTGGCTCAGTTGTTAGGCGTCTGCCTTCGGCTCGGGTCCTGTGGGATCGAGCCCCGCACTGGGCTCCCTGCTCCGCGGGAAGCCTGCTTCTCCCTCTCCCACTCCCCCTGCTTGTGTTCCCTCTCTCGCTGTGTCTCTCTGTCAAACAAATAAAATCTTTAAAAAATAAAAATAAAAAAATAAAAAGATTTTATTTGAGAGAGACAGAGAGAGCACAAGCAGGGAGAGGGGCACAGGGAGAGGGAGAAGCAGACTCCCCATGGAGCATGGAGCTCAACTCCGGGCTCGATTATGAACCGAGATGGGTCCTGTGATCATGACCTGAGCTGAAGGCAGACGCCTAACTGACTGAGCCACCAGGTGCCCCTCAAAAAAGTTCATTTAATCAAAATTTTTGAATCTATTACATTTAATAGTGGTCTCCATTAAAAACATCTTCTGTAATGGTTTCTTTCTGTATTTCGCTATTTGTTTTTTCTTTTTATAAATCCACTTTGGGATACCGCTGTTTTATCTCTTCTAATTTTCCATGTTCCTTGGTGCTATTCTTTTAAACATTTGAACTGGATGCCCATTTTATTTTTCCCTCTTTTTAAAAAGTAACAGTTTAAGGCAATGAACTTACTTATGGTGCAGCTCTAATCGCCATCCCTTAAGTTTTGATAGGCAATGATTTTACTTTTACAAAAATAATCTAATACAATTTTTGTATCTTTCTAGGCCCCAAAGAGTATATCTGATTTCCCAAGTGATTGTTTGATTTGTTTAATCACATCTTTTATTGAATTAAAATACAATTTACGTTGAATTTTGACAACTGTATACACCCCTATATCTACCACCAACGAAAATACAGACCATTTCCATCACCGCGTTCCCTTCACTCTTTCCAGTCAACTCCCATGCCCTACCACCTGATTTCCTTCACCATAGACAACTTTTGCATGCTCCTGAACTTCATGTAAATGGAATTATAGTTTGTCTTTATATCTTTTCTGTTCAACCCAATGTTTTGAGATTCATCCCCATTTCTGCATGTCTTAGTTATCTGTTCTTTTTTTAACCACCGAGCACTAACCTACTGTATGAGTATACAGCAGTTTGCTTACCCATGATCCTGCTGGTGAGCACTGGGCGGTTTCCAGTTTTTGGATATGGTGAATAAGGCTGCTATAAACGTTTGCGTACAAATCTTTTTATAGGCATAATAAAGTTAGTAATTTCTACACATACTGTAGGGCTTCAAAAACTACAGGTACATTTTTGTTTTTTTGAACTCCAATTTTTTTTTTACAGTCTGGTATATCATCAGCTTCTTCACTAACATTCCAGAAGAAGCATTTTTGTCTTCTAGATGGTTTAAGCAGAAAGGAACTTATTAAACGTTAATAGGCAGCTCACAGAATCTTTGAAAGAGTCAGACTACAGGGCTTGGAAGCTATGTACCTAGGAACTATTATCAATCATACCAGATAGTTCAGAGGTGTGATGATCCCAGCACTGTGGGGCGCTAGAGACACTGAGCACGGGCTGCTTCCACGGCCAGGGCAGAGGGAAAGCCATACAAGCTTTGCAGTGCGTCTCCACGCCCGCTGGCAAAATGGATTCTGCGCAGCACAGCCTACCTCACACTGCGCTCCTACGAATTTCGAAGGAAGTGTGCTGGGCAGTGAAACCTAAGTCACATGCCCGCAAACATTCTTAATTCCAAGATGTATCTTCTTATAAATTGGTTAAGTTTCCTTCTTTATTTGCAATTATGGTTTGTGACATTTATTCTGACTTCTTTAGAAATCTGGCATCTCTATTCTTTCTCTCTGAATCTTGGGAACATTCTCACGGTTGTCCTCTGCTCTACTGTTTTTCTAATCAGTATGTCAACCTTTGGAATCCTAAATTCTGCTCTCATGTTTTCAGTTTCCACACAATTCTACTTATTTCTCCCTAGTCTCTTTCGCCATGTTTACACCACACCCCCAGAGCAGTGTCTTCATATTTTACTGACCACATGAGGAGATACTTAAATTTTCTTTGGAAACTTCTAAGTCTAAGAGAGGTGATGTCTTTTTTTTTGTTGGATTGTCTCCTCTTATGCTGCACTGGTTTTTTTCTTGAGTTTTCTGCCTAATCTTTATTCATCCATGTGTATTAGGGAGTCCTGAGGCTGTCTTATATTGTCTCTTGTGGAGGGGGCAAAAGATATTTCTCAATATTAAAAATAAAGGAGGCCAAAGAACACTGTCTGAAAAAGAAACAAGGGTAATTTGCGAGTAGCAGTTGTTTACTGAAATTTCAAAGATACGCCCATCTCCTCCCACCGAAGACAGTTTCTGGGATGTTTTGAGGGTACATTAGCAAAAAGGCTTTTATTGTACATTCATATTGCTATTTTTATAAAATGTTTCTAAACAGGATTTAAAAAAAAATTTTTTTTAAGATTTTATTTATTTATTTGACAGAGAGACAGACAGCAAGAGAGGGAACACAAGCAAGGGGAGTGGGAGAGGGAGAAGCAGGCTTCCCGTGAAGCAGGGAGCCCAATGTGGGGCTCGATCCCAGGACCCCTGGATCATGACCTGGGCCGAAGGCAGACACTTAACGACTGAGCCACCTAGGCACCCCAGGATTTTTAATTTTTAAGAAGCGTAAGGAACAGCTTCAGTTTAAAATGTCAGAAATATTCTGAACTAAAATTATTAAATTTAGAAAATTCAAATCACCGAAGACTTTATTTCAGTGCAAAGAATATCAAACCTACATGCATCATTTGCCAGCGTGGCTGGCAATTTTATTTCAAAACAAAATTATGTAAGCAGCTGAAATCCCACTTTTAGTATTCAAGTACTTTCTCTTAACCCATCATTCAACTTTTCTAGTGACTTATTCTTTTCAGACAATGCAGAGAAGGAAAAAAAAAAAGACCACTTATTTTATTCACCTTTCAGTGACTTCCTAATTTTCACTAAAGCAATTCAAAATACATTAAACAAAAAGAAAAGTCTTTTTATATGTGTGTAACAGGATATAAGAACTTGAAGGATCTCGGGGCACCTGGGTGGCTCAGTTGTTAAGCGGCTGCCTTTGGCTCAGGTCATGATCCCAGGGTCCTGGGATTGAGCCCCGCATCGGGCTCCCTGCTCTGCGGGATGCCTGCTTCTCCCTCTCCCACTCCCCCTGTTTGTGTTCCTGCTCTCGCTATTTCTGTCAAATAAATAAATAAAATCTTAAAAAAAAAAAAAACTTGAAGGATCTCAAATGCAGTAAAACTTTTATTTTTATTAGGCTTCTGTGCTAATAATTACAGATTTGTAAATGTTAAACTTCACATTTTTACTTTTGAACTAAATTTCAGAAAGCAGTAAAGCAAGCAACTGCCTTTTTTTATAATGACAGAGGTAAGAGAAAATCAGTTTCCTTTTGAATAAATACTGAGAATATCAACATAGTGGCAGAGAATGAATTATAATTTTACTTAATGTTAATGTGATGCACTGGGGTTGCAAAACCTCTGGCTATAGAGTATTAAAAAATTAACTTCTACTACGCCAATAAAATGAACGAACTTAGAAACAAATGAGGGGCGCCTGGGTGGCTCAGTCGTTAAGCGTCTGCCTTTGGCTCAGGTCATGATCCCAGAGTTCTGGGATCAAGCCCCACATCGGGCTCCCTGCTCCAAGGGGAGTCTGCTTCTCCCTCTGCCTGCCACTTCCCCTTGCTTGTTTCCTCTGTCTCGCTGTCTCTCTGTCAAATAAATAAATTCTTTAAAAAAAAAAAAAAAAGAAAAAAGAAACAAATGAATGTTTCTTTTACAGCTTATTGTACATTTTTTATCTTTAAAGAAAAAAAAACTCCTTCACCTTAAAACATCAACTGTTTTCATAGTTCTAAATCACTTCCAATTCTTTCACAAATTTATATGTATCAACTCATTCGGTATTTGTATGCTGTTCTTTCATATAGCAAGACTTTGCAAATATTTTTCCACGGCAAATGAATTTCCCTGGCATTTATGTATGTTGCAATGACTATTCATATTCATTAACATATGCTTAGTCTAAAACCATGCCAGCTTTTTAATAGTCTAAAATCATGCCAGCTTTTTAAGAAACTGAATAGATCTAAAATCATCTCATAAATTCCTTCACCTTATTAAAAATATTTCCTGTGATTTTCCTAAATATAGGCATTAGTGGAGAAAATTTTGAATTTATCTACTATACTTAGTCTCAACTAGTATTTTTCAACATGAGATGGGTCTCATTCAGCCACCTTCCTCCAAGTACAACACTTTCTCCTCCTGATTGGCCTTGACTCCCTAACTCCTTTTCCATTTTGGTCACAATCTTACCTCCTCTGACCTCAATATCCATTCTCTAGAGTGGAGGGCAGAACATTCTCCTAAGATAAAACACAGAAAACTAATCACCTTCACCCCTTTGATCAAACTTTATTAACCAGGTGAACTGAATGGTGTGTAGGGCACTAAGGGGATGGTGTTTTATAAAGCATGTGAAGACCAGGTTCCCAAGAATTCCCCTGAAATTTTTATCTTTTTTTTTTTTTAAAGATTTTATTTATTTATTTGACAGAGAGAGACACAGCGAGAGAGGGAACACAAGCAGGGGGAATGGGAGAGGGAGAAGCAGGCTTCCTGCTGAGCAGGGAGCCCGATGCGGGGCTCGATCCCAGGACCCTGGGATCATGACCTGAGCCGAAGGCAGACGCTTAACGACTGAGCCACCCAGGTGCCCCGAAATTTTTATCTTTTTAATGAAGAAAGCAGTAAAGCATCAGATAATTATTGGGCAGAAGACTCAGGGTGGTATCAATAAAAATGTAACCTAAACCACAAAATAACATCAAAAAACCTAAGTAACAAGGCAGCTTCCACTAAATACAGCTGGCCATATTTCTAAAGGGAAATGAAACATTACTTTTTTAAAAGCTTGCCACTGGAAGAATGTTCTTTATCTTGGTCACAAACACACCTACCCACCCATCCTCTGATTTCTTATTCCCAGTGAAAAAGTCCATGCATGAGAATGATTGTTTTCTGGTTCTGAAGGTAAAGGAGACTGTGGTTATGCATTGTTATGACCATGTATCAAATGCTGTTGAATCTAGATTTATGGCTATAGACTATGATAGTGCATATCTTTTCAAAAAGATAACATTTCCTATGCCAGATATTGGATTATCTCCAAAGAACTAAGTACTTACGAGCTGCTTTGATCTGTCTCTGTGTAGCTTTATATCTTACATGGCCAAGTCCAAGTACTGCATAATGATCTTGGTTCTGATAAAGACACAAAAGGGAGTCAAGTGTGAAATGGAGCAATATATCTTATCCCTTATGCTGGTACCCTAAAATAGTGCTTCCCATAATAGGAGTCCAGTGAGACATTGCATATAAAATGGATTCTGTAGTAAGTCTGGGAAATGTGGACTGTGATAACAGCCCTTGTGATGCTTTGTATGCACAGAAGCCTAATAAAGGCTCTGAGAAGTCCTGCAATTAAAAAAAAAATGCAAACAAACCCACAAAACCCGGCATTTTCCAAACTTACTTGACCATTGAGCCCATTTTTCTCTTAAATGGGAATTTCCAGGTGCCAAGTCCAAGATCACCTACTAATATCTTATGGCCATCCTTAAATCAGGATATAGCCAGAAGATTTCAGAAGAGAGGGAAGTATTATCACAGTCCACAGGGTTGGGCCAGCGCAATGGTAAGACTAGGAGTCATGTTCAGCAAAGAAGGTAGGTTGGATGGAAATTTTGAGAAACTGAGGGATGAGGCTTCTCCGGAGAGGAAATACCTGCTTTTGTTTCTGCTTGGGTTAACATCCTTGTGATTTTACAAGTTGAAGTAGCAACTGAAGTCTCCCTACAGAATTCAAAGAGTGTATCTAGTATTGGAGAAGTGAGTGGGGAGGAAAGGGAATTGAGGGCATTGTAACATGGGAAGAAAAAGTCAAGCAGGGCTCACTGGTTTCCCTTTAAATTCAGGACTGCAAAGTTCATATGGATGGGCTTCTTCATTATACCTGGCAATAATACTTCGTTCCAGCTGGTTTACCTTTCCACTCCCTAAGGTTACTATTTCTCTAGTCACTCCTCAAACCTCACAGATCCTTCTCCACCCTCTTATCAACAGCCCTGCCTCCTGCTTAACTAAAAAATGTAAATTATCTTACTCAAATTCCTACCTATCTTTCTACCACCCTACTGGCATCCATAGATCTTTCCCTTTCCCTCCATTCACAACTGAAAAAGCCTGTCCTACCAAGAGAAACTACTCCATCCTTCCTCCTGGTTCTCTAAGTCTCCTCAAAATACTAACGTCTTTCAGATATCTCCTAAATTTCAACTGGATTATCTTCATCCTTATAAAAATATGCTTTGTTAGCTCTCAACCTTTTTTTTTTTTTAAAGATTTTATTTATTTATATGACAGCGCATGTGCAAGCAGGAGTGGCAGGCAGAGGGAGAGGGAGAAGCAGGCTCCCCACCGAGCAGGGAGCCCGATGTGGGGCTCGATCCCAGGACCCTGGGATCATGACCTGAGCAGAAGGCACACGCTTAACGACTGAGACACCCAGGCGCCCCCCCTTTTTAAGATTTTATTGATTTATCTGAGAGAGTGCACACACGTGCGCACAAACAGAGGAGAGGGGCAGAGGAAGGAGAAGCAGACTCCCCACTGAGCAGGGAGCCCGACGTAGGGCTCGGTCCCAGGACCCTGAGATCATGACCTGAACTGAAGGCAGATGCTTAACTGACTGAGCCACCCAGGTGGCCCTGTTAGCTCTCATCCTAAAAATACTTCCAAGATCCCCTTTCCAGTTACCGCTCTATCTCCATTTCTCTGCTGTTCATCAACATTAAACTTCTTGAAAAAGCCGTCCACACATTTACCTCCTTCAGCGTGCATTTTCAAACCACTCCACTTTGGTTCTGCTCCATCCACTCCCACCCCAGGTGCAATGAGGCTGCTCTCTTCAGTATGAATTTCCAGGTGCCAAGTCCAAGACCACTCATCTGTTCTCACTTGACTTCGGCTCCCAGTGGCAGCACAGCTGACTCCTTCCTTGAAAGATTACCTTCCTTTAATGTTTCTGTGCATTCACTCTTTTCCTCCCACCTTCCAGCACCTTTTTTCAGATACTTTTACTGGCTTCTCCAGGACCTGCAAAGCTCAGTCCTGGGGTTTCTCTCGTCTCTCTCTGTAATTTGCTCCTGGGTGACGTGAGCCAATGCCAGGGCCAGAACATAGTCAGTACCCTGTAACTGCTTACGACTCCCCAGGTCACTTGAGCACAGACCTCTCCTCTGAGCCCCAGCTGTACGGAGCACCTCCGTCTCCCGCTCGCTCTTCCTGGCCTGTCACTCTACCTTGGTCACTCATTCCCAAATACAAGACTGGTGTTGGCAGTTCACTGCAGACACCAAGCCCTTTCTCCTCACATGCTGTTCTCCCCACCTGGCACATTCCCCCACTCTTCACATGGCTGCCATCTTCTCATCCTGCAGTCTCAGCTTAAATGTTATCACCTTATTTAAAATAGACATTTCTCTGCCCATCTCTGTTCCTTCTTGTTTCCCCTAAAGTACTTACAAACTGTCATTGCTTCCAACTCTCCAATGGCCTTCCAGTGACTATTGCTCCTTAACCTCCTCACCACTCCCTCATCCACGCTAATCCACCCATTTGCCTTCATCAGTTCCTGGCACACTTCGAACTTCTTTCTGCCCCCGCACAAGCTCTCTGCCTGGAATGCCATTCTCCCTGATCTTGGCGTGTCACTCAGGTTTTATCTTAAATGTCAACTCCACAGGCCTTCCCTGCCCACTCAACCTAAAGCAGTCATCTGGACACTCTATCACTGCACCCTGTTCAACTTCTTTGCCCAGCACCTGGTGGCCACGTCCTTGATTGTTTACATATTATCTGTCTCCTCCCTGGAATAGAAGCTATGTGGGAGCAGTGATACTGTCTTGTTCGGCAGACTCCTCAGCCCCCAGAACAGCATCTGCTACGAAGCAGATGCTTAATCCCTGTTTGTTGAAAGAAACAATTAACTGAACCAATGTATGAACCCTGCTACCTTGTTCTGACATCACCTACTCTTTTCCATACCAAAGACCTCCATCTTTTTTCCTTTTCTCTCTTGTAGATCTCAGTGGTCCCCAATTCTATCTTCTCCTGACCCCGCCTTTCTCTCGTTAGTATTTTCTCTACAGTCCAGCTTTGAAAAAGAGTATTTTGCACTGTGGTCTCCATTTCATCACCTCCTAATCACTCAACCCAACTGTAACTGCTTGCCTCCCGAACCATTCACCAAAACTGCTTTCAGTGTGGTCACCTACCCTTCGTGTGCCAAACCTGGCGGTTTTTATTATTATTCATGTTATGTGACTGACCTCTCCAAAGCAGTGACATGGGTGACTGTTTTGTCCTTCTTGAGACTTCCTCCTCTCTTAGTTTCTGGAAGGGTCTAGTGCCTGATGTTTAATAAACCTTAGCTGAACTAACAAATGTCTCTTTCGTTGTTTTCTTTTGACCTCTTTCACCCTTCTTAGTATCTTTTGCTGCTTCTCCTCCTCTGCCCACCCGTTAAATATTCAGGCTCCTCAACGTGCAGTCCTTTTCTTTTAAAACTGATGACAATATGTGAATCAGCTAACATTTTGAGTGCTTACTTACTTTTCTAAGTGCCTTACACATACACTTTATCTCATTTAACCCTCACAAACTAGGAGACAGGAACTCATTATCCACTATCTGTTTGGTATTTATCACGTGTCAAGCACTAGGTTAAGTGCTTTATATACATCATTGCATTAATCTTCACTATACTCCTTTGAGCTGTTAGCAATCTCACTGCACGAAACAGACGTGTCAAGTAACTTTCCCAAGGTCCCAGCGCACTAAATGGGCAGAACCAGATTTGAATTCTGGCACTCTAATTCCACAGTATACATATTTAAGTATTATACTAATGCCTACTTAAGCTTTAGGATACCTACTTGTCTATATTCTTCTCCTTGGCTGATGTCATTTAATTCCCCCAGGCTCAACTACCACCTACAACTTGCCAACAACTTGCAAATGTTTTTGGCTTTATCCTCCTTTCAGAGCCACAGACCAATTTCTAACCATTTACTAGAAGACTTCATCAGTACATTACTAGAACCTCAACTCTGACATAGCCAAACTTGAACACAAACACCACATTCCCCACAAACTTCCTTTCTCCTGCATCCTAATGTTGGTGACTGACATCACACTCCAGCAGGTCATTCAAGCTGGAATGCTCAGAGGTCTTCTAAGTACATCTCCTTCTCTTGTACCACACAGTCAAGGTCACCAAGCTCTATCAAGTCTACCTCCAAAAAAAACACGTGTTCCCTCTTCCTCAAAACCCGGCCATAAATTTAGCTCAAGTATGCATCTGCAGGCTTGGATTATTGCACTAGCCCCGTAACAGCAAACTACTCACTTCCCCTCCAGCCCTGCCCTCCCTTTTCAAGCAATTTTCTGTACTGCCAGGAGAATTACTTTGCTAAAATTAGCTTAAAACTTTTGATGACTTCCTACTGCCCTGAAAATAAAATCTTAATTCCTGGGGCACCTGGGTGGCTCAGTCGTTAAGCGTCTGCCTTTGGCTCAGGTCATGATCCCAGAGTCCTGGGATCTAGCCCCGCATCAGGCTCCCTGCTCCGCGGGAAGCCTGCTTCTCCCTCTCCCATTCCCCCTGCTTGTGTTCCCTCTCTCGCTGTGTCTCTCTCTGTCAAATAAATAAAAAAATCTTTAAAAAAAAAAAAAATCTTAATTCCTTCCTTACTTAGCATGGCATAAAAAGGACAGTACAACAGAATTTGGTCTAGAGTTTTGTTTCAGGACTAATTTCTCACAACCACCTTTCAAGTACCCTACCCACTCTACTCTTCACTAATCCCCGAAGAGGTGATATACATTCTTTACTCCTTTGTGTTTTTGCAGATCTATTCCTTCTACCCAGAACACCTTTTCTCCCTTCTCTGCTTCACGAACTGCCACTCATCCCTTTAAGGCCAGCTCAAACATTATGTTTTCTGTGAACACTTCCTGGATTTTTCCAGCAGAGATGGTATCCTATGACTAGTGCTATCCCACTCAGAGCTTAACAATAAACAGGTGTTCAGTTATGGTTCTCTTGTTGAAGCATCTTAAAACATGGCTTACTGATGGAAAACTCGTGGGAAAACTGCCTATGCCTCACAAAGCATCTGACTGAACAAAAGATTCAGATATTAAATACCTTCCAGTCTTTGGGATCAAGTGTTTTCAACATGGGAAACTCTTCCAACTGCAATTCTTCATCTTCTGATTCTTCTGATAATTCTTTCTTATCCTCCAGTTCCTGAAAAGAGGCAGAAGCATTTCTGTTTCTCCTCTTAACAAAAGCTTCAAACCATCTTCCCACAGGTTCAACTTGACAGAGTGTTGAGGCTGTGATTGAAAGTGTTAAGAGAGGCTTCAATGTATTGCATGGAAAAAATCTGTTTCAAGGCAACATAAGATCAAAACAGCATCAGAATGTAATTTTAAAACCATCAACTAAAGAAATACAGGGACACCTGGGAGATATTGCAGGTTTGGTTCCAGACCACCACAATAAAGCAAATACTGCAAAAAAGTGAATCAAATATACTTTTTGGTTTCACAGTGCACATAAAAGTTATATTTACAGTATGCTGTAGTCTATTAAAATTCCAAGTGTATCATGTCTTTAAAAACCATGTATGTACCTTAATTTTAAAATACTTTATTGCTAAAAAATGGTAACCATGATCTGAGCTATCAGTGAGTCATTATCACATCACAGATCACCATAAGAATGACAAAGTTTGAAATATTGTATTACCAAAATGTGACAGAGACAGAGTAAGCAAATACTGTTGGAAAAGTTGCTGACAGACTTGCTCAAAACAGGGTTGCCACAAACCTTCAATTGTAAGAAATGCACTATCACCAAAGCACAATAAAGTGAAGTGCCATAAAACAAGGTATGCCTGCATTCCAGTTAAGATGAGGGTTAGTAATAATCGTTTCCTAGTACTTGCAGAGTATTCCATCAACCTCTTACAGTTAGATGACAAAACATTCAGCAATGTCAACAATAAATAAAAACTTTTCTAAGAATATGAGAGGAAGGTGAGGAACAGGGAGAAATGTTGCCAACTGCTTTCCTTTTAGGCCAATAACTGTAATAAAATAAATGATAAACTGTCATAAAAAACTAACCTCATAAAACAATTTTTTTTTAAAGATTTGATTTATTTGACAGAGACACAGCGAGAGAGGGAACACAAGCAGGGGTAGTGGGAGAGGGAGAAGCAGGCTTCCCCCCGAGCAGGGAGCCCGATGTGAGGCTCGATCCCACGACCCTGGGATCATGACCTGAGCCGAAGGCCAGGAGCCCCTTATTTAAGATATTTTGACTTTTAGAAAAAAATTTTTGGGGGTGCCTGGGTGGCTCAGTTGTTAAGCGTCTGCCTTCGGCTGATCCCAGGGTCCTGGGATCGAGCCCCGCATCGGGGTCCCTGCTCCACGGGAAGCCTGCTTCTCCCTCTCCCACTCTCCCTGCTTGTGTTCCCTCTCTCGCTGTGTCTCTCTGTCAAATAAATAAAACATCTTTAAAAAAAAAAAGAAGAATTCACTAGCAATGATTTGTTCTGGAAGACAATTTTCCAAGCAGCTAATGAGGATTTACTGACACAGCTGTGCTATAGTGAAACAAGCTCTAGATTTGAAATCAGAAGCTCTGGATTTAGTCTAGGTCTGACAATTAGTGACTATGTGAAATGAGTCAGAGACGTCTTCAACTGTAAAATGGGAACAACATCTATCTTCTATGGTTTCCTTGGAAGACGGAATGACAAACCACATTTTGAAACCACTTTGAAAACCACAAACTGTTGTATCAAAGTAAGGCTTTATCATCATTCTTGAGAAGCAGGGATAAATCACCGTACATCTGTATATTAACAATCCCAAAAAAGTAGTGAGTCAGGAAAAAAACTGAACACTTCAATTTTAATTTCATAGTCCACACGAATGCAAAAAGCTTTACTCTGTCCAGCAACAAGTAACTCAAATAAGTCTCCCCTTGTACCTAATGGCCACAATTTTCTAAAAATAACTGATTTTTCATGCTTTAGTTGGTTTGGGAAATTACGATCTCCTGTACCATACACAGGAGAGGATTCAAACACTATGTTCAAGAAGGACTAGCTGTGTGGCTGGGATGCAGTTTTTAAGATCACCCTTCAAGCCTTTTCCTTTAGGTGTTAAGGTTACACAGAGACTTCTGTGAGCAGAACGCAACATGTGCCACGAGATATGCTCAGAAGCACATCCGAAAACTGTCTCTATGAGTGGTCCTGGTAATTAATGCGGATCGCTGAAACTGGAGACTAGGTTTACAATACCCACGGCTGTCCTGGGCTATACACTGAAGAAACTACAGCAGCAGGTCAACACTCACTCAATGACTCTTTAAAAAGTCTGTCTACACAAATCTTAGCAGCAGTACTGGCAACGATCTTTTCAGACTAAGTATGAGGAGCAGTGTCTGAGTTCTGACATTTAAAAAACAAAGCCGAAGCAAACGCAGAGCGGGAGAAAGGTGTTTCACAGAGCACCAGCAGCAAGGCTTTGTACGACCCGAGGCACGTGGGAGCTCGCTGGGGCAGTCTCTTGCCCTAGGCAAGGAGATGCTTACAAGAACCTTTTTACGGTAGTAGAGGGTTCGGTCCCGAACTGCTCCGCCCGATCCATGAGTCAGCAGCCGGGAGAGAAGAAAGAAACTGCAGGAGCAGAAAGAAGACGCCCCCTCCCTCCTTCCTTTCGGTCTGGGTAGCTGTACAGCCCGGAGCAAAAAGGCACAGGCGTGACGGCCCCACACGTCCGGGGGCTAGTCGCCAGGGACAAGGGCAGAGCGATTTCGGTGTCGCGCAGGTGGAGGACTGAGGCAAGGGCGGCTAAGGCGGGACGGAGCCGGGGTTGAGTGGGCACGTACCAGAGGTCAGAGCGTGGGTGATGGCGGTGCCCTGGCCGTCCGCAGCGCTCGGCAAGAGCAGCATGATGGCGCCGGGACCAGCCCCGCTGGCGCAGCGGTTCGCGTCCCGGGCGGAGGGCGCTTAGCGTCCCCTCCAGCTCTACCTCTCGGTCCGAGCCTCGCGCCTTGGCTCTACGACGCCCAGGAACCGGCGCATGGAGACGACCAATAACTACTTCCGGGATGGATCTTTCGCGGTGCGGAGGCCAATTCCACCCTCACACACCGCGCCAACGTGTGCGGCAGCCTAGTTCCGCTGCTGACTCAGATCCGGTTGGGGACCGACTCTCACAAAAGAAAGGTTCCTCGACTCCTCAGTTCCCCGGCGAAAAGGATTTTTTTTCTCCAACAGGTGCTACTCGTGGAGCATAATTTTCCGAAGCAGCTCTTACAATGTTTTTATTTTTAAATTACTACTAGCCCGAGCCTAACCGCTGATTTTTCCAGTAGCTCTACTAGTACAAATAAAAAAATGAAAATATATGTATGTATTAGTATTGAGAATAATTATTGTAGTCTATGTGTATCTATAGAGAATTTTGTACATAGATCTGTAATATATTTGTGTTTACCTAATTAATAATGTCAACTAATATTTGTTGCGATATTATTAATTTACCCGCGTTGTCTCATTTAATCCTCATGACATTTGGAGAAGACCACCTCCTCAGTGTTAAGATTCTATTCCAAGGCCAGCAATCTCTTTACCCTGCTCTAAAAGCATGAACTTGTTTGTTTGTTTCACCCCCAAGATATTACCAATTACAGGATTCTGGAACTTAGTTATTTAATGTATAATAAAATCAATTGTACTCCTACTATGATTCCTCCTAGGATTGAGGTCAAACGCAAAAACTAGCAAAAAGGAAACCAGTGGATAAAGATTCACCCCTCTCTCCCACCCCCTCCAGCCCTGCAGCAGTATCTGGAATAGGTTGAGCAAAATGAAAGACTTGAAGTTAGAGAATTAGTCTCTATGAATTACATTTTCACTGTAAAATAAGTTGAATGGGCCTTCTATCTACCACATGACAAAACTGTCACTTCAAAATTGACATTTCTTTTTTTATTTTTATTTTTTAAGATTTTTATTTATTTGCGAGAGAGAGAATGAGAGACAGAGAGCATGAGAGGGAGGAGGGTCAGAGGGAGAAGCAGACTCCCTGCTGAGCAGGGAGCCCGATGCGGGACTCGATCCTGGGACTCCAGGATCATGACCTGAGCCAAAGGCAGTCGCTTAACTAACTGAGCCACCCAGGCGCCCTCAAGATTTTATTTACTTATTTGAAAGAGCGAGTTGGCAGAGCCTGAAGAGGGGCTCCATGCGGGGCTGGATCTCAGGAGCCTGAGATCGTGACCTGAGCCAAAATCAAGAGTCAGACCTCTGCTCAACCAACTTAGCCACCCAGGCGCCCCCATTGCCCATTTTTTAAAATGGGTCTGTTTTCCTCCAGTCCTAGTTCATATATTCGAGATATTAATCCGTTATCGGATTTATGACATGCAAATACTTTCTCCCACCCTGCAGGTTACGTTTTCACTCTATTCACTGTGTCAGGCTTTTCATTTCTAAATTTACAGTTGTTTCCTAACTACGCACTTCTGTTCATCACCTAAACTAATTTCTTTCAAAATCTGCTCTTTTCCCCAACTCCGCCGTACCTGAGGATGGTTCCCACCACTCCTCTTTGCCAGGAGGTTCGAAAATTGAAACTTTATCTCATCTCACGCTGACATCAAATTAATGAACAACTTCTATTTACCTCCCTCTATTTGTAGATCTAGCTAGTACTTGCTGCTTATTTAATACGCCAGATACTTTGAAAACACTGTTATTTACTGTCTCGACAATGCTATGAGATAAAGCATAAACTAGGGTACAGGAGTTACCCGAGAGTGCACAGGGAAGATATGACTAAATAAGGATTTAAACTCAGCGACGTAGCCAGGGTGGCTCTCGGAATCCGTTGCTCAGGGCAAGTCTCCCTGGTGAGGGGCCACGGCCGACCCACGTTCGGTTCCCACCGGGAACTCCTCGCACTCGGCGTAACTGCGAGGAGGACGCCAGCGCGGGGGCCCGAGCCCTCTCTTCCGGTTCTCGTGCGCAGACCAAACGGGTCCGCAGAGCTCGGCTTACTTCCGGTGAGGAACGGAAAGAGCGGCACCACCGGAAGCGACAGAGGTGCTGTGTAATCAGTAGGGAGTTGAGGCACTCGGAGCACCTAAAATGCCGGATTACCTCGGTGCCGATCAGCGGAAAACCAAAGAGGATGAGAAGGACGACAAGCCCATCCGAGGTCAGTTGACAGAGGCTGGCGGTCCGGGCCGGAGCAGAACCAGGCTTGGCCCGGGAGGGGAGGCTGGATTCCCTGCTCGCCACTCGGCGCTGTGTCCCTTTTGTGCCCCTGATGATATAGTGGGTGGCGGCAGCCGGCTCAGCCTGCCTGCCTTCTCTCTGCCCCTCATGCTGCGCCTAGTTCTGTGTTCATCTCCCGCCGATCGAGGTTTTTGTTCATACTCAGCTGTCAGGTCTTGAGGAAGTCACGCACCCTGCTTGGCCTTGCAGGCCTTGAAAAGTGTCCCCGCCTGGCGGTGCTTGGTCACCTGGATCCTCTCTCCTGTCCCTCCTCCCCTTCTAGTGGGACGGCTTGGTGCTATCCCTGTGTAGCCGGGATCCTGAGACGTAGTTTTCTTTTAAAAAAAAAAAAAAATAATAATAACCTTCCTTTGCTTAATTTATTCATATGGTTCAAAACACTAAAATCATAAAAAAAGATACATTGAAAGGTGTCTCACCCTTGACCCCAGCCATCCATTATCCACCGAGGCAACTCGTGTTGCCATTTCGCGTTATCTTTCTAGACATTTTCTGTGCATAAACAAGCGTTTATCTATTTTTACATAAACGGAGCATATTGTACATCTTGCTTTTTTCCCATCTTCACGTGTCTTAGGGATAAGTTCATATCGTTATATAAAGGGTCCGTGCTGTCTACCTGTCTCTGCATCTGCATAGTATCCCACTTTATTGGGGGAGCAGTAATATATGTAATTAATCCTTATTGATGCACATTTAGATTTCTTTCAATCTGACCGCCATTCTAGAGCAACGAATAACCTTGTTCCTATAACTTGTATCCCAGGCACAAACACAAGCTGTAGGGTGAATTTTAGAAGTGGAGTTGTAATTTTGATAATGCGAAATTACTCTCTGTAGAGACTATACCACTTGACACTCCACCCACAGTGCAGGAGATAATGCACACCCAGTTTACCTTTCTTCCCCTTTTAGTCTCATCTTTATGCTGTTTTCTTCTTTGGTTCCTTACAGACTATTTAAAAAACATTTTTGCATTGTTTTTTTTCCTTTCTTTTCTCTTATTCTTCCCTTCCTAAACAACTTCAACCTCTCCTAGCACTGTTTTCTTTTCCATTTCCACCTCCCTGCCAAAGAAAGAAATTTTCTCTCTACTTTGATCCCACACTCTACTCTTTGCCTTGGAAGTATTTTAGGATACAGCTCAGAGCTACTCAGGCACCTGGTGGAAAACTTACAGAGATTTAACATTTCATCCGTGTATTTCTCTGGGTGGGTTATCATTCTGCAAATGTATTATTAAATTTATCCCTTGCATATAGTTAGGACTAATGTGTATAGAATTTTATGTGCTTCTTCATCCATATCTAATTTGGTCTTTATAGCGACATTGTGAGGGTAAGATGAGTGTTCTCTCTGTTTCTGAGATGACAGAACTGATGCTTAGATTAAGTGGTTTTTCCAACATTACTTAGCAAATGCATGACTTGCTGGGACTTTGCTAGTGCCCGGGTTGTTCTGATTCTCAAACTGTTCCTTGGGCTCCCTGTTCTTTTTGTGTCACAGCACTTTGAGACTCTTCGACATTTATGTTACACAGTTGGTAAACATCTGCCTTCACCCAATTAGATAAAAGTTCCTTGAGTCCAGGAACTTTTTTTTGGTTGTATTTATATCATTACATCTTTGCATAATTTTTCTCACTCAATTAATGCAATTTAAATTGAACAGAAAAGAATTGCTAGCTCTAGTTTTCTCTTTTTGAATCTAATATATTATCTTTCTTATTTTAGCTCTGGATGAGGGGGATATTGCCTTGCTGAAAACTTATGTAAGTCTTTTCAGTATCTACCAAATACAGACGTTTTATGTTGAAATAAGAACTATTGTTGGTATTATCCTTCCAAAATAATTAAGAAGAGAATATCTAGCAGTTTATAGTAATCCTCACTGAAAAAAGTTAATGTATCACAGTTTCTCTCTAGATTAGATCAGAGAGTAAATATTCAGCATGTCAAAGCTGGTACATTTTTTTTATACTATTTGTAATTAAGTGTGGTACTATATTGAAAGATACTTGAAATAATTTACACAAATGTGTATTATATTTAAAATGTATGTAACTGAATTAGAAATGAAAAGTTTTAGTGCATAGAAATGGGCTTGTAGTTTTGGTTAATTTCAGGTATGATTTTCATTGGTTAGCTTCCATAATGATGTGTTGTTTGGGGGAAAATACTGGTTTAGGAATACTTCTGAAATATAACACTCTCTCTCTACTTCCACTTCACAAGCTTTGGGTCAATAATAGCTATTAAGATTGTAACTGTTAAAGTTTCTGTCTGCAGTTTAATGAATTGTTGATGTCTTAATGTTCTAATTAAAGTGATCTTTATCTCCTAGGGTCAAAGCACTTACTCTAGGCAGATAAAGCAGGTTGAAGATGACATTCAGCAACTTCTCAAGAAAATTAATGAGCTCACTGGTATATACTTCTTCATTCTTGTCTCCTCTCTTTAAATGTCATGTGTTAATTATATCAAAAGAATTTGGGCGCCTGGGTGGCTCAGTTGGTTAAGCGACTGCCTTCGGCTCAGGTCATGATCCTGGAGTCCCTGGATCGAGTCCCGCATCGGGCTCCCTGCTCGGCGGGGAGTCTGCTTCTCCCTCTGACCCTCCTCCCTCTCATGCTCTCTGTCTCTCATTCTCTCTCTCTCAAATAAATAAATAAAATCTTTAAAAAATAAAAAAATAAATAACAAAAAAATAAAAAAAAAAAGAATTTAACTACAAGACTTCCTCTTTCATGAATTACAGATTAAAAAAATTATTATCCTCCTATCTGTTAAGAAATTAGATCTCCTTTGCTCTCAAATAAATAAATAGAATCTAGGGGCACCTGGGTGGCTCAGATGGTTAAGCGTCTGCCTTTGGCTCAGGTCATGATCCCAGGGTTCTGGGATCGAGGTCTGTGTCCAGCTCCTGGCTCGGCGGGGAGCCTGCTTCTCCCTCTCCCTCTGCCTCTCCCCCTGCTCATGCTCTCTCTTTCTCTCTTTCTCTCTGTGTCTCAAATGAATAAATAAAACCTTAAATAAATAAATAAATAAAATCTAAATTAAAAAAAGAAATTAGATCTCCTTTAATAATCTTTCACTACCTTTTACAACCAAGTCCAGTGCTTAAGCAGTTAAGCAACATCATCCTTTAAGCAAATGTTCTGTTGGTCAGAGCCAAGTTCAATAAACTCTAATAAACAAGTAAAAATTTCTTAGTGAATAAAAATATGGTCTCCCCTGGTATTGCTTGAAGTAAGTGGGCTATTGCCTAGTAGTTGGAAACTTTTCTTCTCAGTAATTTGAGTGGTGAAGTTTTACAGTATTTGACCTGCACAAATTTGTGAAATATGGTGTTGAATTTTGGCTTGTGATTACTTTAGGGCAGCGGTTTTCAAATGGGGTGATTTTGCCCCGGTGCTCCCATCCCCCAGGACATTTGGCAGTGACGAGAGATACTCTTGATGCTTATGACTTGAGGGGGAGGTGCTGCTGGTGGCATCTAGTGGCTAACGGCCAGGAATGCTGCCTCCTGCACGAAAATGCACAGGACACCCCCTACAACAAATTATGCCATCCAAAATGTCAGTAGTACTGAGCTTGAGAACGCCCGCTTGCGGGTGATACGTTACATTTCTGTGAATTCTGTTCTCTTTCTTTACGTAGGTATTAAAGAGTCTGATACTGGCCTGGCCCCACCAGCACTCTGGGATTTGGCTGCAGATAAGCAAACACTGCAGAGTGAACAGCCTTTGCAGGTTGCGAGGTATGCATAGAACTCTGGAAATTTATTTTTATCTGTACTTTTAAGCACTTTTTAGAATCTAGGGTATACTCAATAGTTCATAAAAATTTTTTATTCCTAATTCGAAGTAAACAAAGCTTTCTACGGGAGTATCTGGGATTAAATTTTGACTTCAACAATTATTCAAGAAGTAGGTGAAGACATAATCATATAAAAAAATCAGAAGATCCAAATGGTACAAAAAAGAAGAGGTGAAGATAGGGAAACCTTCCTTCGCATCTTTGCTGTCCCCTTCGTCAGCTGTAACTGAAAATAGTTTGGTCCTCTTAGTCCACCTGTGTATCTTCATATATATATTTGCATGCAAAGAAACATATCCTGATTTTTTTTTTTTTTAGTACTTCCTTTTTCTTCTTTTTCTTGCCGTAGATTCTGGTTCATTTACAATTTGGTTACTGTACATGATACTACACTGAATGTTGATGTTATGTATTTCTCTGTGTCCACTTCTGTGGTGTAGCTTACTAGCAGTGCAGTTGGGAGGTCAGAGGCATTTACAGTTTTGAAAATCTGGAAAAAGGCAGTTTGACCGGTTTACACTCCTCAAATGAGGCTTTGAAGCGAATACCTGTTTTCCTGATGAGTATAAGATATGTGATCATCTATTTTTACACTTTTACCATTTGGGGGGAAAAAAAACCTCATTTTAATTCGCATTATGCTGATTACTAGTATGACAGCTTCTTATACTTACTAAACATTTGTATTTCTGTGTCCATTCATGGTCTGTTCTGTTGGGTTGTTTCTGTGAATTTTTAGGAGCACTTTATATATTGTGCATATTAATCTTTTCTTCAATATGCTACAAATATTTTTTCCCATTCTGTCACTTGACTTTTAACTCTTTGGTACCTTTTGTTGTACTAATGTTTAAAATTTTTAGGAGGTTAATAAAATACATAAATGTTTTCACTATACCTTTTGGGTTTGATTGTTGCTCAAGAAGCCTTAGCTCAATCCAAGATTATATTCTCCTGTATTTTATTCTAATAGTTGAAAATTTTGTTTCAATTTTAACCTCTTTACTACAGCTTATTTTACTACAGATTATTTTTCCTTTCCTCTTTTCCTTCCTCCCTCACTCCCTTTTTTCAGTCTCTCCTTTCCATTTATTGGTTTATTTTTCAGTTTTATCATGGTTTTTAAAGAGTTAAATAGTTCTAGGACAATAGTTGTCTTTCCCTATTTCTCTTCCCTAGAGACACCTATATTCAAAATTTTTAACTGGTTGTTTGGTTTCTGCCTTCATGATTCTTACGGACATAATTCTTGTATATTGTAGATTGCATCTTGTTTTTTTAGTTTTTATGTATTATCTATTGGCTTGAGGATTTTGTTTTGTTTCCTCTGCCTTCATCCCCAAGACATACCTTTCCTATTCCTACATCCTCCTAATGTAATTACATTAAAATTTTGGTTAGATCAGTAGTCATTGTTTTCCTAACTGTGGCTAAGTAGTGCTATTCACAAAGAGGCAAGTAGTAAATGGTGATTACTTTTTCTTTCTCGTACCATTTTTTGTTTTCCTTGTCGTAATTGTCTTGTTTTCTCATTTGCCCGGTTTTCTCTGTATGTAAAAACTCAACCCTCCAGTTTTTCCTGATTGTGTAAATTGCTCTTCAGATGCATTAGGTCCATCAGGTTTTTTCTCACGCGTACCTCAGGTGCGCTGTGCCACGGGTGCTCTCGGGTCCATTCTCCTAAAGAAGTCTTTCCCAGCACTTGCCTGCCTGCTTCGGTTTGCACCGTGGCCCTTTGCACCTGCTAAATCACAACCATCCTGTGACCTCTGACCCTGCAGGTTCCCTTGGCCTCTCTCCTGTTGCTTGCGTACCATGAGTTTCTCTTGTTGGTTTACTTACACCCGCATTAGGTGTAAGTATTAGCTCTCTGGTAGCTTCCTGAAAGAAGTGAGTTGGGAGGCAATATTTTGAGACCACGTATGTCTGAAAATGTCTTGGTATAAAGTTCCTTCTTCAGAATTTTGAAGGCAGCATTCCATGGTCTTCCACCTCCCGGGGTGGTTGGTCCGAAGCTCTTCCGATTCCCAGTCCTGTATCTGTGACCTGTTTTTCATCTGAAAGTTGTAGGGTCTCCTCATTCTCACGATTCTGAGATTTCATGATGACATGCCTCAGTATTGGGGAATTTTCACGCACGGTGCTGGACTCTCCTGGCCTTCACTGTGGCAGTTTTTCTTGAAATTATTTGTTAATAATTTCTTTCTATTTTCTTGGTGCTCTTTTCCAGGCTTGTATTACTTGGATCTTGGGCCTCCTGGATATCTCTGCTAATATGCTATTCTTTCCTGTGTGGGGTTTTGTTTTGTTTTGTTTTGGTCTTTTTGCTCTACTTTTTGTGAGATTTTCTTAACGTTAAGTCCTTTTGTTGATTTTTGTTCCTTTCTGTGTTTCTCTTCTCAAGCTTTTAATTTCTGAGAGCTCTTTGTTCTTTCAATATATGTGTTTTGTTGTTTTTTTGAATGTCCTTTTTTTTTTTTAAGATTTTATTTATTTGACAGAGAGAGAGATAGCGAGAGTAGGAACACAAGCAGGGGGAGTGGGAGAGGGAGAAGCAGGCTTCCCGTGGAGCAGGGAGCCTGATGTGGGGCTTGATCCCAGGACGCTGGGATCATGACCTGAGCTGAAGGCAGACACTTAACGACTGAGCCACCCAGGCGCCCCGAATGTGTCCTCTATTTTCAAATCATGGTTGTAATATGTTCTCATCTCTAAGGAAATTAATGATAACTGCAAGGTTTCTACTTCATCCAAGATGCTTTTTTTCCCTTCTCTTGTTTGGTGTCCCATCTTTTGTGCTAGATGTCTGGTAAATCGTACTTTGGTTTTAGTTGGAGACTTAAGAGCTGAGAGAAACTCTGCTTCATTCTGGAAGTTGATGTCCTTACATATATATATACTTTTTCAGCTTTAGATTTGAAAGATCCTTATTTGTGCAGACAGTGTTGACATGGTTTGTCAGAGAAAGTAGTGAGAGGTACTTTCTATGTAATCCTCCCTGGTAGACCTTGGCTGGTAACAGAAAACAGTCCTGTCAGTAGCATGGAGGACATTAGGAGAAGGAAGGGAAAAATGGGGCAGGGGGGAATTGGAGGGAGAGTTGAACCATGAGAGACTATGGACTCTGAGAAACAAACAGGGTTTTAGAGGGGAGGGGGGAGGGGGGATTGGTTAGCCCGGTGATGGGTATTAAGGAGGGCACGTACTGCATGGAGCACTGGGTGTTATATGAAAACAATGGATCGTGGATCACCACATCGAAAACCAATGATGTATTGTATGGTGACTAACATAACATAATAAAATTAAAAAAAAAAAAAAAAAAAGAAAGAAAGAAAACAGTCCTGTCACACAGTTATGCTGTGGGGATAAAGCATTCTTTTTTTTTTTTTTTTTAAGATTTTATTTATTTGAGAGAGACACAGAGACAGGAAGAGAGCACAAGTGGGGAGAGGGAGAAGCAGGGTCCCCACTGAGCAGGGAGCCCGATGTGGGGCTCAATCCCGGGACCCTGGGATCATGACCTGAGCCAAAGGCAGACGCTTAACCAACTGAGCCACCCAGGCACCCTGGGGACAAAGCATTCTTGAGCTTATTTTGGGATCTACCTTTATGTACACTCCAGACTATTTTGTATTTCCCCATATAATTGCTACAGCTTATGACATGGATTTTTTCTAAAGTGAGTTCTCTTCTTGGTTTTCCTTCCATCAAAGAGTAAAGGCAGTGGACTACTTTTTACTGTGATGTACATGGTATTACAAATTTGCCTTCACCATGTTACACAGAAAAAGAACACATTTGAGTTAAAATAGCAACAATGATAAATCATGGATTTGAAGTATAAACTCAGGAAAGAATGTAAACACATTTATTACTTAACTTGATGTAAGACAAGATAATCATCTTCCTAAAGGGAAAATAAAAAGGAGAGTAACTTAAGATATAGAGGAGTGTCACTAATGAATGTACTTAAGAAAATCAAGAGATTGGGGCGCCTGGGTGGCTCAGTCGGTTAAGCGTCTGCCTTTGGCTCAGGTCCTGATCCTGGGGTGCTGGGATCGAGCCCTGCATAGCGCTCCCTGCTGAGCCTCTCCTCTCCCTGCTCGTGTTCTTTCTCCCTGTCTCTGTGTCTCAAATAAATAAATAAAATCTTTTAAAAAAAAATTAAGAAATTAGAGAACTTCTTAATGGTGAAATATTTGGGTTTAACTTTCTAGGGGAATGTATCTTTTGAAAATTTTACAGCTTAGCTAATTTGAGTGGACCCTTGGGTTTCTATAGTAAAGGATCTTTAGCAATGACCTAATTTCTGCAGTTCTAGTTTATACCTGCTCGTTAGTATCCTGCTTGCCCAGGAGAGAATCTAGTTACTTGAATTCATTATTAGTGGTTTAGGTTCCTTACTCTAATCAAGCCTTTTGCTGTGTTAGGTGTACGAAGATAATCAATGCTGATTCGGAGGACCCAAAGTACATTATCAATGTGAAGCAGTTTGCCAAGTTTGTGGTGGACCTCAGTGATCAGGTAGCACCTACTGACATTGAAGAAGGGATGAGAGTTGGGTAAGACTATTTTACAGTAAATACTCCTCTTTCATTAAAGATACCATGTCACATTGACATCCTTGGCTTTCTTTGGAATGAATGAACTGGGTGCCGTAGAATAACGAAGAAATACTCTGTAGTAGAGTAGTACAGTTGAACATCCTTTCTTCTATATCTGCTTCTTTCTCCTATCCCACTAGGGCTTTTTGTGAATGGCTTTACATGTCATACTCAAGTGCAGGATTTGAGAGTTGAGTTTGACGGTCTATTTAAGGTAACATGGTGTGAGTGGAGGAAGCACTTGCTCTAGGATAGTTAGGATTAAGTAAGTTAATGTATATACAACGCATGATAATTAGTACATTTTTTGAATGTGTTGAGTGAGGATCTTTTTTATCTCCTTAGGGTGGACAGAAATAAGTATCAGATTCACATTCCGCTGCCTCCCAAGATTGACCCAACAGTTACCATGATGCAGGTAAGAAAATATGGGAGGGAAAAGGAATGGCATGACTTTGAATACAATTGCATCCATCTGAAAGAATTTTGAAACTTTGACTTGTAAACTATCAATATGTGGGCATATACTGAAGAATTACAAAAATGTTTTAAACAATTTTTCAGATGAGAATGTTTTTATCAGTCTTTCTTTTTATTGGTTTGTCTCTTTCACTTAGTGTCATAGCAGGTAGTATTGTGAGTGGTTCTAGGACACTGGACAGTGTATTCCATTTTTATGGAATTCTTATTTGCTATGAGTCTGATTTTTATTTTAGGGTATTGGGTCTGCTCTACTGGATAGAACATTTGAACTCGTATTCAAAAGTCTGTGGCTATATGTTACACGTTTTCATTCTTCTTTTAGGTGGAAGAAAAACCTGATGTCACATACAGTGATGTGGGTGGCTGTAAGGAACAGATTGAGAAACTTCGAGAAGTAGTAGAAACGCCATTACTTCATGTAAGTGGCTGAGTCTGTGCACTAGTTACCTATCATTAGATAGCTTTAAAAATTTTATATTTTCTTTAGTGAAAACTTTTGAGGGGGTAGAGGATAGAAGTGTGGTGAGTTGGTACGTTCCAGGAGAGAAGAGGAAGCAAAAGGATTGATTGGTCAGACCTATTCAAAAACAGATCTCCTATCTTGAGTGACAGAGGAGGTTGAGGTATAACCTTTAGCAATATGTTAAATTTGTTATAAGTTATTGTAGAAGAAACCACGTGTTTTAATGATACCAAGAGGATGTAGGCTTAAATTGAGTCAAATTAAGCTTGGGAGGATAATGGAAAACTAGGATAATACTCTTGTTTTTTAAAACACTATTTTTTTTTTTAAATCAGTGGGAAAATGTTTTGTTAAGCCTGGATAAGAGAAACACCTTTAAAAGCCATTACGTGTCTTAGAATAAGCGAAATTCTTATTTAGATCAAGTATATAGGTTGTGCACTTAATAATTTTGGTTTAAATATCATGATATTTACAGATATGATACAGAAGTAGTTCTGTGTTTATTGCACGGAAGTGATAAGTGTAAAAATCATGTCTCCCACCACAGCCAGAGAGGTTTGTTAACCTTGGCATTGAGCCTCCCAAGGGTGTGCTGCTCTTTGGTCCGCCGGGTACAGGCAAGACCCTCTGTGCTCGGGCAGTTGCCAACAGGACTGACGCTTGCTTCATTCGAGTTATTGGATCTGAACTTGTACAGAAGTACGTCGGTGAGGTAAAGTACACTGATCAGAATCAAATAATATGTAGCCCTGTGAAAGCAGTTCCATATTGAAGGATTGAGACTTGAAATTTCTTGACTGATGGATTGTAATTCGTAGTTCAGAAGCCACCGGCCTTCCCTTGGTCACTGGAAACGAACAACTGCCTACAACTTTTAATCATTATGCTCCCTCTTCAAAAGGATGAGCTTTTCTACAGATTTGGTTTCTAAGACCCCAGAAATACAGTGAATGCATTCAAAAGTGTACTTTCATTTCAGGGGCAGCGTTTCATATCCTATTGAGAAAGAGAACATAATCGTCTGGATACGTGCGAGCATACACACATGCACGCACATATACATTTGATGTATTTTCTCATTAGAGTTAAGTCTAGGGCTGTGTATATCACATCTGAAACATTAATGATTAGTATACTTAGAGTAAGACTTAGTAAAGGAGCAGCATGAGTTAAGATATACTTCTGTTCCTTGATCAAAACTTAAAAAGCAGGGGCGCCTGGGTGGCTCAGTCAGTTAAGCATCTGCCTTCGGCTCAGGTCATGATCCCAAGGTCCTGGGATCGAGCCCCGCATCGGGCTCCTTGCTCAGTGGGGAGCCTGCTTCTCTCTCTGCTGCTCCCCCTGCTTGTTCTCTCTCTCTGTCTCTCTCTCAAATAAATAAAATCTTCAAGAAAAAAAAACTTACAAAGCAAAATCGGTGATCAGAAATGCCAAGTGATAAATCAGATGCTTTCTTTCATTTCCTCAATTTTAACTGATTGAAATGGTGCCTTTATTCAAGTGTTCATTTGACCTCTTCAGGTCTTGAAGTATTGGCTATTTAATAGGTATAGAATCGTGAAATTAATACTGTTTTGAGGCTAATGAGATTAATTTGATTGAATAGGTAACAAACTTCAGTTTTTTTGAAAAAGCTTTAGGTATTATTAATACTTGAGAATACTGTTAGGAATATTGAAAAGTTTGAAGCATAGCTGCTTCTTGTGTTTAAAAAATGTTTTAAACCAACTCTGACTTATTTTTCTCATTAGGGGGCTCGAATGGTTCGTGAGCTCTTTGAAATGGCCAGAACAAAAAAAGCCTGCCTTATCTTCTTTGATGAAATTGATGCTATTGGAGGTATGAGTGGTATTTTAGAGAACTACTTTAGATTGTTTTTTTTTTTCTTAAGATTTTGATTTTTATTTCTCTTCAATTTCTTTTTCCATCGTTCAGTGATTTTTTTAAAATTATATTATTATATTATTCTTATTTTTTATTATTAGTTTTCATGAGCCTTCTAAAGTAATATGTGTAGAGTTCTCCTGATATGTTAATCTTGTACAAAATTCTAATTTCCAACTCTTCTTTCTATGAGCTCTGGCATTTCTGAGCTACAGATCTAATAAACAATAGAGATACACTGTAAAGGAAAAAAGAAATATTTTAGAGCATTGCTGTTTCTCAAAGTCTTTATCTTTGTACTTTCCTAATTTCATTCACATGACACATGTTTTCACACTTTAATAACTCCTAACTTGGGGTATAGCTTCACTTGATGTAATAAGAAAGCATTGGGGCATAATTTAGTTGGTGGTGGTTTTTCATAAAGTGTACATAAAATAATGTTATTGTTGGCTTCATAGATTTGATGAAATACAGTATTAGCTGTGTGATCTAGACAGGTTATTCCAACTCTGAGCCTCTGTTCACTTACCTTATAAAGGGAATGATAATTCCTGCCTTGTTTATTTCATGGGTTTTAGAGAGATTTAAAATAAGTCATAAGGGTGTTTGGGTGGCTTAGTTGGTTAAGCATCCAACTCTTGATCTCAGTTCAGGTCTGGATCTCAGGGTTGTGAGTTCAAGCCTCACATTGGGCTCCACGCTGGGGTAGAGCCTACCTAAAAAAAAAAAAAGTTAAGTAATAAATGAGACCTTGAAAACTCAACTGTTCTGTAGGCCTGGACTATTGTAACAGTTATGAGAGTAATAATTCATTTATTTTTAGGAGAGGGGAGGGGCAGAGGGAGAGGGAGACTGACACGGGGCTCAATATCACACCCCTGAGATCATGACCTGAGCCGAAATCAAGAGTTGGACGCTCAACTGACTGAGCCATCCAGGCGCCCCGGGAGTAATAATTCTTAATAGCTCGAGAGATGTCATATGTTCAGTTAATGAACTTAGTGGCAAAAATGACTTGAAAACATAGTGCACCCCGTAATGTTCTTTGGGGACTGCAGTTAGGTTACCTAGAGTCTTGTTTTTAGACTGGATGGGTGTTGTTGGGTTTGGAAATTCTGTGGTTAATGTCTTGGAGGGACATAATGTGTGACCACAGTGTATCGGTGTCATGTTGTGACTCTGAAGTTATTTGTATGGTATCTTTGGAGTAAGCCTTATGATGACGTCAGGATGCTCTGAAGCTGTGGCTTCCAAAGTACACTGTGTATAAAGTAGTATTAGGGTACAAGAAGACAATCTGGAATTTTTCTTTGTATTTTTAATATCATTTAAAAATTTTCCAATTTTTTTTAATGTACATAATACATTAATATAACCATATGTATTTATACAACTTAAAAATGAAAATAGATGTTTGGAGGCCTTTTTTTTTTTTTTTTTTTTTGCTATTTTGGTTGAAATGAGGGATTGACATTAAGCTAGAATATTCTAATACATCTAAATTAGTGTGATAGTAAGCTGTTACAGTTCTACTGTAATACAGATTTAGCCATATTTTTAAGGAAAGTTTCTGACAAACTTTGAAGAGTATGACCTTTTCTTACACACAGACACCACGGTAGCACTCAGGTCCACGTGTATTACTGTTTCCTAGTCCGGATGTATATTGTGCTAAAAATGGAGGTGTTCTTGATTTAAAAAACAAAATTCCTAAAAGAGGTTTAAAAAGAATACTTTAAAAGGAGCCTTTGTTAAATAAATCTATGATGAGTCCTTCTGAAAGATTCACTTTCTAATGAGTTTTGTGTAAAGGAGGCTGTTCTTAGAGAATGTGCTTCACAAGGAGATGCCCGCTCGCGCTGGAGCACGTGACTTGAGCGGAGCTTGTACTTTCGAGTTACTCATTGCGTGCTCCTGAGTGGACGTGAAGAGCTGATTTTTCCTTTTGTCTTTTCAGGGGCTCGTTTTGATGATGGTGCTGGAGGAGACAACGAAGTGCAGAGAACGATGCTGGAACTGATCAATCAGCTGGATGGTTTTGATCCTCGAGGTAACATTAAAGTGCTGATGGCTACTAACAGACCTGATACTTTGGATCCAGCACTGATGAGGCCAGGGAGATTGGACAGAAAGATTGAATTTAGCTTACCTGATCTGGAGGTAAGAAAATCATTTCATTTTAGAGAGGTCAAGAATTCCTTCGCTTGAAATTTTTTCTTCCCGTGATGTTTTTCCATTTTAATATTTATCAATTCCATTTTTAGGGTCGGACTCACATTTTTAAGATTCACGCTCGTTCAATGAGTGTTGAAAGAGATATCAGATTTGAGTTGTTAGCACGACTGTGTCCAAATAGCACGGGTAGGTTGAAAGGTCTTGTTGATTATGTTTGCTGGTCTGTCTGTTCAGGCTGCTTTAATAAGCCTGTTGTCTTTTTGTTTGAAAGGTGCTGAGATTAGAAGCGTCTGCACAGAAGCTGGTATGTTTGCCATCAGAGCACGGCGAAAAATTGCTACTGAAAAGGATTTCTTGGAGGCTGTAAATAAGGTCATTAAGTCTTATGCCAAATTCAGTGCTACTCCCCGCTATATGACATACAACTGATCCCCGAAGGCTTTCATGAAAACACCTCTTTTCATTGGAATCCTAACTTTATTAAATAGACTTGTTAATAACCATTACACACAAAAATAAAGCATTTCAAAATTGTATGTTTTCTTCAGATGTCTATTCTCTGTAGTACAATAAAAGGTGATATCTAATGTCATCAGGCAGATATTATGATGTGTATTGTGTTTTGATCACTACCATTTAAGGGTCCCATATCATAAAGTGCTTGCTTAGACCACGTACATTGTAGGCGTATGCTGGCTGGGTGCCGATGGTACCCTCCCATCTGCCCAGTGAGGCGGAGCTAATGCATCTTGATGTAATGCATGCACTTTCCTACTTCTTATACTTGTAGCAGAGCTGGGATTCACGTCCAAGTTTGTCAGCTCGGTACCTGTGTTCCTCACCTTCATGCTCTTCTGCCCCTCATCAAAACAGCCCATCTAGGCACAGGACCACGTGTTTTAATGCTTTATTTTTTTCCTACCACATTGACTAATAAAGCTTTGACCAAACTCTTGAAAGTGGAAGAAGCATCTGATGTATTAGGTTTTGCTGTCATTTGAGTTGATTTCAAGTTAATTAAGAAGAATTAGTGACTTTAATGACCAGTGAAGTAGTAAAGCAGAAAGAAAAATATATACATAATATTCTAATTTAGAAAATCCAGAATTGGTTTCATACAGAGAAGTACTTATTTTCATTTTATAAATTAATGGTGTAAAATTTTGATAAAGTTCCTGTTAGACTTCTGGTGAAGCAAGGTATTTCTAAAAATAAAGTTGTATTGGGATCCTCAGCAGATCTCTAAAATTATTTCTTGTGCAGCCATCACCAAATCCCCTCCCACCTTGCACCACCGTTAGCCTCCCCGCCTAAATACTGAGATCCAAGCACAATAAAGAATGTTTTTATTGCAGTTCAGTATTCATAAATAAGTAATGCAAAATAGCAAGAACTGGATATGTTTTAATTCGCAGAAAAAAAAGTTGACAGCATAGAAAGTGCTTTAAATGTTGTATTGAAATTTAAAATAATGAAAGTTTTCAAAGAGAAGAACAAAAGCCCTTTGTTCATAAAATCCAACCAGCATGCTTTTCTTTCTTCATTTTTCTTTTTTGTGAAATGGATCAGAACAATTTTCCTAAGCCTGCCCTGGTCTTTCATGAGGTATGAAACAGAGCGAGCCCTTTCTAGGTGTTAGGCTAATAATAAAATATACTCAAATAAATGAAGATGTATGTTTTTGTAATGTTTTAATAAACATAAGCATTGACGTCACACTCTTTGAAGTCTTACCAGGTTTTTCAGAGAGCTACATAGTAGTATCATATGCACCATGTGGGATTACTCAAACTGGCTCTGTTGAGCTCACTCAGGCCTAACATGGTACAGGCTCTGGAGAGTCTTAACATCTCAGTTACATGATGAAAATCTAATGTCACACATCAAACTGACAATTATTTGAAAAATTTGGGTGTTTCTGTCCAGTAGTATTAACCCTATCTAGATTAGCATCTTCGTACCCTATCTTAAAAGAGAACGAACACACATTCACCGGTAACCCCCTCCACCTAATCTATGCACATGTGTGTCCATATGCATGTGTATGGGCACACATGTATGTTCTATATATATCAGGGTGCTGATAAGTCAGAATACAAAGAGTTGATGGCTTTAGAAAAATATGATCTTTAAAAAATACTTTCTATAAACATTTTAAAAATGCGATTGGATTTATAAAAACTTAATTTCCACAAAGCTCAGCCTTATCCGTTACATGAAGTGAAATGAAAAGCCTGGTATGCCTTTTTCTCAAAGGCAAGATAGATTTTTGAGATGCTCAAACTTGATTAAATCCAAGTCAGTAAGCCAGCAGTTTACCTGCTACAATGCTAAGCTTTTGAACATTCTATTGTTGGGATTTGAGGGGTTTCAAAGCCCGTCTCATGCATTTTGGTTGGCTATATGGAGAATTAAGGCAGTACTTTTTACCAGTTCTCAAACCAACTCTTATCAACACTCAAACCATATTATCAAAAATCTAAACATACTGAATCCTAAAAGCATTCCTGAAAGATACACTAAAACGGACCAACAGCATTTTTACACTCAAGGCACACACAGGCTCACACCAAAGACGTTTTATTTGATTTTAAAATTTAAGTTGATTTACTGTCTTTAAAGGGGCAGACATAATAGATAAAGCCTTCCCTACCATATACCCTCCCTTCCCTCTCCCTCAGCCTCTCATGAGGGCATATGCCACCCCACACCCCCCAAAACAAAAACACACCTACCCGCTGCAGGGCAGGTTCTGTGAGTCTGTTACCCTCTCCTTCATACACGTGAGGGCAGACTCATTTTCTCAAAATGTCCCTTCGGAGGCAGGCACCTCCCTTCTCTGTTGAACAGTTAAGAACACAGGATCAAACCACATGGAATGGATATTTTAGATGTTACCTGAAAACTATAAAATGAGCTACTCCCAGGGCTTGCAGAGGATTCCTATCCTTTCTTCTCTGAGTCCCACTGCAGATGAGACTGGCAATTGGGATCCCACTATAAGCTGCCATACAATTACACAGTCAATGTCTGTGACATGAATTAGTTTCCCCGGGCCCTGGTTCGCAATTATTTTCAAACATACTCCATCTAGGGGCGCCTGGGTGGCTCAGTCGTTAAGCATCTGCCTTCAGCTCAGGTCATGATCCCAGGGTCCTGGGATTGAGCCCCACATCGGGCTCCCTGCTCCACAGGAAGCCTGCTTCTCCCTCTCTCACTCCCACTGCTTGTGTTCCCTCTCTCACTGTGTCTGTCTCTGTCAAATAAATAAATAAAATCTTAAAAAAACAAACAAACAAAAAAACAAAAAAAACATACTCCATCTACCCATGAGGCAGAAATCAACCACTGTTATATTGTGTAGGATTTTAGAAAGACAAAGGACTTCTCTATGTGGGACCCTTCCTGAAGACAGGGCTTTCCCATATTGCCTTAAAATAAGACTAGCCAAGTCCCGGTATCTATCATTGTGGATTATGCCCATTTTGACAGGGGCATTAAGACTGAATTTGAACCAGTGCTGAGAAACATAGGAAGCATATATTAGTAGCTATTAAGGTCCAGAAAGAAGAACATAGAGACATACTTAAAGTAAAAAAGGTCAGGAAATTTTCCACTATATTAAATAAAGTAAAACATTCCAACATAATTACATATAGATAAAACATTTTGAAATGTACTCTTACTTTTTCAGAGGCATGCTAAAACAAAAACAGATTTCCCTTCAGTAAGACTTAAGCATTTTTTATGTACATGGTTAACAGAAAAGTTAAATACAGATCTGTTAGATACAGATAAATACTATTTTTGTACACTACTTTCAATCTACCAACAACTAGGACGTGGATATCTACTATGTGTAAAGCACTTGTGGAAGAGGGGTGCTAAAGTAGATGCAATGAAGTATTTTATAACATTGTTTAAAATCCTTAAGTTCTGCTTTAGTGGCTGAAATGGTGCAGGCCCTTTTACAAACGTTTCCACTAAAGCTGAGCTTCTACAGCTAAGTGCTCTTTAAGAAGGCAGGCTGTATCAGGATGCAGATGTATCTGATCTTGTATGTGGTGATTGCAAACGAGGTAACTGGATGCGAATCTGATTGCACTCTAGATCTACATTAAGTACTGATTAGAAAGGTGGGGTCTACTTTGAATTAAATTAGTAAAGTCACTGAGAAGCCCAATAGTTAAAGCAAACAAACCATAGGGTTTGGATGGAGTAGACCCATGCTAACGTAGTTCTTTCCTAGGATCTGACCACTTTTCTCCTGGCAGTGTTTTCTTCATGAAAACTAAAACAAGAAGTCAATAGGAAAACATACTTTAAAAACTGACAATTAGGGGCACCTGGGTGGCTCGGTTAAGCATCTGTCTGCTTTGGCTCAGGTCATGATCCTGGGGTCCTGGGATTGAGCCCCGCACGGGGCTCCCTGCTGAAGGCAGGAACCTACTTCTCTTTTTCCCTCTGCTCTTCCCCCCAGCTTGTGCTCTCACTCTCTCTCTCAAATAAATAAAATCTTTTTTTAAAAAACCTGATTATTAGGAAATCTCAGCAGAGGAGGCTTTAGGCATACTTGTGCTTTGATTTGGAATAAAGTGGTAGTTGGAACTACAAGAGTAAGACCTTTTGATGACAAAATGGCTTAAAGTTCTCCCTCACTCCTTTTGAACAACTATAAAGTGCTTGAAATAGGCATTTTACTCACTCAGAGGCTTAACTCTGGGTTTGATGAAGAATTAACTGATAACTCTTATGGACTTCCAAGGAAGATACTAAATTATACCTAGGAGTTACCTTTCTTAAATACATGGCCTTTAAGGTTACTTTACTATTAGCAACAATAAAACTTCTGGTCACAGTCGTGACAATCTGAACACCAAAAAGAATAATTATAATGGACTGAAGAACATTAAAACTATAAAAATTCACGAGCCTATAATTACACGAAAAAAAGAGAGAGATAAAAGAACCTAATTTGTCATCATCTGTTAAACCAACTCCTTACTTTGAAGTTGATAATTAAATTGAAAAAACATTTAACCTACCTTTCCAGTAAGAGATGTATTTAAGGATGACAAAATAGCTCAAGTGGAGGAGG
The DNA here is from genome assembly GCF_004348235.1 of Phoca vitulina. Taxonomy (NCBI): domain Eukaryota; kingdom Metazoa; phylum Chordata; class Mammalia; order Carnivora; family Phocidae; genus Phoca; species Phoca vitulina. The sequence goes on from NW_022589707.1 coordinate 78,113,376, forward strand.
GGTAGTTGTAGTTTACAAAGAAACATCAACTAATAAATGCTGAAGAAATGAGAGAAATGGAAAAAAATCACAAATCTTAATAAAATTATTGACTTAGGCAAGGATGTTAAAACCCCTGGGTGAATGGCTAATGGGAAACTGGGCATTCATTCAATGCCAAAGGCATACCATATAGGTAACTCACTAGTCACAAAGGAGAAAACATAAGTGGGGGATTAGGCTGTCCTGTTAGTCCAGTGATCCACCTTAGCATCATTCGTTAATGGTAGGGCAACTAAATATTTGTTTTCTGATGTGATGAGATTTGAAGCATGTGTCTCATCTATGATATATTCTAGCAAAAAAAAATGTTCTTTTTCAATCCATGAAACTTTTAGATAGAACTTCTAGATTACAGGCAGTTCAGGAAATAAAGGGACAAGAGAAATAACACCTTGAAAAAACAAAATGGGATTCTACAGGACAACTGCCCCAGTCCCTTTAAATAGTTACTCAGTGTCATAAAAGCGACTGGGCTGGATTAAGATGGACTTAAGGGACTTGAAGAGACATGACCAGTTGTAGCGTTAGGTCACAGAATGGCTACTAGTTTGGACAGACCAACTACAAATTTGAGGACGATGGGAAATTTGAAGTAGGTCTGAGGTGAAAGTATTCTGGAATGAGAAAGCAAGGATTATTGACTGAAAACAATGGATTACAGGACACTATGTTGAATATGATCTTCCTTTGATTAAAAGATGAAAATACATATGAACAGAAAAAGATGTGGAAGGAAGTGCATTAAAGTGTTAGTGATAATCTTTGAGTGGTAGCAAAATAATGTTTCTTTTCTTCTGTTTCTTCTAATTTTTTGATTGTTCTTTAATAATAAAAGGTTATTTTAAGAGAACTTCTGGAAAATTGTGGGTTTGCTCCTTCTGTTAGATAACTCTGGTTACAAAAATCCTGTAAATCAAGTACAAGAACGAGGAGCCACTACCCACCTGGGGACAGCATATCTGATTTGTAGGGAAAGTACTTAAAGGAAATAACTTCTTAAATGCTCAGCTTATAAAGGTAATACTAAAAAGTAACAGAAATGTCACTGCACAAAAAATGAACTATTGGGACTTCATCAAGATAAAAAGCTTCTGCACAGCAAAGGAAATAGTCAACAAAACTAAAAGGCAACCTACAGAATGGGAGAAGATATTTGCAAATGACATATCAGATAAAGGGTTGGTATCTAAGATCGATCAAGAACTTACCAAACTCAACACCCAAAAAACAAATAATCCAGTCAAGAAATGGGCAGAAGACATGAACAGACACTTCTCCAAAGAAGACATACAAATGGCTAACAGACACATGAAAAAATGCTCCACATCACTTGTCATCAGGGAAATACAAATCAAAACCACAATGAGATACCACCTCACACCAGTCAGAATGGCTAAAATGAACAAGACAGGAGACAACAAATGTTGGCGAGGATGTAGAGAAAGGGGAACCCTCTTACACTGTTGGTGGGAATGCAAGCTGGTACAGCCACTCTGGAAAACAGTATGGAGGTTCTTCAAAATGTTAAAAATAGAGCTACCTTATGACCCGGGAATTGCACTACTGGGTATTTATCCCAAAGACACAGATGTAGTGAAAAGAAAGGGCACATGCACCCCAATGTTCATAGCAGCGATGTCCACAATAGCTGAAGGAGCTGAGATGCCCTTCAACAGATGAATGGATAAAGAAGATGTGGTTCATATATACAGTGGAATATTACTCAGCCATCAGAAAGGATGAATACCCACTATTTACATCGACATGGATGGGACTGGAGGGTATTATGCTAAGTGAAATAAGTCAAGCAGAGAAAGATAATTATCATATGGTTGCACTCATATGTGGAACATAAGAAATAGCACGGAGGACCACAGGGGAAGGGAGGGAAAACTAAATGGGAAGAAATCAGAGAGGGAGACAAACCACGACAGACTCTTAACTCTGGGGAAACAAGCTGAGGGTTGCAGAAGGTGAGGGGGGTGGGGGGATGGGGTAACTGGGTGATGGGCATTAAGGAGGGCACGTAATGTGATGAGCACTGTGTGTAATACACAATTAATGAATCATTGAACACTACATCAAAAACGAATGATGTACTATATGTTGGCTAATTGAATTTAAATTTAAAAAAATGTCACTGCACAAGAAATGCAGGCAAGAGGACGACAGTCTTTGAAATATTCAATAAAAAAAAACAATACAAGTAAGATACATCTTGCTATGTGTCATTCACTCTCCAAATCAAGCCTTGACTACTAGTATTGACCCTTAGGGAAAAAAAATCTAGTGTCTAGTACTTAAACTGCGTAACAGTGAGTGATTTCACGAGAGGCGCATACCCCATCCCGGCTGAGTTCTTCATCTATGCTTCTGGAGTGGCGTTGGGCTCTGAGTCCTCCTGGGGAGGGAGGGCCGAGGCGTCTTGCCCAGCAAGCACTTCCCGAAGCTGGCTGCCTAACACTGCGTCGTGAATGCTGTGGAACAGCAGCTCCTTCCAGGCAGGGTTTTCAAAAAATCGATTTTGAGTGAGGTCATTTACAACTTGTGCTACAAAAGAAGAAAGGAAAATCAGTCCACACTCTGGGTATCAGTCTTGAACGTTAAAAAAATTAGCACTCTTATATAGCTTAAATATTATAATGACAGAGTAAAAAGTGTCACTCCAATCCCGTTCCCACGATGTCACACCCCAGTAGTAGCAGGAAATTATTTTCTGTTTTTTTTTTTAATTTCAATTTTTAAATTCAAGTTTTTGTTTAAATTCTAGGTCACATATATGGTAAAACTGGTTTCAGGAGTAGAATGTAGTGATTCATCACTTACATATAACACCCAGTGCTCATCCCAACAAATGCCCTCCTTAATGCCCATCACCCAATTACCCCATCCCCCCCATTAAGAGTCTCTTATGGTTTGCCTTTCTCGTTTTCTCTTTTTTATTTTTCCTTCTCTTCCCCTATGTTTTATTTCTTAAATTCCACATGAAATCATGTGGTATTTGTCTTTCTCTGACTTACTTCACTTGGCATAATACTCTCTAGTTCCATCCACATTGTTGCAGATGGCAAGTTTTCATTCTTTTTGATGGCTGAGTAGTATTCCAGTGAGTGTGTGAGTGTGTGAGTGTAGTATATATCAGTATATCTCTCTCACACACACACATACACACATCACATTTTCTTTATCCAGGAAATTATTTTCTTGCATATTCTTTCAGTATTTCTTTAGGGAAATATAAGTAAATACAAATACATATTCTTATTTTTCCCTTTTTTCTTACCCAAAAGTATCTCTTTAGCATGGTATATATATATATACATATATACATATATATATATATACATGTATATATATATATGTGTGTGTGTGTATATATATATATATATATATATATATATATATCTGTATTACTCTGGATTTTGTTTGTACTTAATTTTTTTTTTTTTACCACTACATGATATTCTATTGTGTGGATGTACCCAATTTATTTAACTGGTTCCTTTTCTTTGACATTTTTTCCAGTCTTTTGTTTTATAGACAGTAACTAGTTTCTGCAACTGCTTATAGATGGTTAACCACGTACGCGTGTCATTTTGAGTATGTGCAGCACGTTTCTGGACTTGCTGGGTTAAAGGGTAAAGTGCATTTGTAACTGGGAACGATCACGCCGCTCTGCCCTCCACTGAGGCTGTTCCATTTTGCACTCCCACCAGCAATGTCGGAGAGTCCCTGTGCTCCCACAGTGTGCCTATGGAGCATGCTGTCAGACATTTCTCCTTTTCGCCATCCTGGCAGGTGAAAAGCGATGCCTTTATGTAGATTTCATTTTCAGGCACTGTTTCAACCAAAATTTATTATAAAGCAAAAATAGCAGGTGTTGTCATGGAAAAACCTAAATGATTGTATAGAACTATGTTTAGGGCTGCCATTAAATAATTACTAAAAAATGTACCAGCTCAGAACAATGGTTTATAAGCTCCTTCCCTCCAAGTCCAGGTCAGGAGGCCTGCCAAAATAGCCCAGGGACAGGGGTGCCTGTGAGTGACTAATTTCAAAGCTAGCTTCAGAGTGATTTTCAGAAGAATAATTTTCATTTTTTCCCTTCCCTCCCTGAATAATTTTCCTTTCTGCCAGAAACTAAAATTAAGGGAAAATATTTCCAAACTTTTAAAAAGTTATTAAAAAAGAGAGAAACGAAACCAAAATGTTAAAACTTCTCCCCATTCTAGAAGTGTACTCACCGCTGCATCCTGCTAAATACACATAAATACCGACATCTCCATATTCTTTTACAATCTGTAATAATGTTGAAATAAAGTTTAGTTTCTCTCGACTCTGGGCCCAAGGCAAGTCTCTTTCTACCAGTATATATTTAGTGACACAAGAGGCTAGTGCATTCACCTGAGCTACTTCTCTTCAATAATTATGTATTTTGAGCTAATCGCTTAAAACTAATTTGTATTTCTCTTAATTTTTAATAATTTTTTTAAAGATTTTATTTATTTGAGAGAGAGAATGAGAGAGGGAGAGAGCACATGAGAGGGGGGAGGGTCAGAGGGAGAAGCAGACTCCCTGCTGAGCAGGGAGCCTGATGCAGGACTCAATCCTGGGACTCCAGGATCATGACCTGAGCCGAAGGCAGTCACTTAACCAACTGAGCCACCCAGGCGCCCTCTCTTAATTTTTATATGGACAGTGATAATGAGGCCATCAAAGAATTCTTGTTGAATTTTGGGTTATGGTACTGATTGGTAAAAGAATCTTCTCCTTGTAGAGCTATACCCTGAAATATTCACAAAGAGGCAATGGCTGGGATGTGCTTCCGGGTCAGAGAAGGGGACGGCGGGAAGGGGGGCGGTGGATGACACAGGACTGCCCACAGGCTGATGAGCTGTTGCAGTGGGGCGGTGCTTACACGGGGATTCATTACACTGTGCTCTTTACTCTGGTACGGTTTTGAAATTTTCCACAATCAAAAGTTGAAAAAAAAAAACAAAACCCACCAAAAACAAAGAAGAATTTTAAGAGTTGAAAAGGGGACCCTAGTTCAACTCTCTGATTTTACTGATGGCACAGATCTACGAAACGACTCATAAGATGATGCTTACCCCAGCCAGGGTTTTCACGCCAACAGAGTCAATAAAGTTGACTTGGGTAAAATCCAGAATGACGGTGTGGATGTTATCCCCCGGGGGCATAAATCTTTGCAGTTCCTCAGGGAATGTGCTCTTGATGACTATCGGGGGATATTTTACTTCATCATCCTCTTCTTCAGGCTTCGTGGCATCTTCTCCATCTACTTCTGCATCCTGTCAATGGGTAAACCAAACCAGAAGCCTATGAACAGCACACATGTTGGTTCTGAGAAAGATTTTTTTTTTCTTAAAGATTTTATTTATTTATTTGAGAGAGAGTGAGAGAGAGAGCATGAGCAGGGGGAGGGTCAGAGGGAGAAGAAGGCTCCCCGCTGAGCAGGGAGCCCAACACAGGGCTCAATCCCAGGATCCCGGCATCATGACTTGAGCGGAAGGCAGATGCTTAACCCACTGAGCCACCCAGGCACCCCTGAGAAAGATTTATAAGGGAAAATTAGTTCCCATACTCTCAAACTACTGTCTCCACCAGACCTCTTCTAAAATATCTGCCATATCCCCGCCTTGTAATGTGACAGAAAAAGGATGTGTACATAATATTCAGTTTTAGCTCAGTTTCTTTTCTTCGTCTTGTTTTTGTCTAATAAAATCCACTCTCCTTAGTCATCATATCCAATTTCTCCTCACTTCTAAAACAGTTCTGTTAACTTCAGCACGGCCACAAATTACCATAAGCTTGAACAGCAAAATCCAGCCTGAGGTTTTTTTGTTTTGTTTTGTTTTTTACTATCAGCTGAATGAATCTATGACAAAGTACCCATGGTACATGGTACAATTTATTAAGGTACTACTGTGTGATCTTTATTTTTTTTTAAACAATGTTTTCTGGGGCTCATATCCCTAATTTTTTCAGAAGCATTCTCATAACTGACCTTATCATGTATCTTTAATATATAAAGGATACTTCGACTGTTTCTAAGCTTTCCTATTTTAGCGGCTTCCTGCTGTGTTAAGACTTCAATCATGAATGAAGGTGGGGGGCGGTGCAGATCAAGTAGAGAAGGGACAGCTACAGTGAAGAGACCACTCACCGCTTTGACAACGGTTGCATTGGCCACATTTGCATTTCCAACTTCCTTAGCATACTTCTTCATGGCCTTTCTTCTTGCTCCCATTATGAGTGCTGGGTTCACTCCAGTCTTTACAGAAGAGCAATACACGCAAAATCACTCCTTGGCACCCAGAAACCCACCCAATTGCAATAAATCTTCAAATCTCCCCCACTGGACTGTTTTCAATGCCAAGTTATCACCCCACCTCTTACTCTACCTTTCCCTCAGGCACCCTGAGCTGAGTTACTCCCTCATTAAAGGACCATGAGTAACTCTCCTTATTCTTATGTGCATTCAGCAGGATGCAGCAGTGAATACACTAAAGTATCAAAGAGAATTTTTAAAGGAGTATTTTTCAAATGTACTCTCAGATTCTTATATTTAAGAGACTCTGTGGGTTGACTGGCAGGTTTTCTTATAAACTGGGTGGTGTGGGGTCCAGTTTTAATCACGACCAAAGCAACCCACATGATCCGAAGAGTGAGACACCTCAAATTATTTTTTCACTCTTTTTCTTAAAAATTTTTTGAAAAGGTAATATGTGCACGTGATAAAAGAGAATGACTAGTGGTGTTAGTGGTGTTGGTTGCACAACAACGTGAATGTACTTCATTCCATCTGCTGAATGGTAAATTTTATGTAATTTACCAAGGGGGAGAGAATGAAATAGTATAAAAGGTGTATCAAGACATTTAAGTGTCCCTCACATTCCTGTCAATCCACAGGTCCCCTCAAAAATCATCAATTTCTTGTGACTCACCTTTCTTTTCAAAGCACTGCTGTACAAGTCGCTATTTGCATAATAAATTGGGGCATTTATTTGGAATATTTTTATTCCAGGAATTTCTTTCACCTGAAAAATAAAATGTTCGTGAATTTAACACATGGAAATATTTCAGAGTCGAAACTGCACCCGCCTCCCTCCTCAAACCTGAAAATCAATGCATAAGTCACTAAAGGCCCTCTTATGGTGTTTAGATAAAATTCTGTCACTCTAGCCTACCTACGGGTGCCCTGGAGGAAGGAGGTCTGAGAAGAAAGCATTTAATATGCACATCTTCACATTTCTTTTAAAAGTCTTTGTTTCACAGTCACCATAAAACACAAAGAAGGAACCGAAAACTTACAAACAGATAAGAAAACGGATAGGGAGGGGAGGCTGCCCCTCAGACCATGAAGAACAGGCAGATGGAGTGAAGAGAAGTTATGTTGGTTGGTTCCTGGAATGCAGGCAGGAGCTGAAACAGACCCAAGTTCCACAGAGTGAATGTGTTACCCAGAAGCCTCAAGGAACTTTAGAATGCAGTTTGGAAGTAACAAATCCAGCACATAATTCTTTTTTTTTTTTTTTTTTTTTTTTTTAAAGATTTTATTTATTTATCTGACAGAGAGAGAGAGAGAACAAGTAGGCAGAGAGACAGGCAGAGGGAGAGGGAGAAGCAGACTCCCCGCCGAGCAGGGAGCCCGATGTGGGACTCGATCCAGGGACTCCAGGATCATGACCTGAGCCGAAGGCAGCCGCTTAACCGACTGAGCCACCCAGGCGCCCCCAGCACATAATTCTTTAGAAGGAGGAAAAATGAACAATCCTAATACCAGTCTCATTTCCCAGTACTTACAGTAAATCTGAGAATTTCTTCCCAAACATAAAGCAAATCAAAGAGACTAAGCTAATTTTTTTTTTTTTTTTTTGAGAAAAATTCTTGTGTGTGTGTGTGTGTGTTCCAATAAAACTTTATTTAGGGGGGCACCCAGGTGGCTCAGTCAGTTAAGTGTCTGACTCCTTTTTTTTTTTTAATTAACATATAATGTATTATTTGTTTCAGGGGTACAGGTCTGTGATTCATCAGTCTTACAAGACGAAGCTAATTTTAAAAGGTTTTGTACAAGTCTTCCAGATGCCCCCTCAGGATATTCAAAATCAAAGGAATTTGAAGGCATAAGATCACGCACGTATAAACCATCCTCTCAGTTTCAGTATTTGGTAAATATATACTTTAATTCCAGGAATATCTATTTATCCCTATTGAAGAAAGAGGAAAAATAAATATTAGGAGGTTGAGTGATTAATGTAGAGTATAAACTCTAAAACTGAATCCAGTTAATTCCAGTTCAGGCTTTTCATTCTGACTGCAACACCTCCCTCCTGTTCAGCCCCACTTTTTGTCCTGTGTAAAACATTTAGTCAGCCGATCCCATGATATGCTTACAACCATTTATTATTTATTTATTTTTAAAAGATTTTATCTGATAGAGACACAGCAAGAGAGGGAACACAAGCAGGGGGAGGGGGAGAGGGAGAAACAGGCTTCCCGCCGAGCAGGGAGCCCGATGCGCGGCTCGATCCCAGGACCCTGGGACCATGACCTGAGCTGAAGGCAGACGCTTAATGACTGAGCCACCCAGGTGCCCCTATTTTTTTATTTTTTAAAAGATTTTATTTATTTGGCTTACCACCATTTAAAATGAGAAAAAAGTCCTACCTCTTCGTATGCGTCTGTATCGATATACACATCTGTGTCGGGAAGCTGCCCAAGGACTTTGTAGCTGGGACTAAAGACAGAGGGACAGGGTGTTAAAATACCATTGTTTTGAGGCCCAGTATGTGATTTAAACAGGAGGTTTTGCGTGTTTACATGTCACGTATGGACTTGCTAGTGAACTCAGGAATACGTGATCCTTATATGGAACATTTGCAGAGGGCTTCACATGGATCACATTCCCAGGGCCAGTCCTGGCACGTGCCCACACCCTGTCCCAAACATACACGACACACACATCCACATACTCTTCATGCATGCACACATGCACACACACACACACACACCTCTCTCTCACACACATGCACACCACACAATCTAGTCAGGACAAAAGACTCAGGCATTTAAAAAAAGGGGCAAAAGTGAATGTTGCGGAGTTCCAGCCATGCCAAGGAATGTGTAACTCAAATTCTCATCCACTCAATAGAACTGTCTTCCTACTCTTATTCAAAAGCAGGGGAGGAGATTTTCTTTTGGTTTCTAATAAGAGGCTCTGACTCCTGGGGGTGGTAGTCAACTGAAGGTGTGGGAAGAAAACAAAAAAAAATCTTATTAGCGTAGAAGTTTTCTTAAGTTTGGTTTGAATCGATTTTAAACATTATTTTTGGAGAGCCTGCCTCTTTTTATAGGACAGTCTGGCTCAAACTGAATCCTGTAATGACAGATACTAGTGCTTGAGCACCTCATATTACCTTATTATATCCTACACACGAGGCTTCTTTATGCTGTTGTGTGGATGAGAAATTGAGGCCTCGTGGAGTGAGCTGTTCAATGTCAGAGGGATCGGCAAAGCCAGAATACGGCTCAAGGTCTTTGATTTGACATTCCGTGGACTTGCTACAATGCCCTGGTGCTTCCTAGCAGGTATGCACCAGTGCTTTGTGAATTAGAATATATGATATGAACGTTAGCTGTTTTTCTGGGTGGATTCCCTCAACAAGCTTTCAGCGAATACACACTATATGCCCGGTATTGGACTCCGGGAATATCGCCTTCCCAATCAAGGTGCTCACAATCTAGTGGTGCCTGTCGACAAATACAATATATTTAAAGTCAACACTGCAATTTCAGGCAGGACAATCACACCCATCCCAATCGGTACCCTCACCTCTGTGTTCTGTAAATCACAGTTAGCAGAGCGATGATCACAGCTGTAATCAAACCATAGTCCAATCCCAGGAACAGGGAGGAAACAAAAGTGGTAAGCCAGATGGTCTACAAGACAGACAGAAAGCTTTATGTAGAATCATGCTAGAAATTTTCCTAAGAGTCTGTCTGACACACACACGCACACACACACACACACACACACACACACACACAGTACCTAACCTTGCCTGACTAGATACTACACATAACAAATGACTGCACTAACTTACCTTTCTCACATTTTTACCAGCACTCACCCATGTGTCGCAATGACATATTAACCTAACAATCATCTTTGTTACTTACCAGTTCTATTTTGCTTGTTCTCCAGAAAAAGGGGAGATCCGAGAACTGCATAAACATTCCTTTCAGGTTGACGATCACAATGGCCGACAGCACAGCCTGAAACAGAGCACATCACGCATGCGTCTCCTCCTCTGGACAGAGAGCCCCCTTTGCTGGCTCCTCACTGTCCTCCTGCTGCGCTCCCCACGTCCTCTCCCCACTCACTTCCCACGCAGCCGTGATGGTACATGTGGAGCCAGGAACACCTGGATTTTCAGGACTCGGTTAGCTAAAATGGGCCTTGGAAAACCAGGCTTATATCCTAGCAGCAAACCTGCATGGTGGTCAAGAGGTTCAGAATTAAACTTGGTACTCAAGGAATTATTTCACCCATGGTCTTCCCACACTATGATTTTCCCTACTCTATATTGTCCCTGATCTCTGCTACATTAAATAGATGGGCAGGGGCGCCTGGGTGGCTCAGTTGGTTGGGCGACTGCCTTCGGCTCAGGTCATGATCCTGGAGTCCCGGGATCGAGTCCCACATCGGGCTCCCTGCTCGGCGGGGGGTCTGCTTCTCCCTCTGACCCTTCCCCTCTCATGCTCTCTGTCTCCCATTCTCTCTGATAAATGAATAAAATCTTTAAAAAAAAAAAAAATAGATGGGCAAACAAATGTCTTCGGAGTGAAGGCCATCTCAGATTTTTAATGGAAGTACAAGGTCATAGAAGATCAAAGAGAGAAGGGACCTTGGAGATTAATCAGTCCAAACCCCCACTTTGCAGATAAGGAAACAGAGACCCAGAGATGTTGAGATGGCTTTCCCAAGGTCCCAGATTGTGGGGCAGGACTGTAGATTGTGGAATGGGATCTTGGTCCCAGCCTTGGCCCTTTCCTATACCACTCTGATAGCGTTACAGTAAAAACCCATGAGATGGCCACAAAAATATAAACAAACAAAAGAGCAAAATCTCTACACATGGAAGCACCTCACAACAAGTCCAAACTACACACCTGAGGTAATGATTCAAAGAGGAATCCGGTGGCTAATATGACCAGCAGAATCATTAGCGAGGCCAAACAACCTGCAAGCTGAATGAGAGATGACACACGGAAGGGGATTTTAGAAGACAGGAGTAAGAGGCGGGGCAGAGGGTGATCTTAGTCTTTTGTTAATTACTGCGGGAAGGTCAAGAAAATATGGATTCAAACAAGTCATCAATACCATTACATAAACCTATAACTCCTTCCCATTCCCCTTTCTGAAGTTTTGGTTTCTCTTATAGCTTTTAAATAGAGGCTGAAATGATTAAAAACTCTGACCGAAATGCCCTTGTCAGGGGTGAGGGAAAGGAGATAATGACCCAAGACCCACAAGGGCCAGCAGAGTCAAATGAGACTCTGCCGTCCAATGCAGTAGCCACTAGCCACGTGCAGCTATTAAATTTTTAAAATTAAAATTAAATACAACTAAAAATTCAGGTCTTGGTTGCATTTCCCACATTTCAAGTGCTCAAGGGCCACATGTGTCTGGATTGTCGTACTGGATGATGCAAAACAGGGAACATTTCCAACACTGCAGAAAGTTCTACTGGATGGTGCTGGCATCCTGACCATCCATACCCAGCCTTAGGCTTTCACGGCAACATCCTATGTCTGAACTCTGAGGTTTACTGGTAGCAGGGAGTGTTGTGTAATTTTCGATTTAACTGGAGAATATACCTCTTTCCTATAGATTCAGTTCCTGTGAATCGCTTCAACCATTCATGCCTTTCTCTGATTCACTACACATCTCCCTGGAGCATCAATCTTCAGACAGAGCAGCTTTGTTTGGGTTCAGACTAGAATCAGGGGATTAAAATTTACTCCCCCAAATCACCGGTCCTCACAGGCCAGCTGTATACACACCTGGGTCTTCCCTCCAGTCCCCTCCTGAACAAGGCTTCGAGACAAGGAGCATGAAATGGAGAAAGTCTGGAAGAGTGAGCCAATGGAATTGCACAGTCCCAGGGCAATGAGCTCCTTTTCCATGTGGACACAAAGCACACGAGAAGTCAGTCATTCTTCAGGAAATAAGGCACGATGGCCCATTTAAGATACATTTTCAGCAGGACAGGCTGTCTCTTCATTCTCTTTCCAGATACAAGAGTTTGTTTAGCATGAGTTTAAAATAGGAATTCTTGAATAAGATGGGAGAAAAACACTTAGAGCTTTTGTTCTCTCAGAGATAAAAGCTGCACTCACTACCTAGTCCCCACTTTCCCAAACCCACTCTTTTACACAAATAATGTTTTTTTTTAAAGAAAACTGCAGCAAAAAGGGACAAAATATTTATGTTATGAGTAAGTTATTGGTGTACAGAACTGTTGGCATCTTCTAAATGCCTGGACTGTTGCTCTTCAGCGAGTGCATGCCAGTGTCCTCCTGGGGCCAGTGAGTGAGTGAGTCCTGCTCTCAGGGCTACTTCCGGTCTTCCTGGTTGGATCACTGTGTCTTGTGGGAATGTGGAGCATTTAATCTTCTCTTAGAAATACACAGTGTTTTAAAGTAGACATTGTCATGCCAAAATTATGACTCATTCTATTCAGATTAAATAACATATCTATAGATAGGTTATAAAAGGAGGTGGCAGGGCACCTGGGGGGGCTCAGTCAGTTATGCAACTGACTCTTGATTTTGGCTCAGGTCATCTTGATCTCCGGGTTGTGATATTGAGCCCCACGTTGGGCTCCAGGCTGGGCGTGGAGCCTGCTTAAGATTCTCTCTCTCCCTCTCCTTTTGCCCCTCCCCCCATCCTTCTCAAAAAATTTTTAAAAAGTGGTGGCAAAGAATATAATGTGGAGTTTGAGTGATGAATCACATGTCCAAGTTTAATGAGCAAAGAAAAGTCTTCACAGAAATGGTTCTAGAAAAGCATTTGCTTCTCAGGCTGTGAGCCTAAAAAATAGGGATAACATCTGTTGGAGTATAGCAAACTGAAAGCCTCACATCCAAGGTTACCTCTTCCTAGCAGGAACCCCACCCATGACATGAGGTAGAACTGTATCTCAGTGCTCTGATGATCTAATGCACATAAATAATGAAAAAATTGTAGTGTTGAATAAATACATGTTTCCAGTACCCCCAATATCAAAATAGAAGTTTTTCTAACGAGACAGAGAAATCTAAATCATTTGCCTTCCATAGCACAGCAGGATGATTATACCATAATGAAATATCTGCAGGGAATGAATGATTTTTTTACCTGATTACCATCAACCTGGTAGCCATGTTTATTTGCCAAGGTCTTGGCCATTGAGATGGTCACTGAAAATCCAACAATGGCTATGGCGATAGCATCCACGTACACAAGGTGGAAGAGGCTGGTGTCCGGGTTGGCTGGAGGCAGCAGCCTGAAAAGTCAAGCTGACTTTAACCCAAGTGTTGTGGCCACTGGGAGAAAAACATGCAACTAGACAGGAGCATTTCAGAAGAGCATCACCTGCAAATGAGGTGATCAATGCTTGGATACTTATTTGCTCTGGTTTGGCAAAAAGGAATGAATACCCTCTTTGACACAGAGAGGTTCTTTTTAGGGCCCAACCCTAGAGTACTGGCTTTCTACCCAAATGCGTTATCAGCAGATATCGGATGCCGTTTTATTTAGAAAAGGAGTAACCTCATACCTCATGACACCCTGTATGGCATGTGTAAGTAAGACATAGAACAGGAAGAAGAGAGGGTCAGCAAAGTGCTCAGATGGCACAAGACATTTGAACCAAAGTCTGAGGGCAAGGAGGGTGTTAACAAGGGCTGTCTTAGAGGAGAACTACTGTCCAGACTACTCCCCTTTTTTATTTCAAGTAAGGTCTCTGCTTCCCAGGATCCCTTTAGGTGAGTTTCTAACATGGGAAAGGAGCAACAGAAAATTATACTCTTTGGGTCTTACCTGGTAGCCCTGGGAATCTGAAGGGACCAATGGGGAACCCAGTTTTTGTGGTCCATTCTTATAGTTTGGAACCCTTGTCCTAAAGGAACAGAACAGGGATTCCCTAGAACGGTACGGGGTAAGGGGCACTAGAGGTTTTCAAAGGCACCTGATTCAATTCAAGGCATTGGGCTAAATAATAACAACAATCAATTTCCATACCATATTATTCTTTTTTATAATAACAACCATTTATTAGGTGCTTCCTCTGTGCCAGGTTCTGTGCTTATTTATCTCTGACAGCCCTGGGAGCTGTCAGAATATGGGCATATTCCCCAGTTTACAGATGAGGAAAATGAGGGATAGTGAGACTAAGCAACTTGTCCAAGGTCCGATGGCTCATGTACAAATGGCCACCAGTACAACAAAAACCATGAAGAACCTGCCTCCCTGTGCCTATTTCTCTGACTGTGTCATATCACAGTGACAAAGGGGATGTTTCAAGTTCAGGGGTAAGGGAAAGAGAAGGGGAGAAGGAAAAAAATCTGAACATTAAGCCTACATTTCGTGCCATATGCTTGCCATACATCATCTCATCTGTCCTCACAGCAATCCTCTTAGCTAGGTGCTATTATTATCTTAATTTATAGGTGAAAAAACGTATCCTTGAAGATGTTATGTTATTTGCCCAAGATGGAGCAAGGAGTCAAGCCCAAGAGGTCTGCCTGCAAAACTGACTGTCTTTCCCTTGCACTTTGCTGCAGAAGCATTAGCCAGGAGGGAAGCCAGAGCAAGAGATTTGGGAGCGCAGAAGAAGAATAGGAGAAAAGAATGTATTTTGGAATGAGTTAAGGAAAGTAGACCAAGAAACAGGATATACTGCCATGACTGGGACCTTTAAGAGTCAACACACGGTCCTGTGTGTGTATTTGTGTGTGTGGATAGATAAGTGCGGTAGTTGGCGTTCAAATATGGCTGCCAACAGTTCCTCCCATCCTTGTCTGGGCTGCTCCTCCCGTGTAGCGGGGGGATCTGTGTCTCCTCCGGTGAATCTGGGCTGGTCTTGTGATTTGCTTTAGCCAACTGAATGCGGGGCGGGTGATGCTGGATGAGCCCTTTTGGCAGCCCGGCACTTCCTGCTTTTCTGTCTTGTTTCCCTGAGCCACCACATAAAAGAGTCTGGCTATCCTGCTGGAGTCACCCTGCGGGAGAAGATGCTCGCTAGCCCTCCACCTGACAGATCGGACAGGGGAGTGAAGCTCACCAGGCACACCTTCAGACATCGGCAGCTGCCTGAGAGACCCCAAGTGACAGCAGGAGACCACCCAGCTCCCTACCTAGATTGTGAATTGTAAGCAAACAAATTGATTATGTTTTAAGACATTGTTTTGGAGCTGTTATTCAGCAACAAGACTCATAGATAAATAGTATGATTATATATAGATAGGTAGTTAGGTAAGCATTATTTCTTTCCTGCTTGGTTTGGGGCAGAGTTCCAGAAAGGGTAGTCAAGTTATAGAAAGGTAAAACTTTTTAAAAAATTTTTTTATTGTTATGTTAATCACCATATATTACATCATTAGTTTTTGATGTAGTGTTCCATGATTCATTGTTTGTGAAAAAAAATTTTTTTTTAAAGTATGACTCTCATACATGGAGGAAAAGCAACATATTTGGGTACAATGCAATAGGGAAAGGGAGGTATTGGGTAGAAACTGTGGTGAATTGTATGTGAATTTTTAAAAAGGAGAAATCTAAGCATAAGAATTCACATTTAATCAAATTATTTGTGATTACTGACTAGAACTGTCTATTGGATCTAGTCAAAGACGAAGGCTTAGCACATGGCTAATTATGTTAGAGACCCACGTGTGAGGTAATGGAAACGGCTAACAACTGAGCATCGGAAGACTGTATTCTGGGTCCAGGCTGGGACTCACTGGTGAGCCATGAAACCTCAGCCACGTCTCTCCAATGTCGCCTTCTCTGAGAGCCTGCCTAACACAGCAACCCCAGCCCCTCCCTATCCCTTACCTGGCCTCCCTCTTCTTCACAGCACTTCTCACTGTTCATTCTCCCCGGTCCCTTCCCCCCACTGGAGAACATAAGCTTCGTGAGGGCACTTCTGTGCTCGCACGGCTGCTTTTGTTTTTAACTGCTGTGTCCCTGGCACATACCAGGCGCTCAGTAAACATACGCTTAAATGAATGACCTTCCTCATCGTGTCAAATGGGGAGAGCATACATGTCACTAGTGTGATTGGGAGCACCAGCGGAGATGGTGGGTATAAAAGTATTTTATAAATTATAAGTCCAAATAGAAAAGCAAGTGTTACTACCGGGTTATCCCTTAACATGGAATCATAAGTAACATGTTCCTGATGGCAATCCATCGCTTCCTCCTTCAACACCTGCCCTGGGGTGGGGGGTGGACGCTGGCTTCAAGAGCAACTCCTGCCCCTGTCCTTCCCCGGGAGATTCTTAGACGGGACCAGAGACAAGGCCTGGTGCAGTATGCCAGGTTCATCAATGCCCAACATCTGGGCAAACATCTGATTCTGCTCATCTGGAAAGAGAGAAGAGGATGGCAAGAGGAAGAGACAGTACAAGAGACAGAAAGACAGAGACACACAGAGAGATGCAGAGACGGCCAGAGCATGTCGGAGAGGAACAGAATGAGGTGAGAAGAGAGGCTCACAGTTATTCTAGCTCCTTCAAACATAAGGAGAATAGTAAAAAATTTTAAATGTAGAGTTAGGTAAAAGGGGATTGATGAAGCAAAGAAGAGATGACTCGAAACTAGAAAATCTGTTGAAATAATGAACTGTAGAACTTCCAGTTCCCATGTCTTAACTGCGTCCAGGTGCACACACGAGCTCCTGCAGCTTCAGAGCTGCCCTGGGGACAGGAGTCGGTGATGGTGCTAACCTGACAGGGGAGGAGACTGGGGCTTTAAGAGGATAAGTGACTTGCCCGAGGGCACACAGCTAGTAAGTGTCAGGCTAGATTTAGGTTATTTTGGCTCTTACTTCCTATGCCACCCGAAGAGAGATTCTAAAAACCAGCAACAGGAAACAAAAGAAAACACTACATACCACCGATGGTGGGATTGTAAAATGGTGTACTCGCTATGGAATATAGTACGGCAGTTCCTCAAAAAGTTAAAAATCGAACTAGCCTATGATCCAGCAATCCCACTTTTGGGTATGTATCCAAAAGAACTGCAGGCAGGGTCCTGAGGACATATTTGCACACCCATGTTCATAGCAATTAATATTCACAATAGCTAAGAGGTGGAAGCACCCCAAAGTTCCATTGTTGGGTGAATGGATAAACAAAATGTGGTGATATATGTGTGTGTGTGTGTGTGTCTCCAGTGAAATTTCATTCAACTTTAAAAAGGAAGCACATTCTGTCACTTGCTACAACACAGATGAATTCTAAGGATATTATGCTGAATGAAATAAGCCAGTCGCAAAAAGACAAATAGAATTCCACTTACATAAGGTACCGAGAGTAGTTAAATTCATACAGAGAAAAAGAGTGGTGGTTGCCAGGGGTTGGGGGAGGTGAGCTAGAGTAGAGAATTCTTGTTTAATGGGTATAGAGTTTCAGATTTGCAAGATGAGAAAGTTCTGGGGATCCATTTCGCAACAATGTGAATATCCTTAACATACTGAATTGTACACTTCAAAATGATTAAAATGGTAAATTTTCTGTTATGTGTTTTTTTACAATTTAAAAAAACCTGCTAAAACCCAAAAAAACACAAAGCCTCAGCTATTTGATATGTAGGGGGAAAAAAAGAGATTTTGATTGTAAGAATACTAAAGCAGGAGTTACAAACAATAATAGATCTATTGATTATTGATGTTACTTAAAATAAAAACGGTTTTCCTACCCCAGAGGAAGTGTCCCGACGACATCCACATTGTAGGATTCTTGTAGGTTAAACCCAGCTGAAATGCCAGTCCCCATCACCACCTAGAACAGACCCAAATCCAAATGTGCCTTCATAGATAAAAATTCAAATGTGAGCTGCAAACGATTTGTTAGCCAAGCCACAATCTAGTCTTTCAACTTCCAGTTTTAAGAAACAGAATTATAGTTAGCCGCTAGCATTTCTAACTTCTCCTGATGGCTCTTTCCCCACAAAATTGCCTCGTGGCCTGGCGTTCTTTCCTCTTTATTTTGTTCTGTTCCCTGCTGAGGTGTTTGGCCAGCTGACTGCAAACAGGAAGAGCCCTAAGACCTTCCAGGAGACGCCTCTGCCCTTCTCACCACGATGGCATGAACAAGGGACACTGGAGAGGGCACTTGAGGGTGGTGCACTGACAGTGTGTCATTAGAAAATGTACGTTTGGTCCCACAGTCTTTCTGCTGACCCCTGTCCGCGTCAGCAGCACTAGCTGTGGTTAGAGGCCTCCCCCGGCCCCACAGCGGTCTCCGCCCTCAGCTACACTCGGGGTCACCGAATCCCGCTGTGCGTGAGCCTCCCTGGATGGTCAGGGCACAGATTCAGTGGGTGTGTAAAGTACAGCCCTCACTGACGAGCAACGGAAAAAATAACAGAAGGAGAAGCAAGTTTCTTCATCTTGAAGAACTATTGCTATCGAACTTTCTGAGTGGGTCATCCAGGGGAGAAGGAGGGCTGGCCAGGGCAGGGAGCCAGTCCTCACTGTAATGGTGGCTGCAGGAAACCAATAATAAGGTACCGTTATTAATAAACCATTGTGGTCATTTAAGAACGTAATAGAATATATAGTAGTTCATTGCATGTGCATTATTTTTACAATAGTTCCTAAGTTGTGAGATGTAAATACGTAGTAAGTTGTAAATATGTATTAACTACTTAATACTCTTAGGTATTTCTTTTGGCTTAGGAGCGCCAGGAACCAAGAAAGCCTGGGAACTTTGTCTCTTGCTCTTTTCAAAATGGAAACAGCTTAATTTTTTCAGGTTATTAAAGTTGTAGGTGTTCATTATAAAACAATTAGTCAATACAAATTTTGAGGAAGAAAAGTCTTCCATAATCTCATCACTCAGAGATGATTCATATTACAATTTTTACGGATGGCCTTCACCTCGACTTTGAAAATCATCCCCGTCTACACTCTCATAGATTTCCTTTCTTTTAGCATATTTGTGAAAGTTCCTCTTGACATATTCTACTCTTCTCTTGGCAGAACTGGGAGAAAAAAGGTAGAACTCCCTGTTCCTCCCCTGTCTAAATCCCTCACCAAAATAGCCAGGCGTCTGTGGCCAAAGTTGACTTACCGCAAAGAACTCTAAAGGAATGGGTGCAGGTAATTTCTCTTTAAATCTCTCATTAAACTCCTTGCCACCCAACAGCAAACCAAAAACCATCAGCCCGACGCCTAGAGAACACACGTTGAGGTTTCTAACATTCTGCAACACCGCAACTGTACTCTGTAACACAAGGAACACTGGATGTTACATCAAGCAGCGGCCCCTGGATAGACAGACACACTAGGGTGCTAATACACACCAGCCGTCCCATCGCTGCGCATTCCGAGTTAAAAGTTCTCAGACCGAACTCTCTCCCACTAATTAGGAGGCATTTTTACCCCATCATATAACTTTATAGTTTTAATTATTATTATTTTTTTTAGAGAGAGCGAGCATGAACGAGTGAGCAGGGGAGGGGGAGAGGGAGAGAGAGAGAATCCCAAGCAGACTCCGCACTGGGTTCGATCTCATGACGCTGAGAGCATGACCTGACTTGAAATTAGGAGTTAGACGTTTAACAGACTGAGCCACACAGGCACCCCTGTAGTGGTAATTGTTATCCAACAATCTTATATTACCATGTTCTGTGATGGGGTAATGGCTCAATGTAGTATTATCTTATTCAGAAAAGTACCCCTTAAGCTGAGTTCTGAGCATGACGAAAGATTAGGGGTTGATATCAGCAAAATAATGCAAAGGTAAATACACAGAAAAGTTTTTTATGGAGGCGAAAGGGGGAGAAAGAAGTCATAGTTAGCAGATGAAAAAGGGACCAGGTACACTTCGAAGGCAAGAGAGTGCTGAAGTTTGGACAAAGCCCAGGAGAGTTAGAAAAGAAAGTCTCCAGGGCACCTGGGTGGCTCAGCCGGTTAAGCATCTGCCTTCGGCTCAGGTAATGATCTCAGGGTCCTGGGAGCAAGCCCCACATCAGGCTCCCTGCTCAGGGGGGAGTCTTTTCTCCCTCTGCCCCTCCCCCCGTTCGTGTTCTCACACTCGCTCGATCTCTCTCTCTCTCTCCCTCTTGCAGAAATAAATAAATAAAATCTTTAAAAAATAAAAAGAAAAGAAAGTCTCCTACTTTTATCCTAGGGTTGCAGCCTCAGCACCCCAAATATGGTCAGTACTCATCTGGCCCCTGGGAGAGTGGGCTACACTGAGCCCAGGCTACACACCTTGCCTGCTGATGCCTAGAGCATACTCAGGTGCTTATCTGTTCTGTTTCCTTTGTGACAAGGCACTGAGAGAAATCTCAGTGTAGGAAGCAGGTCATCGGCTACTATGGGAAACGAAGAATTTAGTTATTTAGGACATGTTCCTACAGTTTGATCCCATTCTAATCCATTGAGGACTCAATTTAAATGTCACTTCCCTATAGTGACTTTCTTAGACCCCTAATTGAAAGGTCTCCCTATTCACCTTTCATAGCCACCTGTACTTTCCTCCATAGCACGCAATACAGTTTGCAATTAATTATATATTTACGCAATTAATGGTTTACTGTCTTCCCACGGGACTTGGGCTCCAAGAGGCAAGGGCCGTATCTGCTCACTCACTGCTGTGCCCAGCATGTGAAATGCACACAAACACCTGCAAAGACCATCAGTCCTTCTGTCCAGGACTAGCTTTAGCAGCATCTCAGAACTTTGGATACGAAGAATTTAACTGTCATTTGGTTTTAGTTATTTCATAACTTCCTCTTTATCCATGGAATATTAAGAAGTAGGTTTTTTGTTTTCCAAATGTATGGGGGTTTTAAAGCTATATTTAGTTATCGATTGCTAATTATACTGCACTGTGTGAGAAAATACTGAATTTTCAGAATCTGTGATCAGTTTCAACACGATCAGTTCTTACCATTGTTCCCTATGTGCTTGCAAATAATTTATATTTTCTCTGAGTTGGGTGCAAGGGGTCGACATAGATTTTATTAGATTTGATGGGTAATCGTGTTGGTTAAATCTTTTATAGATTTACTTATTTTTTTTTTTGCCTGCTTGAGTAAGCAGTTTTAGAGAGAGACGTGTTCTCCCGTGATGCCTTTAAATTATGTTAGTTCCCAAAGAGAACACAATTTGGTCTCAAGAAAAAGCATTCTTTTCAGCCAGTTGGGGTGAAGGGGCAGTCACCAAATAAAGGCCTAATAAAAAATTCCTTGTGAGGTATCACCTATTAATAAAATGGGACTTTAAGGTTTAATTCTCTGTGTAGGGTTCTCAGAAAAGTCTTAGAATAATGAGATCTTTTCCATTTTATTTTAATTCTTGGAAAAGTGAGCCTTGAAGGTGACAGAGATACAGAAGAGAAGAGAGGAAAATAAGAAGGAAAAACCAGTAAGTCGGGAAGTAGCTTACTTACATACACCACTGAAAAGATCCCACTGTACCGCTTTGTTTTCACTCCAAACAGGTATTTCAACATAGAGGTGAACACGTGCACAGCTGCCGCGGTGGTAAACCCCCGGACCAGGGGCTCTGTGAGATATATGGCCACAAATCCAAACCTACAGACACCTAGGCAAAACTAATTTTTTTTAATGACAAAGAAACAAAGAAGTCACGTGATAGACCAGGAAGTGAAAACCAACAGAAAACATACAAAAGTTCTTTCTGGACCACTTTCTAACACTACAGTCTTGCCGCTGCAGCAGTTAAGTAGCTCCCAAGTGAAACACCTGTTATACAGAAAGCAGTGGAAGGTTTGGAGCGGCTTGGAGTCCCCCCTCCCCCCCGGCACTGGGCACACTCATACTTTCCCTGGTCCTCAGAACTGGGGGCATGTTGAGTCAATGTCACCTCCTGTTCCTTCCAAGCGGATAAGAGAGGACTTCTTTCCATTACTAATCAACCCTGCTTTAAACTCTTCTTGCTTTTGGAATCTCTAAAGGACCCAACTGAAGCTTGCTAGCTCCTAATAAATACCAACTTAAGTGAGGCGTGCCGTGGGACTGGTGTTCTGAGTGCTTTGAGCCCCGAGCTCTGGACCTCTGCTGGCTGGACCCTGCCCACCATGTAGACCAGCCCCGAAGGCTCAATAAATATTTATTAAATGAACAAATGAGAGCCCATTTCTCCACCTGTGACTATTACCTGGATGATTCCTGAAAGTAAGGTCACAGACATGGCAACTTTCACCCTCAAGGCATCTCTCGCTTCTGTCCCGTTGGTTGCATTCACTCCTCCTGGAATGACTATATCATCTGGTACTAATCGAACAGCCACACCGCCAATCATCAGGCTAATCACAGCAAATGGACCTGAAATAGTGAAGCATTAATTGAGGCAATCATTTTCTGTGTATCTCCCTGGTCGTTGCCGGTTCTCAAGGAGACCCGGGTGAGGCTGATAGAGCATCACTGACATAAAACTGCCCTGCTCTTCAGCCTGGCGCCCCTGGGTTCCAGGTAAGCTGTGTACATACAGATCGTATTCCCTAAAAATGACCACGATGATATCTTCCATCCCAGGGACTCTTCTAGAACCTGCCCATTCAGAGGTAGTCTAATTCCGCTCTCCTTGAATCTGGGTGGGCTTGTGACATGCTAGTCGCCAAAACAATGCAGCGAAAG
This sequence comes from Phoca vitulina, assembly GCF_004348235.1. Classification (NCBI taxonomy): domain Eukaryota; kingdom Metazoa; phylum Chordata; class Mammalia; order Carnivora; family Phocidae; genus Phoca; species Phoca vitulina. The sequence continues at coordinate 78,136,321 of NW_022589707.1, forward strand.
TGATGCTGTGAGGCTTCTGAAGCTACGTAACAGAAGCTGATGCCGCCGCCATCTCAGATGGAACGCTTGTTTGCGCTGGGTGTGAGCAAGCTCAATGAGGACCCCGTGGAGAGAAGGATGGAGGGAGGGGGAGAGAGAGAGAGTAGCTGCTTCAGCTCCTCCTTTGACTCTCAACTGCATGACAGACCCTGAGGCAGAACTGCCCAAGATGAGCGCTTCCCAAATCCTGACCCACAGGAACTGTGTAAGATAATCAAGTAAATATTTTAAGCTGCTACATTTGGGCATATTTGTTACCCAGCACCGGACATCGGAAACATTGTGTGTGTGTTCGCTGGTGGTAGCCTCGTGCAGCACCAATGCTGTTATGAAGTCCATGTAAGTCTTATCCTAAATACACTGGGAAAAGTCATGTATAGTTCAGAGCCTCAAATAGGATGAAAATGTGATACATGCATAGTAATTAGGAACATGCAGTAACACTAATAAAATAAAAAAGAAAAAGAAAAACCAGATCCAAGCAAATTGTATTATGAACTAAAGTACTTATTTCCCAGATTTCAACAATTGCTCTTTTTTACATGAGAAAATGTTTTTTTTTTTTTTTTTTTTTCCCCATTATGCCAAGATTATAAGAAAGCTATTCGTTCTGGAAATCTGGGGGGAGTCTATTTTTATAAAGCACCTAGAGGGTATGCAGTAACAAAATTACTATGAAACGGATGTTCTGATAACAAACAGGCTATTTCTTTGGCACACTGCAAAGCTGGGAAATCCAAACAGAATGGCACTAAAATATCAACTCGAAGCTTTTACCTATGGATATGTGTCTGGAGGTTCCAAAAAAACAATACATGATAACAGGGTAAAACGAAGAGTACAGGCCAAACACCGGAGGTACGGCAGCGAGCATTGCAAAGGCTAACCCTGTGGGATTGAAACCGAACAGGAGAACAGAGGGTTATATATACTCATCTCTTGGCACTTTAGGATGAAGCAGTGAAAGCCACATTAATTTAAGCAGCTGGGTCTTAACCTGCCCACCCTTGCATCCCAATCTACACCCAGGCTGAGACCCTTTTCCCTGTCATCCCCTCTTTGCCAAGGGGTGGACATTTTTCTGTTTTATTCTTTCCCAACCCTAATAAGGGCAGAAAGTCTTACTTGACTGGTGTAGCTATAATCCGTGTTGATGGCCAAATGCCGGCTGTTTCTGTACCAGGGTGTTTTTGTGGGTCTGTTGGGGATCCCTTTTCAATAAGGAACTCCCAGTTCCCAGTTCTTACACCTCTTCCAAGTTCTCTCTGCGGGCATATGTCCCTCCCTAGGCAGTCTTCTTGGGCAGGTACCTTTCAAATGAGCCAAGCCTCATTACCTTCCAGAGCACCCACTTATCCAACGGGAAAGCTTGGCGCCTTTACAAGAAGCTTTGGAAGTGCAGGTCACGCCCACTGGAGGGCTTCCCATTCTGCCTACATGGGCAGTTTACACCCTTTTATCTGTCGATTTTTTTTTCTTGCAAGAATTAGGCAACAATCCCCCCAAAACTCCAGAGGACATGTGTTCAGTGCTCTTGAGTGGTTCTCTTGCAGTCACTCCTACCTTGACTTTAGGTGGAGGGGAAATGTATAGTGCTCACCTCTCTCTAGAAAATGCTCACTCCAAATTTACTATCATATCCCTGGTCCCCAAATATATCCTGTTGAAGTGATGCACTAAAGAGACGGTTTGGTGTCATTCACTCATAGTTTTGCATAGATGGTCTGGCATCCTCTTCAGAACGTGGAGACAATAAACACCCCTGTTCTCAGCTCAGGGAGCTCAGCCAAACGTCTGGGACAACTGCAAAACTCACTTAATGCATTGGCATGTCGTGAAGAAAAAAATTTTAGCCAAAGAAGAGTTGGGGAAGCATCCTTATTCCATATATAATAATGTGGTCATTTTAATGTTGTCTTTTTTTAAAAAACAAATTTCTATTTTTTATTTTTATTTCAAAGGAATGCATGCCTATAGTTTAAAAAGCCAAGCAGTACTAAAAGGCTCTGAAGAAAAGCAGGCTCTCTTCTGCCTTACCTCCAGGTTCTGCTCCCCAGAGGCGCTCACTTCCAACTAGCTTAGCTGTTTTTCTACCATTTATCTCATTTCTCTAAATCAACAGTTTTCAACTAAGAGGCTTTTGCTCCCCCCCCCTCCCCCAGGGACATCTGGCAATGTCAGGAGACATTTTTTGTTATCATGATTGACTGAGGATGGGGGCTGTTCGTGGTATGGTGCAGGGCTGAGAGACCTTGCGCTAAAGAATGTGTTGGCATTATTATTCTCAGTTTATCAGTTTCAGATGTTAACTACTGACTTCCTATTTTTTCAGCTTCCACTTAGTTATATCATAATATGTGATTTTTTTTTCCTTTCTAAGAAGTTTTGAGATCTTCTCTTTAACCCTGGTATTCGGATATTTATTATGGTGTGCCTCGTTTTATTTTTTATTTCTTCTGCTGGGTACCTGGTGGTTTCTCGCAGTCTGAAAACTCACATATTTCAATTCTGAAAATATTCTTTGATAGTCTCTTTTGTTCTGTTTAACCTCTTCTTTCTGGAACTGCCAGTAGATACATGACGGAACATCAGGACTGATCCTCTCGTGTTCTCATCTTGCCTTTCTTATTGCGCACGTATTCATCTTTTTCTTCTACTTCCAGATTTCCTCTATCTTCCAACCCATTTGACTGAATGTTTTACTCCAGCTATCATATTTTTAATTTCTATGAGCTCTTTCTTGTTCTCTGAAGGCTCCTTTTAAAAATCACATCCCAGGACACCTGGGTGGCGCAGTCGATTAAGCACCCAACTCGATTTCGGCTCAGGTCATGATCTCAGGGTCATGAGATGGAGCCCTGCGTGGGGCTCTGTGCTCAGTGTGGAGACTGCTTGAGATTCTCCTCTGTGTCTGCCCCTTCCCCTGCTCAAGCTCTCTCTTGAAATAAATAAAATCTTTAAAATCACATCCTGTTCTTATCTCATGGATTCAATATGTTTTCATAACTTGCTGAGAATATTACAGGGCAAATATGTTTTATTTTGCCCTCTCCATTATTTATATGCCCAATGAGGTCCTTCTTTCTTTTTGGTTTGTTTTCTTCCTTGAAGCTTCATGTGCATTGGCCCCCTTTATTTACTGATGAGCTTTACTGTATGGCAATTGGGGGACCAGCCAGCATCTTGGTTGGGGAACCCCCAGTTGTCACTATCGCTTTTTTTCTCTGGGGGTGGGTCATCGTGTGCCTTGGGCTGTAAGTTCTCACAGGCTCTTTGGAGCTGCACAGGGCAAAGAAGAGCCTTTGTTAGTGCACAGGTCAATGTGTAGACTTCATTCCTCCTGACATCTTTCAGTGCTTTCACCTGCCATCCACTGAGTGGTGTTGGTGGGGACCTGGGTGTCCATGTACTTGCTATTTATTATACAGACTTTCAACCAATCCTCTTGCTTCTAGCCATCTGCCTGACTCTTACCTTTGACAATCCTTGGAGCTGCCAATTTCCCAATGTTCTGCAAGGCAGACACCCAAATACCAGCTTCCTCCACTCTGATAATTCAGTTGTCACTCGTCTATCACTTGCCATTTTTCTTCCTGCTCCATGGTGCCTGCTCTCCCATTTTCTTTGTCCTTGCTAGTTTATACCATTTCCCTCTGCTTTACCATCACTTTAGAGGGATTTTAAATTTAGAGAAAGAAGCATGTATTCAATTAAGTTCATGAATGCATTAATTCAATGCTTAACAAAGTCTTTTTACTAATAATTTACCAACCACAAGAAATTAACTTACTATCTCTTGGATCTCTGTCTTTGCTACATTTTGGTTTTCCTATTTATCTATCTTCATTGACTAGTGATGGGCAGAAAAATACATTTTCCATACAAATTTGATTGTGCGATGACTTACATCCCTTAATGTTCAACCTATTGGATCATTCCTTCTTCCTTCCTGTAACACCACAGGTTCCTGGTTCTCCTTCCCCCTTTCCAGATGCTTCTTTTTCAGTCTCTTCTGCTGGTTCCTCCTTCTTTATTTGGTCTTTAATGTTGGACAAAGCTTGATCCTGGCTCTCTTCTCTTTCATTCCACATTCTTTTTTTGGGCGGCCTTCCATGGCTTATGTATGTCAAAGATCCCCAAACTGACATCTCTAGCCCACAGCTCTCTTTGTAGCCCATATTTTAAATATAAACATGCAATGTCTGTTTGTCTATCTCACAAGCATTTCAAATTTAACATGTTCAAATTTACCCTTCAAATTCATCCCTCCTGCAGTCTTTATTACATCTGCAGTGGGCACCTCCAACCCTCAGATGTTAGAACCAGAAATCTGAGAGTCATTCTTGACCATCTTTCTTCCTCAATGTCCCCACATCCAACTCATCAGCCCAGAAACTTTAAAGTAATTCTTGACATGCCTTTCTTCCCCATTCTCCCCTCAATCAATCCAACAGCCAATCTGGCTGACCATAAAATACAGCATGTATCTTTATAACTCTTTTCATTTTTATCACCACCACCCTAGTTCAAGATGGAAGATGGCTAACAGGTCAAAAATAAATCTGTGGAATGGCATTTTAACCCAATTAGGCACAATCCTGAGGATTTCGCTGAAGTATTAGTTTACACGATTTCACTGCAGTACTTCTGTAGCTTTTTTTGTCCCACTTGATTCAATGTCAGTTTCACTTGTTTCCCATTTCAGATGCTGAGACTCTGTGGGCTCCCCTCCCTGCCCCCACCCCCATCTTTGAACCTGTCTCCTTCTCTGCCCTTGGGGTGTTGGTGCCAAAACGTATGTGAAAAACCATCCTACACCTGGTACAAGGCTTATGTTTAACAGATTTGGTAAATCAGTCACTTGGAAAATTAAAAATGCAACTAATTGATCATTAGGGGAAGTGGTTTTTTTTTCTTGACAAATTGATCATTTGGTAATTAATTTTGGGGAAACTGGAGAAGGGAATAGATTCTTGGCCAATGGACCTAGAGGCTGTTCAAGCCATTATCACCTTTTCCCTATACTGAGTCCTATCACCTCTAATTGGTCTCCCCACTTTCATTCTGGTACCCCTCCCACCAACCAAATCCACTTCACCCCAACAGCAGTCCTAGTGACCCCTCAGAAAGAAACCCCAAGTGAAAGCACGGTGATGGCTTTCAGTGCACTCAGAGTGGAATCCAAAAAGTGGCCAACAAGGCCCTGCAGATCTATCACTGCCCACCTTGCTGGCCACCGGCCCCTCTTCCCCTACACCCCTAGCAAGCTGCTTTTCTAGTAATTCTTCAAACCAAGTCTTCAAATACTCAATTCTTTCCCTGCTAAGTGTCTTCACACATGCTATTCCTTCTGCCTCAAATGCATTTCCTCTCATTCCTTACCTGCCTCCCGCTCATCCTTAGGGCTCAGCTCAAATCTCAAAGAAGTTTCCGTGACTTACCTACTTAAGTTAGGTTTCCCTATTATTATCTTCTGGTACCCTGAATTTTCCTTCATTGTGTTTAACATCATTTGTAGTTAAAAATGTATATGTGCTTTTATTTGCTTCATGACTTTCTGCCTGATGGGACTGTTAGATTCATAAGGACAAGGAGAGCTGGGCAAATGCTTGATAAACATGTATGAATAGATGAATAAATTAATGAGCATTTTCTTAAATTCTTATATCACACATAAAAATCACACAAATGTACAGGAATTCAGCATATCCTGGTCCCTTGTAATTAGAATATGGACTTAAAAGTCAAGAACCTTAACAAGGAGAACTCCGACAACACATTCATTGAGTGACTGGCTAACTTAGGAAGAAGTAAGGCCATGCCCAGCCAGTTCCTAGAAATATACTGATCTGCAAACTAGTATCATCATATTCTACAACTACTGTCTCTGGGCTTTTTAAGGGTTAAATATTTCTGAAGAATTCCTTTAGACAGGTAAAGGTTACTAGAATATGATAAAAACTATGAATTCACAATCATGATGAAAGTAAACAGAAAAAAGGTCAACAATTGTTTGAAGAGATGGTGGCAAGGGAAACAACACAAAGAAATAAATATACCTACTAACCTTGAGGAAGCTGAAGCACCCCTGTGCTTATACCTGAGACCAAGTCACCCAACACATACTCTTTGAACTTGTATGCTGGTAACCACTTTGTTATGGGCAGGAACATATAAATGATATTTCGTATCTTCTTAGGAGTACATCTGGGAGGACAAAAACAAAACAAAACAAAAACCCAAAAAAACCCAGAGATAAAATGAGGAATACTTCTAAAGAATTCACACCAAGGCATTTTCCCTTCCCCGTATCCTGAAGCAATAAGGAAAAATTCACATTCTGTGCTAAGAATGACCTTTCCACTCTGCAGAGATCAGAAACAAGAAGATATGCTTGTAAACTTTTTTTTTTTAAAGGGAAACATCTGAATTGGCTCCATAATAATGCTCTACAATTTTACCAAGAAAAATTTAGCTTCAAAATAATTGAGATACCTTGGAAGCTATTATTTTAGCAGATGAAATCCTAATGTACTTTCTGTGTTGGTGTAAAAACAAAATGGGGGAATTATTTACTGATTGAGTAAATTTTTGAATGTGGAACCACTGACTGGCAGGCCCATTTAGTTTCCCCTGTCCTTATAAAATGAAGGAAATTTATACAAGTACTATGAGCTTTATGGATATGTAGTCAATGCTTTAGGGTCTTTGATTAGGTAAACTCAAAACACCATTTGTCACTCATGTGTTATAGCGGATTCCGTGTCTGGTTGTCTTGATTAGGTGGGACATCATGCTGATAAAACCCAGGCCTTGCATTTAATCCCTACAGAGTTCAGTTGATTTTGATACATAGACTATGTTCTGGGCCCTGGCCAGTCCTTTTGCCAGTCCATGCCAATCATCAGAGACATCACTAAATAAGAGATGGACAGATGGGTTCCATCACCACCACGACAGCCCCAAGTTCTCCAGGTAACAAGGAAGCAAGGAAGCAGTTTATTCCATTCAAAAGACAATGCACTCTTGCAGCATGCGTGGTACTTTATATCATGTCTTTAGTGGCCAAAAGTATCTGATCACCAGGTGAAGGAAGATATTGGAAGGAGATTTGTGGCAACTGTGGCAAGAGCCATGAATTTCAGTGAGACAAACTAGATTAGATGCCCGTCTCCTTGTTTAGAAAATTAAGACATTAATAATAGCTACACTAATGTGGTACTTACCACGTGCCTTGGACTTTGCATATATTGACAGATTTTAACCCCCAGGAACTCTATGATGTAAGTACTATTATTATCCCCATTTTGTAGAGCAGGAAATGCAAGCAACAGTTGGTAGGTGATTGGGACTAGGATTAAAACTCAGACCGTCTGACTCCAGTGAATACATTTTAAAACTCTCCTGGTGATCATACCTAGAGCGGAGGGTCCCTGTGAAATTTGCACGAACACAGAACATGGACGTGTCTTCCCAAGGGTCCAGAAGGGAGCAATCAAACCTATGGAGCTCTCCAGAGACACACATGCCAGGCAACACCAATTACCAGTCCCAGGCCTGCAACATGTGTGTGAGCGTCTCCAAAGTGAGGAGTCCTAGGACACTGAGTGTCCTTGACAGCCTGGGTTGGGACTTAAATTCAGGATGTTGCCAAATGGGGTAGAAGTCAGGGTGGAAAAAAAAGATAGAGTGGTTGGAACATTCCTGAGAGACGAAGGGAAGTGGTGGATATTTCAAAGGTGGTGGAGTATGGGAAAGCAGGGTATTTAGATAAATTGTTAAACGGATGCCAAGTATAATCAGAATTTAATAAATAGGGTGAAATATATAATGAAGCCGGGGTTCAATCAGATACCTATCCCTGGGTGAACCGTGTGGACAGTTTGCAAATCCTAAGTGCTCACCATTTGTTTTATTTTCCCCACTGCACCAGATTTTCTTGATACATTTGACCTCGCTTCTGTCATAACTGAATGACAGGATAAAGGAAATAGGTTAAAACACAACATACGTGAATGCCTGTTTCAGCTTATCCCCAATGGAATCCGAAATTTTGTCCTTCTTGTGCAGTCTTTCCTGGAGGACCAGGTGACTAAAGATAGGCCTTTCCACATAGTACCTCTGGCTTGCTGCGAGGATTTCATTTTCTTCAGCATGATCCATAGTACTCTCAGATTATGCATCAACAGCAGGAGACAAGCATTTCCTGAGTGCCACTAAAGGAGAAAATAAAGAGCCTATTTCAGATGCCAAAATCTGACAGATGACTCTTCCTAAGCATCTCTTCCTTGCAGGATTGTGAGTTCACTGGAGGACTTCTTCATCTTTGGACATCCCAGAGCACCTACCATATAGCTCAGTATCTAGCAACCACTAATAAATCAAATGAAGTTAAAATAAAAAAAAAACCCACATGTGACTTATTTCCTCCCAGGGCAATAAGTAGTAATGTGTATGCTTTTAACAACAGCTCATATTAAATTCAGTGACTAAATTCTGCAGTCAGCTGGCTTTCAGTCCGTATGAGGGGAATAGTGACTCAGGCTGACTCTGACCATTTACATGTCAAGGAACCAGGAAAAGGGCAAGATCAGTCCTTAAATTGACCCCAAGTTTCTTGAAGGTATATTATCCTCCTCTCCAATTCTGTACTCATATTTGATTACTCCTTAAATTATTCCACGGTTCAGAACTAAGGTTTATATATCTCCATGAGGGAAATTCCTGGTGACTAGTGAGAGGTTACAAGTTGAAAACATCAGTGCAATTTTATTTTATTATTATTATTTTTAAAGATTTTATTTATTTATTTGACAGAGAGAGACACAGTGAGAGAGGGAACACAAGCAGGGGGAGTGGGAGAAGGAGAAGCAGGCCTCCCGCTGAGCAGGGAGCACGATGTGGGGCCCGATCCCAGGACCCTGGGATCATGACCTGAGCTGAAGGCAGACGCTTAACGACTGAGCCACCCAGGCACCCCGTCAGTGCAATTTTATACTACTGTTTTAAAGGTGATGATGATGTCATGTTTGAGACAATTAGGATGGCTGGTTTATAGACATATGCATATGTCTATAAATCATATATATATGTATATAAATGCTACATAGTGAGTATTACTAATATGAGTAAAAGAAGTGATTAAGGAATAAAATCCCAATATATCTGTGCAAATGAAAATGTGTACAAGGATGTTAACTATGGCTTTATTATATTGAAAAATTGGAAAAGAACCTCAAATGTCTACCTGTACACAAAAAGTAAATTTCAGTAGAGCGATATATTATATGTTATAAAGTAGTCTTAAAAAGCAAACTAAATCTATTTGTGTCATCATCAATAAATCCCAAAAACTTAATTTTCAACAAAAATGCAAGGTACAGATAGATACTTCAAGGATGCAATAATTTATACAAAGTTTAAAAATGTATAAAGCAATACTGTATGTTGTTTATGAACACATAGATGTAGTGAATGTATAAAACCATAAATGATAAGAGAGAAGGGGAATTAGACTCAGGGGAGATAGAGCTTTAACTTACTGTATCTACAATGTTTTAGTTTATAAAAACAATTGGTGCAAATAGAGCAAAATGTTTAGATCTGATTAAGCCCTGCAGTAAGTGAATGGGTGTTTATTACAGGATTCTTCGTATTTGTCTGTATATTTGAACTATATACCTTATAATAAAAATTAAGTGCACAAAACTAAAGCCAGTGTTCCCAACTGAAGGAAGGTAACAGCAGAAGAGATGGGGGTTAGCCTGAGCTAACAGGTGTCTATGTGGTGACCTTAGGGATGTGGGGGATTACTGACGTTGCCCGATACAATTCCTGCGGGATGAAAAGTTAGATTCTTATCAAACTGAAATTACATTCACACTGAACTCAGGCTCATGTGATCAACCACAAACATCATGCAAAAATAAATGCCTATGTCTAAGGAGGTTAAAAATTCCAGAGTCTAGAATAAAAAGGAAGTCTAACAGCGAAAGCATGGCAAGTACCAATAAGGAGGATATGAGCAGATTAGTCTGGAGAAAGAGGATTTTGCTGCAGAATCTGACAAATAGGGATCATACGTCTTTTGTTTTAGGCTAGAAAGGCTTGTTGGCCATCTCTTGGCTAACTTTTTATGGACACTCTAGGAACTCATCATAATACCCACGAACAATGGGCTGATATATGTGAGTGGAGTCTGACATAGGGCAAGGCAACCCCTCTGCCTTCTTCCTACCCCAAGTCCTCCAGAACATTCCATGACAGTCTTATAGAACCATCCACAATTCAGGCAATGTACCATGCATGCTGCTTTAAGCCCATGCCTACAGTTCTATTCACTCTGATAAGAAATGCTGTTTCCCCCCCTCACTCTCCTTCCATCCTCCCTACACCCTGATCATTGTATCTTTCAAAAGCCTGGTTTTGTCTTCTGCTTCTCTGAAGTTTTCCTTTACCACTAATCCCCTGCATACTGGGTCTATATTTTCTACTTACGTAATTTCCCATTTTTCTTCCCACTGGTTATAATTATTGGTCTCTTCTAGATTGTGATTCCCGAGGCCATACCATACCCTGAGCTCCAAGGGCCTAGCTCAGTCCCTGTCTCTTAGCCGGCACTCAGTATTTGACGCATGAACGATATCTTTGGATTGGTGCTCATGACTGTTGATTGTGTAGGTCATACTTCCTCTCTGCTATTTCGTATTACAGGAGATTAAGCCTTCTTTATTAAAATTTATTATTTATTTTTCTGTATACCTCCTTGGTCTTCTAATGTCCTATTTCAGAAAGGTTATATCTTCCTTCAGAGTCACTCAAAGAGAAAAAGACAAGGTAGATCTGAGGGAGGTCTAATAAGAGTCAGACTTTCTTTTTCGCCCTGTTGCAAAAACCCAGTTTTACCATTGACTTTATGTTCCCCAACATCAATTCGCCCAGATGTCAATGGGATGGATTGTGATGAACATCATCTAAAGATGTTGTAACATCTACAATCAGTGGGACCAAACCTGGCCACTTGCCACAATGGTCTGGGGAAGGCTTAAGGTACTGATATCAGGGCCTCACTTTGAACCTCCTGAAATAGGATTTCCAGGGGTGGGGCCTGGACAATGGACATTCACTCTGTGTGGGTGTTGGCATGCGCTGCTGCACCCGTGTGTGACGGCCTTCTCTAAAGATCTCAGAGCAACAGAATAGGTGTTTACATTGAAACATAGCAGAAGAAACAAAATATTTTTTTTAGGTTTTATTTATTTGAGAGAGAGAGAACGTGCAGGATTGGGGGAGGGGCAGGAGAGGGGGAGGGGCAGAAGGACAGGGAGAAGCAGACTCCCAGCTGAGTGTGGAGCCCAACGTAGGGCTTGATCCCAGGACCCCGAGATCATGACCTGAGCAGAAGTCAGATGCTTAACCAACTGAGCCACCCAGGTGTCGTGGGAATAAAATATTTCCAAAATATTAGACATTCTTACCCTTATTCTCAAAAGTCCTTCCGCTATCCTCAACAGGATTCCTCATTTATACCCATTACTCTGAAGGTCATTTGCCAACACCCATTTCTCCTCCTCCTAGAACTTTAAAATTCCTTCTACTTTATCAAGCAGGGCAATTACACGTGTGTTTTAAAAGTTACCTAGGAGACACTGGCTCTTTTTTTTTTTTTAAAGATTTTATTTTATTTATTTATTCATGAGAGACAGAGAGAGAGAGAGAGGCAGAGGGAGAAGCAGGCTCCCCGCGGAGCAGGGAGCCCGATGCAGGACTCGATCCCAGGACCCTGGGATCATGACCTGAGCTGAAGGCAGACGTTTAACCATCTGAGCCACCCAGGCGCCCGAGACACTGGCTCTTATGTACAAGCAGGACCTGACCTTGAGGAGGACAAGGAGAGCTCCTCCCTGTCCACAGTGGGAAGGCAGAGTATGTGGATACAAAAGCACTTAGGCTGGTAGATGTGGTGCTGGAAAGATGAGTTGTTTCTCTTTTGTGAATTGTATTGAAAGTGAGAAGGAGGGGCGCCTAGGTGGCTCAATCGGTTAAGCGTCGAACTCCTGATTTTGGCTCAGGTCATGATCTCAGGGGCGTTCGGCGGGGAGTCTGCTTGAGATTCTCTCTCCCTTTGCCCCTCCCCACTGCTCTCTCTCTCTCAAATAAATAAATAAATAAATCTTAATAGAAAAAAAAAAAAAGAAAGAAAGAAAGTGAGAAGGAGAGACTGTTGGAGGTCTGAGGAAAGAGAAATTAGACCAGAGACTGACAAGGTATTGCCAGGCAGTGCGGTGTCTACTTGATGTCTATGACCTTACTTGTAAGTAGAAATGAATAAATACATAAATGTGTTTTCTTCCACTAAAAAATAAATAAATAAATAAATAAATAAATAAATGGTCCCCAGGAGATTCAGATGATCAGCTAGATAGGTATTTGACATATTAAAAAATACTGGCTTTCAACTCTGCCTAAACTCAGAATCTCCTCAGGTGCTTTTAAAACCAAGAAATCCTGGGCTCCACACCGGACCAATTAGAGCACAACATCCAGGAGGAGAGCCCAGGCATTTTCTTAAAACAGCATCCTAAGATGATTTTAATGAGTAGAGAACCGCTGGTTTAAAACCCAAGAGAGACAGAGAAATAAATATGAAAAAGACATAAGAAAACCACAAATAATTTGAAATAATTTTGAAGATGAATTTAAAATATGAGGACATGATTCAGCAGTAAAAATACTTCTTTGATTTTGCCATTTTCACTTAGGGAATTGGTTCTCAGCTCTGGCCGCTCACTGTAATCACCGGGGCAGCTTCTGATGTCTGACTCTCCTGCCAGGGATTCTGATTTAATTGGTCTGGGAGGTAGGCGGGGGGATGAGGATGTAAAAAGCTCTCCAGGTGACGATAACACACAGCTGAAGGTCAAAACCACTGACTTAGGGAATGGCAATATAAAACACCCACATCCAAACAAAAAAGAAAATAAACTGGGTAGGGTGTAAATAAAGTGTGGGCAATGCATTACATCACTGTCTTTGCTTATGTGTGTCTTTGAAATATTTAACAAAAAATTACAAAACAGAAGAATATCTTGCTTAGGTTTTTCAAACAAAGTCTTGTTTCTATTCCTATGTTCTGAACACAAGAGGGAGTTGTGTGTAGCTGGGCAGTGCAACACCCATTAAACTTTACACAAATACAGTCTCAGTTATTACAAACATTTTGCTCTAGGTTTAAATTAGGAGCAAGTCTCAAAGAAAGATCTCAAAATATTAGATGGATTTAGGAAATCATTAGGGTATGTACTCTCTGTAGGGTTGCCAAATAAAATATAGGATGCCCATTAAATTTCAATGCAAACACCAAATACTTTTTTAGGATATGTCCCCAAATATTGCATAGAGCATACTTATATTAAAATTTTGTGCTTTATCTCAAATTTTACTGGGCATCTTATATTTTCTTTGCTAAATGTGGCAACCATAACTCTCTGTAGGTTAGGAAGAGACAGAGATAAGAGGGGATTTTCAAATATTTTTGAGGTGTTAGGACTCTGGCTATAGTCTATGTCTCCTTGAGATACCTGTTTAGCAGTTTTTTCTTATCTGGGAAAAGAAAGGAGTGCTGGAGGGGTAAGGACAGGACAGGAGAAGAGGGTGTTATAGAGAAAGGCTGCCCTTTTGGGGAACTTTTAATGCTCATCAATAATGATTAAATAATTAAAGCCATGAAGGCTATCAATAACCCCCTTATCAGAAAAAGAGCAGCAAAGAAACCAAGGGACCAACATGAGCAGATCAAATGACTAGACTCTGATCTGACAGATAATGAGCTTCCAGTGTGCTGATTAAAATATAAATCACCAAGTTGTAAAACCACACAAACTCTCACATGAGAAATGTCACTTCTAAGATGGTCAAAAGGGACAAATCTTCTGACAGGTCCTCCAACAAAAATACTAGCAACCGAAAAGCAAAATGACCTAGAGGTTCAAATCCTGTTTTCCACAGCCATGAAAGAAGGGATTTAAAAACAGTTTTCATCATAGATTTCTAGGTCTGAAAGTCCATCTTGAAGATGATCCAATGTAACCCCCTCCCTTTGTAGGTCAGAAAACAGACCCATCTACATTCATGTAGGGGTAAGTGACGTCTCCAAAACAAACCCAGTTTCGTATTCAAAGTAGCCATCAAATTTAAAAGGCACAGATATTTATAAATAAAAACTATAACAAAACACTGGCACCATTTTTAACTTCAAATTAAGGCAAGAATCAGCTGCTTGCCGATAACAGAGATTCATGCTGGTTTTGTGGGAGATACTCCAGCATGGAGGTGAGGGTCGGAGTCCAGCTTTAGCTCTGCTGAGCGAGCCCCTGAGCCATTCAATACCGTTACAACAGGGCCAACTACACCAGGAGATTCTATGCTTGGAAGCGTGTCCGAATCATCTAGGGAGCCTGAAACGACAGGTTTCCAGGTCCTTTAGACATACTGATTTAGTAATTCTGGAATCTGTACTGTTTAAAAGTCATGGAGGGAGATTGAAGAACAACCTGTTGGGAAACGAGACGGTGATCAGAAACCCAATGCTGTGGATTTCTGTTTAGTGATGGCTACGTAGGGCTCAAAAATGCTTGTTGAATATATATAGAAAAACAACTTGCGGGGCGCCTGGGTGGCTCAGTTGGTTAAGCGACTGCCTTCGGCTCAGGTCATGATCCTGGAGTCCCGGGATCAAGTCCCGCATCAGGCTCCCGGCTCGGCAGGAAGCCTGCTTCTCCCTTTCCCACTCCCCCTGCTTGTGTTCCCTCTCTCGCTGTCTCTCTCTCTGTCAAATAAATAAATAAAATCTTTAAAAAAAAAAAAAAAAGAAAAACAACTTGCCTCTCTGAGTCCTAGTGTCCTCCTCATCCTTAAATAGTATTTCCAGTGACAACATTCTGAGAACAGTATTTGGCAAGCTTGTTCAAAATGCCAATTAAATCTCCGTGGATTTAGCTAGAATGGATTCAGTTGTCTGAAACTAAGACACCCCACCCCACCACACACACACACGCACACACACATACAAACACACACCAGTTCAGTAATGCTTTTCAGTTTGTGAGTGAGTGAGTATTCTTCACTGTGGACTGGAGGTATCAGAAGAGAGATAGTTTCAGGGCAGCTGTCTATTCAAAGTAATCAACTTACATATCTATAACTCTCATTATAATTATATAATTAATTACATAATAATCTAATTAGTCCTAATGCTTATGTTGACCTTCTCATTCCAAGTATGCAAGCACATGCCCAAACTTACTATATCTTTCACATAATTACTCTATGGGCATCAGCATGAACAACTAACAAAAATAAATGTTATTTATTATGAAAATTTTCTACACTTCCCAGGGCATAAGCTTTTCTATAATGGGCATAGCATATAGAAAAAGCTTCACGAGTTGTAGTCCAGGAAACAATTTTTCACTTATGACCTTATCAGCCTTTTCCTGAAAGCAATCTGAAAAAGTTGTTTCCTTTTGTCTAGTCTTCTGGGACTCTTAACATATATTATTTGCTTTTCCTTATTAACAAGCATTGATTAACTTCGGTGGCCAATACGTACAAAGAGCCAAAGGCCCTAAAATCTATGCAACCTGCTCCTAAATGTGGACAGTAAGCTCTGTGAGGCCAGGACCACTGTCCCCGAAACACTGGGCACATACTCCCGCACGCAGCAGCCCCCAGACATTTTGTGACTGAATGCTCTCCAGGTGTGTTTGAGTGGGGGGGGCCAAAGGTGCCAGAGTACTTAGCTTGGGGCTCTGCCCATCCTTTCCCTCTTCTTTTAGATTTATCATCCTCCTCTTAAATTCCTTTGCCAAAGGATTATTAGATTTCTATCCAGAGATGCAACATCATACGGTATAAGCTTTGGGTTCAGAAGGACCATGCCTGGAGGCTGGAACTGGCACTTAACAGCTGTGTGTTTTTTGCAAGGTACTCAGTTTTCTGTCCCTTCATCTGCTTATCTGTAAACGGCAGTTAGATGTATAGGCTGTGGAGTCACACAGAGCATGTTCTGATTCTGCCATGATGATGCACGCTATTTGTCTTCTCTAAGTGGAGTGACCCTAAGTCCTGGCTTATGCTTGCTGTCCCAGAGTAATTATTACTTCCAAAAGTGTGCTCGATTGGAAAATAAATTCTATGTTTCCTTCAGATTCTTCAGTGGTGACACTGAAATAAACATAAAACTTTTTTTTTTTTTTAAGATTTTATTTATTTGACAGAGAGAGACACAGCGAGAGAGGGAACACAAGCAGGGGGAGTGGGAGAGGGAGAAGCAGGCTTCCCGCGGAGCAGGGAGCCCGATGCGGGGCTCGATCCCAGGACCCTGGGACCATGACCTGAGCCGAAGGCAGACGCTTAACAACTGAGCCACCCAGGCGCCCCAACATAAAACTAATATAGATCTGTGAGGAATGAATTAGAAAATGTTTCCAAAGTACCTATTGTGGGGCCTGGCACACAGTAAGTGCTTAATAAGTGTGACTGTTATTATTACTGCTGTGGGCAGGAGACCTCATTTCCTTCAATCTCAGGTTGCTTATTAGAAAATGGGGATAATGATTTTCCTCCGTTTTTAATTATCTTTTTGAATCACTAATATATTCACATGGCTCAAAAATTCATGTATAAAAAGAATTAAAGGGCAGTCTCACTTCCAGTCTATGGCTGGGAGACAACCATGGTGTCAGCTTCCTGTGTGTCTTTCCAGAAATATTTTACACAGGCGGATATGAATAGTCTCCTTCTCATGAATGGTAGAATGACTTAATACTGTTCCGCACCTTGCTTTATTCACTTAATATTTCTTGGTGATCTTTCCATACCACTATAAAATAGATTCTTCATTTTTTTAAAGATTTATGTATCCACTTGAGAGAGCGAGCAAGAGTGCAAGAGGGTGAGGGGGAGAGGGAGAGAGAGAACCTCAAGCAGACTCCTCACTGAGCACGGAGCCGGATGTGGGGCTCGATCTCATGACCTTGAAATCATGACCCGAGCTGAAACCAAGAGTCAATACCAAACCGACCAAACCACCCAGGCATCCCCTCATTGTTTTGTTTTTTAAACAGCTGCATACATGCCATTATGTGGATGCTTATAATTTGTCTAGCTAGTCCCAACAGTGCTGCACTGAGGATTAATGTAAGAATTATAAAGCACTTAGAATAAGGGACTCCATAGATATTTATGATTACCTTTTTAATCAATCTCACACTTATTTCCTTTTACCTGCTCCATTTCTCAATGCCTTGGGTCTCCATTCATTCATTCAATACGATTCTACTGACTCTCTACCTCCATGTTTGGCTGTCACATCCACGTTGGCTTAGAGATCAATAAGCTAGGGCACGTGACCTCAGGACCCTTGTCATCTAATGTCTTTGCAGCATTCTACCTCCTTTTAAGGATTTCTTACAGGTGGGTAGAATCATACGGAATGATAGAGCATATAGGGGAACACAGAATGTTCTGGGGATGGGAGTGAGAGATTGTCGGCAAGGAAATATCATTTAGGACATGAGATCAAGGGCCTTTGATATATAAATCATGATTTTTTTCCTTATAAAATATATGAACACTGTGGAAATTTGGAAATTTTTCATTTTTCTCATGCATAAATAATACATACTGAATGTATATCATGAATACATACATTTGTGCCATATATAATGTATATTTACATGGCTGGATATTGTCTTAAAAGTTTTGCATTGTTTGTTTTTAAAGATTTTATTAATTTATTTGAGAGAGAGAGAGGGAGAGAGAATTTGAAGCAGACTCCACACTGAGCATGGAACCAGACGCAGGGCTCTATCTCAAGACCCTGAGATCATGACCTGAGCCAAAATCAAGAGTCAACACCTGACTGAGCCATCCGGCACCCCTACATTAAAAATTTTTTACTTACCATGATATCATAAGCATTTTGCCACATTAATAAACAACTTCAGAAGCATAATTTTTAATGGTTGCATAATATTTTCTAATATACATATACAATGATTTAGTTAACCACCTTCCTTATTATTAGATGCTTCGGCTACTTTAAGTAAGCTCTACGCCCAATGTGGGGCTTGAAATCACAACCCTGAGATCAAGAGTCACATGCTCTACTGACTGAGATAGGCAGGCAACCCCAAATTTTTGCCATTACAAGTGGAATTCTGGTTTTGATCTGCGTGAATTCATATGCGATAGTAATAAAAAAAAGTTCACCTTTAAACAATGTCAATACTCATTTTAAGTACTGGGTAACTTACAAAGTGAGTATATAAAAACTATAAATTGACTTAAAATAATATGAATGGTAGACAATTTATGTCAGCTTCTTCTTTATACACAACAATAAACATAATTACAGCAGTTAACATTTACTGAGACTGTGGGATTAAAGACTCACAGCATCCATGTGAGGTAAGAATTACCCACATTTTTCAGATGACGTATCTGAGGCTCTGATAGGATAAGAACAGCCAGAATGGGATTCAGGTCTGCTGATTTCAGAAACCATGCATGTATGCAATGCTGCCTCATTAACGGTGTGTCAGATTGATCATGCCAGAATGTTTATCCGATGTTATTTAAATATTAATTATAGGCATGTATTCTCACTTGTGATTTACTGCTTATGAAGCCTGGTGGTTTTTAAGCACATTGGAAGGCTTCAGAGAGGATACTGGATTTGAAGCCGCTCTTGAATAATGGGTAGAAGGCAGAAGGAAGGGCACGTGATTCTGCACCAAGATGTGAAAAGTAAAAATACAAAATGTTCATAGAACACCAAAAGCACTGGTAGAAATCCTATTTTGAGTGGTTACAGAAAATGAAACTGGAGAGGTTGAACAGAGCCAGGTGTTATAGGACCGTAAAGGGCAGGCTCTAGGCTCCAAATGAGTCCATATGCTCTAGTTATTTGACTCTATTTCCATCCTACTTTGTTCTATATAGAACCACCTTCTATGGAAAAATTATTCAATTCCATTAAAAAATGAAGTCCCCTCTAACACTGATTTGCTGTGACTCCCTCAGTTGATAAATTCTAAGATTTATTTTTCAGCTGGAACACTTGAAATATCATTAATACTCACAAGATATGCTTCCAGAATCTTCTTTGGGGTAAAAAGCTCAGCAATTCAAATTGGTGCTTAGATTTGAGTGACAGATATTTTAATAAGAAAAAGTTCTGAGGGTTGCATGGCTGGCTCAGTCAGTTAAGCACCCGCCTTCGGCTCAGGTCATGATCCCCACTCAGCAGGGAGTCTGCTTTTCCCTTTCCCTCTGCCCCTCCCACAGCTTGTGTTCTCTCTCTGTCAAATAAATAAAATCTTAAAAAAAAAAAAAGTTCTGAACTTTAAGTAAAAACAGAAGAAGAATCTACTGGTTTACCAGTCATTTCTTTTTCTAAAATGGTAACTTCAGGTCATAATAATACAGACACAATAAAACTGCAAGTATTATGGGAGGGTTAGTTATGAAAAGCAACAGTTTTCCACCCCTCTTCTCCCCAAGTGTAGCCTTATTCCTTGAAGCAACTATTTTCTTAAAATCATTTTTGTTTTTAGTTCCTCTGGTGGATTTATTTTGAACTCTACATCAGCATTTCTTTAAAAATGCTATTAGTATTCTGGGTAGGACTTGTGTGGAACTCTCCTGTGCATTTAGCATCTTTGTCCCTGACACTAAATGCTAGCAGCCCCCTTCAATCACTTTGACACATTTCCAAATCTCTAAGATTGAGAGCTACTTCCTCGAAAAGTTAAAAAC
Source organism: Phoca vitulina (assembly GCF_004348235.1). Taxonomy (NCBI): domain Eukaryota; kingdom Metazoa; phylum Chordata; class Mammalia; order Carnivora; family Phocidae; genus Phoca; species Phoca vitulina. The sequence goes on from NW_022589707.1 coordinate 78,156,181, forward strand.
AGAACTACCCTATGACCCGGCAATTGCACTACTAGGTATTTATCCAAAGGATACAAAAAGAGTGATTCGGAAGGGCACATGCACCCCAATGTTCATAGCAGCAATGTCCACAGTAGCCAAAGTATGGAAAGAGCCCATGTGTCCATCGACAGATGAATGGAGAAAGAAGTTGTGGTACACACACACACACACACACACACACACACACACACAATGAACTATTACGCAGCCATCAAAAAAATGAAATCTTGCCATTTGCAATGACGTGGATAGAACTAGAGGGTATTATGCTAAGTGAAATTAGTCAGAGAAAGACAAATATCATATGATCTCACTCATATGTGGAATTTAAAGATTTTATTTATTATTTTTATTTATTTGACAGAGAGAGAGAGCACAAGTAGAGGGAGCGGGAGAGGGAGAAGCAGGCTCCCCACTGAGCAGGGAGCCCGATGTGGGACTCGATCCCAGGACCCCGGGATCATGACCTGAGCTGAAGGTCAACCATCTGAGCCACCCAGGCGCCCCATATGTGGAATTTAAAAACCAAAATAGATGAACATAGGGGAAGGGAAAGAAAAATAAAATAAGATAAAAACAGAGAGGGAGGCAACCCGTAAGAGACTCTTAACTATAGTAAACAAACTGAGGGCTGCTGGAGGGGAGGTTGGTGGGGGGATGGGGTAACTGGGTGATGGACATTAAGGACAGCACTTAATGTAATGAGCACTGGGTGTTATATATACCTGATGAATCACCACATTATACCCCTGAAACTAATGATACACTATATGTTAACTAAATTGAATTTAAATAAAAAAATTCAAAAAATATATTTAAAAAGTTTGAGTACTACTATTCTAAGTAATAGAATGATACAGCTATTTTTTAAATCATTGAATTCAGACATCTGTGAATGCTTATCATTAAAAATGAATATTTAAGTCTTCTTACTTCTCATTATTTTTGCTAGATTGTATTACTATTTTAAAAAAAATTATTTGAAAGAGAGAGAGAGAGCACACGTGAGAGCTAGAGAGAGCATGAGTAGGGGGAGGGTTAGCAGACTCCCCCCTGAGCAGGGAGCCTGATGTGGGGCTCGGTCCCAGGACCCCGGGATCATGACCTGAGCAGAAGGCAGACGGTTAACCGATGAGCCACCCAGGCGTCCCTGTATTACTATTTTAATTTGTTTATTTATGTAACAAATATAGGCAAATTCCTTCTCTTACCTCCTTCTGGAATTTCTATTAGACATTTGTTGGAACTTCTCATTATATCATTGTGTTTTTTAACCTCTGACATTTCCCATCTTTTTATCCCAATGACCTGATTCCAGACAGTCTTCTCAGATTTGGCTTCTAATTTACTAACTTACCTTTGGTTCCAATATGTTGTTTAGCTAGAACATTAATTAAAAAAATTCAATGTCTGTATTTTTTATTTCTGTATCTTCTTTTTTTCATAGTGTACTATTTTCCCTTGTTTTGTATTCTTTTTATCTCTTTAATAATTTTTAACACACTTAAGATTTTGTTGATATGTTTCCATTATCTTATATTCTTGAGGATTTAATTCTTCTATTTGTTTGTTTTCATTTTTTAAAGATTTTATTTATTTGACAGAGAGAGACACAGCAAGAGAGGGAACACAAGCAGGGGGAGTGCGAGAGGGAGAAGCAGGCTTCCTGCCGAGCAGGGAGCCCGATGCGGGGCTCAATCCCAGGACCCCGGGATCATGACCTGAGCTGAAGGCAGAGGCTTAACGACTGAGCCACCAAGGCGCCCCTAATTCTATTTGTTTTCTTTGTTGATATTCTCTTATGGTTGTTGGCAGGTTTGTCTTTTTTTAATGGACCATATTTTATTTTATTTTTTTAAAGATTTTATTTATTTATTTGAGAGAGAGAGTGAGCACAAGAGGGGGGAAGGATCAGAGGGAGAGGGAGAAGCCGACTCTCCAAGGAGCAGGGAGCCCGATGCGGGGCTTGATCCTGGGACTCTGGGATCGTGACCTGAGCCGAAGGCAGAAGCTAAACCAACTGAGCCACCCAGGTGCCCCAGTTGGCAGGTTTTTAAAATAGTGAGCTCATATTAAATGGGAGAAGGGGTGGTTCCTTGTCTCTTTAGGCCTGAGGCCATGTCTTCTTTCCAGGTTTGCATGTATGACCCCATCCCTACACCCTATGATTTTTTTCCCCACAGAGAAACTCCTATGGGGTGTGCTGAGTATGAGCTTGCACTTACTGTTCTCTTAAAACAGTCTTCTGCATTCTTCTGGTAGTCTTTATTTAAAGTTTATTTAACTTTAACTTTATTTAAAGTATCTTTTGTTTTTGTGTGTTTGTACATATGAGTCAGCTTAGTCCTTCAGTTGCCCAAGGCCCCATTATTATAACTACATTAAAATTGTTCATTACTGGTTCTATCTATTGAATAGAATTAAAGTCATTCTAGGGTGCCTGGGTGGCTCAGTCGTTAGGCGTCTGCCTTCGGCTCAGGTCATGATCCCAGGGTCCTGGGATTGAGCCCCACATTGGGCTCCCTGCTCGGCGGGAAGCTTGCTTTCCCTCTCCCACTCTCTTGCTTGTGTTCCCTCTCTCGCTGCGTCTCTGTCAAGTGAATAAGTAAAATCTTAAAAAAAAAAAAAAAAAAAGGAATTAAAGTCATTCTTCTTGGAGCTGATTACTTGACCTAATTTGTATTAATTTCTTTCTAAGCCTGGTGCACATCTGTCAGCCAAGGATTTATTTTAATTGCACTTGGGGAGTTACACTCTTTCCTATTCCACACTTTCCTCCTTCTCACTTTCTACCCTCATTTTGCTGGAACACATCCTTAGGTAATTGATTCAGAAAGGGAACCTGGAAGCAAAGGGCCTCAATCTTTGCAAGTCTGAAAATGTCTTCATGTCATCCTCACACCTACTGATAATTTCACTGGCAATAGAATTTTAAGTTCAAAATAATTTTCCCTCATAATTTTTATTTTATTTTATTTTTTATTTTTTAGAGAAAGAGTGTGTGACCAGGGATAGAGGGAGAGGGAGAGAGAATCTTAAGCAGGTTCCATGCTCTCAACACGGAGCCCAATGAGGGCTTGATCTCATGACCCCGAGATCATGACCTGAGCTGAAATCAAGGGTTGAACGCTTACCGACTAAGCCACCCAGGTGCCCCTTCACTCATAAATTTGAAGGCATTGCTTTATCACATTTCAGTATCCAGTTCATTGATGAGAAACTTTATGTCAATCTTAAGTAACTTCATATTCCCTTTTAGAAACTAGTTTTAGGAGCCTTGCTATATTCTTGATTCTGAAATTTTATAATGATTGTATATTTGTATGGATGTTTTTTCCATTCACTTGCTGGATCCTTTTTATCTCCTACTTCTCCTCAACTACAGGAATTTTTTCCTAGTATTTCTTTGTCAATCTCTTTCCCGCCATTTTTATTGTTTTGATTTTTTCTTTCTAGAGCTGCAATAGGTTGATATTGGACTTACTGGACTGCTCTTCTATGTTTTTTCATCTTTCCTAGCATATATATTCTCTGACAGATTTCTTAAACTTTTTTTTTCAATTCCAGTACAGTTAACATAGTGTTATACTAGATTTCTTAAACTTTATCTTTTAGTCCTTCTAATAAGTTATTTTTATTATAGTGATCATTTTTTAAAGAAAATTTGAGACTATTTTGGTTTTCTGATTGTTCCTTCTTAAAAGAATTCTGTTTTTGTGTAAGGAAACTATCTTTTTAATCACTCTGAGGGTACTCAGATTTTTTAAAAGCTAATTTAAATAATTTCCCTGAATGATCTCCCCTCTGGCATTAGTAACTGTTTATCTTTTTTTTTTTTAAATGCTCCTTCATATGTTAGGTTATTCTTAGTTATATACTTATATTTATAAATTAAAGACTTCGTTAACTTTTCTCATTTTCCTCCACTATCACATATCAAGTGTTTCCAGCATAGGACCCTTCCTTGAATAATATGGTGACCAAAGTCGGCTCTGCTGAGGGCTCGCTTGATTTTAGGGTTAAGAGGCAAGAACTGGCTTGTAGGCTAGGGCCCACCCTCTTTCCAAGTGCTAGGAAGAAAAAGGATTTATCTATAATACCAAACTCACATTAGAAACATGGCTTCATTTTAATTAATGTGTAAGAATTTCCGTTAATCTCTCTGCTTCAATGCCTCTGCTCATGCCTGCTCTGTCTTTGCTGACTCCACGCCCAGAGCTTCTTTCTAGAAGATCCCTCTCATTCCCATGGCAGTCCTTCTTGCACTAATCCTTAGTTCTGTTTCATCGTTTACTTTCCTCCAAACATTTGTCTATCTCATTCTCTTCTGAGTTCTTCCTATTCTTTGCATAATTTTATAGCCTTTTAAAAACAGTTACAGGTTAGAGAGAAGGCAATGCTTGTGCTTAATCCTTCACTTATTATTTTTTCATTTTGAAAACTGAGCAAGTGTGTGCCGAATTTTATGAATCAAACCATTTTTAATATAAAATGCACAGAAGTATGGAGAAGGATTTGAAAGCATTTACCACAAAACTGTAAATAGAGGTTACGTTTGGATGGTGGAATAGTGGGTAATTTTGTTTTTATTTGTACTTTCTAGGATTTCCATAGCACACACTATCATTTTTGTAACAAATGTAATAAAAGCAAGTTGTAAGTGCTGATGATAGGAGTACAAAGGACTTTCTGTATCCTCGCAGAGGAGGTGTCTGCAAAAACACAGGAGACCCTTGGCTGAAGAGTGAGAGTCACGTTCAGAGACCTCCCAGAACCCCCGGTTTGAGAATACCACTGAGAGATGGGTGTGGATACGCTGCCTGACCGACCTAAGCTATCAGGTTTGTTTTTGTAACCTGCTTCACATGTAACCCTAGAGGCAGGTACTATTTTCTCTGTTGCCAGTTAACATACCAGGCCCCCACTGAGAGCTGAACCCAGAAGCACCGAGAGAGTCTGTTGTGGGAATCACACACGAGGGGCCAGGTGGGTACTGACAAGGGCTGAAGTGAAGCCATCTAGAGAGCATGTGCCAACCCAAAGGGGTTAGCTCCCACTCAGCTCTTGCTGAATACCGGCTTCTAGTTAAAGATTTTCTTTATATTCAGATTCAATTTACATAGAGTGAGCTGCACAGATCAGTGTGTGGTTTAATGAGTTCCACCACGCATTTCAGACTATTATGAATAGAAACTTTTCGTCACCCAGAAATTTTCCTTGTGCTCCTACTTAGTTAATCCCTGCCGTATCCCTAAAATCACCATAGATTAGTTTTGCCTATTCTGTAACTTCATATAAAGATTGATTTATTTGAGAGAGAGAGAGAGAGAGAGGGACAGGGAGGGGGGAGGCAGAGGGGTGGAGGGAGACGGAGAGAGAAACTTAGGCGACTCCGCACTAGGCGCAGAGCCCAACGTGGGGCTCGATCTCTGGATGCTGAATCACAACCTGAACGGAAACCAAGAGTCAGGTGCTCAACTGACTGAGCCACCCAGGCCCCGCATTCCACAACTGCATATAAATAGAACATCCAATTTTTAAAGAGAACTTGAAACTACATTTTAACGAAACTATCACTTTTTCAATGTTACACAAGTATTTATAAAACAATGTGCAGACTCAAGAAAACACACAGGCTAAACTCAGCCAAGCAGCAGTGCGGCCCCTTTCTGCCTGGGCTACAGTAGAAACCAAGATATAGTTTGTATATATTAATTTCTCTCACCATTGTTGGCTTTAGTACTACCTGGCAGTTTTTATTCTTTAGCAACTAGTAGTGCATTCTTTTTTTTTTTATTTTTAAAGATTTTTATTTATTTATTTGACAGAGAGATAGAGAGAGAGAGAGCGCGCACAAGCAGGGGGAGTGGCAGGCAGAGGGAGAGGGAGAAGATTCCCCACCGAGCAGGGGGAGCCCGAGGCGGGACTCGATCGCAGGACCCTGGGATCATGACCTGAGCCGAAGGCAGATGCTTAACCGACTGAGCCCCCAGGTGCCCCCTAGGAGTGCATTCTTTAAAAAGGAAGGGAGAGCCTCACCTGCAGGGTACCAAGCCAGTAAGGAGAATGGGAGACTGAATCCCACTCTATGGCCAGCCTTGGGGAGAAAGGAATCCCAAGGGAAAGAACGGGTAGGGACTGATTTGTGAGGAAGGGAAAGCTGGAGACCACCTGGAGGGTGTAACAAAGAAGAAACAGATCTCAGGGCTGCTGGAATTTTGACTAAACAGTAAGAAACTTCACCTTCCTATCACTTCACAAGCATCCCTCTGAAAAGGCCCTAAAAGGCCCCGTATGATCTTCAGCATTCTCCCAAGCTCCTGCCCCACAGCCACTTGCATTTCCTCCTACTTCCCGCCTCCTCACTCTGCTCTAGCCACGGGGACCTCCCTGCTGTGTGCCAGGCACACCCCTGACTCCTGGCCCGGAGCTCCCAGAACCTTCTCCTTCACCACCTTCAGGTCTGTGCTCAACACCATTTTCTCAGCTGAAGATTGTCCTAACTACCTTATTTTAAAAATTGCCCACCCAGCCCCTCCACTGCCTTCTCCCCAGCTTTATTTTTATCCATAGCACACATCACCCTCTGAACCACACTGTACTTACTTCATTTTCTGTCTGTCCTCTTCCCTTCGTGAGAATGAAAGCCAAAAGAGGACAGGCACAGAACAGGAATTCACTGGACATTTGTTGAATGAATGAGTGAATCGAGGAGGGAAGGAAGAAGAAATGAAAACCCCTGCTAGCTTTGGATTTGGTTGTTAAAAGTGTTCAATCAGACAGGGACTAGTTGAAGAAATTTTATCATTTCTAATTATCTTGCAACATTTCCACTGGATATTCTTTTCTAGTTACCTTGCAACATTTAATTGTTTTGAGAGAGTAAAGATTTAAAAAGAAAACGAATAATAATCCTAGGGACCAGAACAACACTAACAGTACTCATTAACTTCAAAAATTAGGTTTGTGGGAGGAAAAATGCTTAAACACATAACTGGGCATTTGAATTAATAATTAAGTTTTTTACTTAAAGTTTTAACTTGAAGTTACGAGGACAAAGCCCATCTTTTCATAGTACATTTACTCCTATCTTTCTTTTTTTTTTTTAATTTTTTTTTTTATTTATTCATTTGAGAGAGAGAGAGAGAGAGAGCCTGAGCAGGGGGAGGGGCAGAGGGAGAAGCAGGCTCCCCACTGAGCCAGGAGCCTGACGTGGGGCTCGATCCCAGGACCCCGGGATCATGACCCGAGTCGAAGGCAGACGCTTAACCATCTGAGCCACCCAGGTGCCCCTACTCCTATCTTTCTTTTAAAGATTTTAAAGTAATCTCTACACCCAATGTGGGGCTGGAACACATAATCCTGAGATCAAGAGTCACATGTTCCACCAACTGAGCCAGCCAGGCACCCCACATTTACTCTATCTTAATTTATTTAAGAAGAAAGTAAAGAATAAATTATGAAATAACAAAACAGCATGTGCCCAATATTACTAAATATTTGAGAATAATGATCAGCAATAAACATATAAAAATGAATCCAACACAAGATTTGTTTTTTAATGGCAGGGATGCAACCACCTCTCGGTAAATGGAGAGATGGGGGCTGAGCTGGTTCTGTAGGTCTGCATTCGATTTTTGATACCAGGTAAGGCCATTTCCTCTAAAACACAAAGGTAAAGAATTCTAGTGTCAGTAGCTTTCCTAAGCTAAGAAAAAAATATATTCCCCAACCCAAGACATTATTTAGAATTAGCCCAGGCCCTGGGATTGGCCCATGCTGGATTAGACCAAGTGTGTCCAGGCTGTCAATTCACCTAAGGAGATACCCTCTATCCACCATGTTTGGAAGACAGCAGGGAACATACTGGAATCATGGGCCACAAGCCCATATTTTCCAACACATAGCAGGTGAAATACAATGACTTGCCCAAGTTTTGGAAAGCCTGAGAATAAACTTGGAGCAGCCCTAAGACCAACAGTAGAGACAAAAGAAATGAAATTAAGTGTAGCTCCTTGCCGTCCATGGGCCTTCTTACCCTTGTTCTATGTTTCCTCCTTAATGCCTTTCCATCTTTTGTCAGCTCATGTCTGTTTCTCTTTTACTGATCTGACAGTCACACATCCACACTGTTTTTTTCTTCTTCTAAGTGTTTTGGGATGTGAAGGGCAGTAGGAGAAAAAAAGAGTACGATAAACAGAAATAAATTTTATGGATTACAATTTAGTAAATTATATCTTTAAATCTAAGAATAATTTTCAAAGTGTGAACATCTACAGAATTAACAATGGAATGGCAACAAGACTGGGTCCCAAACAAATGATTAAGGTAAACAATATGCTCTTTTTTTCCTATCCCACTTCTGGTAACTGGATAGTCTACTACCTGAGAAGGTGTGAGGATCACCTTTTTTATCTTAGTTTGGACACAGAAGCTCACATTTCAGCAACAATCAAGGTCATCGTCTTTATCCCTTGCTGACACTTTTCTCCCATACCCCTCACACACAGATCACAGATCACCTCTAGGAAAAAATTTCAACAGGCTATTGAACACTGGCATGGATACCCCAAGGAGAGAGATAATCGTCTCTGGGGACATTAGGAACAGCTAATCATCTTGGATAGGCAGAGTTACACGGAGTTCAGTCCATCGAAACATACTGGGTGCTAAGGACTTGCAAAGCATTGTGGGAATACTGAACCAGTGAGAAGGCACATTACCTTCCCTAAATAAACTAAAGTCCCTGATGTGGACTGCTTCTTAGGAAGGCATGTTTAGGCTTCGTTACCACTGAGTCTATATAATCCTGGGCCAGGCTATGTATAGAAGGGATTTTGTGGATCTGCTTTCTATCTTCAGGTGACATAATCTTAGAATCAGTTCTTGGTGATTTTTTAACCCAGTGATTCTCAATCTTGGCTGGACATTAGTGTTTCCTGGTAGGGGGTTGGGGAGGCTTTAAAAAAAAAAAAAAAAGAGATGTCTGGGCCTGCCCCAGTCTAATTACATCAGAATCTCTGACCCAGTATTTTTTTTTTTTAAATAAACTCTCCCTGTGATTGAAATGCAAAGAATTATACTTTAGTAGTTGAGAATCACTGATCCCATATGACACAGAAAAAAAATGAATGTCCAAAGAATTTAATTGACTTGTTACTTGCCCAAGATCACACACTTAGTTAAGGGCAGAGCTTGGATTAAAACCATGATCTCGGGGCACCTGGGTGGTTCAGTTGGCTAAGAATCTGCCTTCAGCTCAGGTCATGATCCCAGGGTCCTGGGATCGAGCCCCGAGTCGTATTCTTCACTCATCAGAGAGTCTGCTGCTCCCTCTGCCCCTCACCCTGCTTGTATGCTCTCTCTCAAGTAAATAAATAAAATCTTAAAAAAAAAAATCATGATCTCCACCAGTTTACTCATCCAATTAATGTCTATCAATGGCATTCTAAGGTCGTGACCAACTATGTAGCTGTCACTCAGTAAGGTAAGTCAAAGCTGCTTCATAGCTAAGGATCAGTTAGGCTGGTCCTGATCCAAGTTAAAAAGAGAGAGTAAGCTGTGCTGCTTCTAGCATTCTCTCTCTTACCCTTTTCTTCCAAATCGTGGTTTATGATTCAGGACTCTGGAAATGTTAAGAAATCCTGTGCTCCACATCAAATCCATCACTACCTATGACCCACTTTCCCAGTTTATTAGTTCCAGGGGGACCTACCTACCCGAGTCCAAAGTGCAGCACAGAGGGCAGGGGACAGGGCCCCAGACGAGAGGTCTGGTATGGTTCAGCGAAACCCGGATTCGTAGGGCTGAGAGCTGGAGAAGGGACAGCTCGCTCCTCGGCCCTAGGACAGAAGGAAGGAAAGTTAATCCAGGGGTTGCTGGTTTGTTCTTTGAAAGAAGTTACGTCCAAAATGTTTCTTGATGCCGTCCATTCATTCCTAATACCAGTCAACTCTCTCCCAAGACGCAACGACTGCTATCCCATAGTACTGAATATGGTAATGATGCAACACACTCACACACGCACACACCTCCTTCCCAAAGGTGAACATGAGTATGTGTGCGTGAGAGACCAAGTTCAAATTTTTGAATTCAACCATTCCCATCCTGAGCAATTCATGGTTATAACAGTTGGTATGTGAAAAACTGCCCTGAATGGGGCATCAGTACTGGGAGAAAAATCTCAGAAGCACTTTCCTTGAGAAGGACGAGAAAAAAATTAAAAAATGGGATTCATAATGTTCAAGACACAAGCTGATACTGATCAACTAAAAGATTAACAGGACTACTGTCTTTAGTCTTTTACAGATAATACATTTATTAATTCCTATTTACAGGACACTTACTCAAAAGGCCAAGTATTTATTCCATTCCAAAGTGAATTAAGTTTTAACCACTCAGTTTGTGGATTTACCGATATCCTCTCTTCATTTCCATTTCCCTGACTAAATCACTGCCCTGTTCTAAAGGGCGGTCTTATTCCTCTGAAAGATATGCAACATTTTGAATGTTGTGTGTTTTTTGTAGGGATAAAGTCCTTAGCTTAGGCCAGATTTTTAAAAAGACCTGTCCCCTCCCCGAACCCCTTCTCCCCCCAATAAAATTGTTTAAGAGGGTGAAGTCCAAAAGATGATGTAGTTGATGATTGCTAGTATCCATGGCAATGATGATTTGCTGAAAGATTTCCTGAAACTGGCCACTGGAGCTGTCTTCCAAAAGACAAATTGAAGGATTTCATGAAATTGGATCTATCTTCCAAAAGGAATGAACTTAGATAAAAAAAGAGGATGGGAAGCACCAGAGGATTACATTTACCCATGCTGACCTTGTCTTCTTTTCTGCACAGTTTCACTAGTTTTAAACAAAGGAAGATCACCATCCCCTCATTTTTGTTGTTGATTTTGACTTTATTAATTCAATGATAGTGCAAACACTAGGGAAAATGGACATGCCTTCTTATTTAGTTATATTTCCTAGAAAATCTTTTACTTGGAGTTAATAAAATGCGGACTACCTGCATTGGTAGAAAAACTTCAAAATGATTAAGATATCAAGGGACACACATTTAGAATCAGATGAAAACTCAACTCATTTTTTCCCAGATTTCAAACTACACTACAAAGCTCTAGAGATCAAAACAGCATGGTACTGGCATAAAAAGGACACATAGATCAATAGAACAGAGCCCAGAAATAAACCTACACTTGCGTGGTCAATTAATCTACAACAAAGGAGGCAAGAATATCCAAGGGGGAAAAGACAGTCTCTTCAATAAATGATGCTGGGAACACTGGACAGCTACATGCAAAAGAATGAAACTGGACCACCTTCTCACACCACACACAATGAACTCAAAATGGCCCGAAACCATAAAATTCCTAAAAGAAAACAGGCAGTCGTCTCTGACATCAGCCTTGGAAAACTCAACTGGTTTTGACTTAAACTGAAGAGGCATCTACACCTGACAAGTCAGTCCACTGTTGCTGTGGTGGTTTTAATTGGAAAATTCCTCTATCTTCCATTCTTCTGCAGCTCTTAGCAAAGTGCTTCACACGCAGAAGGTGCTCGAATACTTGCTGGATTGAGTCAATTCTTTGGTATCGCTCATAAATTAATGAGGAACTTGTAACTCTGTATAGTTTCAGAGTAGTTAAAGAGAGAAAAAAAGAAATGCTCCGTAACAGGACTGAGGCTTCAGGTGTTCCCTAACAGAGCAGAAAGCCTTCCAGCAGAGCACTTAAGATATCGGTCATCTTACCTACGATTTCTTCACTCTGAGCTTTTTTCTAATGCAAATTAGTCTGAATTTCTCTCTCCTGCGTCTGGTCTCCCACCTGAAAGTCTTCTGAACAAAGAAATACTACCGTAATTAGGACTGCCTGGCAAAAACCTATTCCAAATTTCGTTTCAGAAAGTTGCATATTCGACTTTCCCTCTATTTCCAAGCTTACTTTCAATGATGCGTATCATGTGCATTTATGGCTAATGCACATTGTTCCCAGTTCTCAGATAAGAAAAAGCCGAACCCCAGTGTCCCCCCCCCACACCGAATTACCATTTTTGTTATTAGAGCTTCCGTTCACGATTTACCAACTCTAGACCCCAAACTGACCACGGGGAGGGTAAGAATCTCCGCCCCCTTCCCCACAGCGTCCCTGACAGCTGCCAGACCCTTGTAGGTCTTCCACCTTCGCGGCCTTGACCTCCACCCGAGAATGCCCAGCATGCGTCCCGTGCCCGCCCGGCCCCGAGAGCCCACTCCGTGCGGCAGTCACTGCGAGTAAACCGGCTTCCTGATCAGCGGTGTTCCCTAAGCGTGGGGCAGGCGCTTGCCGGGGCCGCAGTATCAGACCCGCTACCTCGGCAGCGCGCCCCGCACCGGAGGTGTTCAGGAGGCGGCCGGAGCTCTAGGCAGGGGGCCACCACTACCAAATTTTAAAGCAGCAAGGCGCATCCCCGTCACGGAGCTGCGGAGACCGGCCACACGTTGCCGGCTGCCGAGGGGAGGCCCGGCCCCCGAACCACAGCTCCCCTGGCCGGGCACCGGGCGGCCCAGCGCGGGGACCCCAGCCGGTGGCCCCGCGGGCAGCGCGCGGCCCCAGCGAGGACGCCAAGGGCAATAATGAGATTTCAAAACCGGAGGGGACACGAACAGGCGAGAAGCGAGCGTCGGCGGGGCAGGGCTGAGAGTGTCTGCGGAGCACCGTGAGGGCGCCGGGAGCCAAGGCTGGCTTAGACCCCAAGGGAGGCGAACGTCTCGTCAAGTGTGGGCCGCCGGCGCAGAGGGGGAGATGGAGGGAGACGTCTCCGGAGGAAAGCACTGCTCAGACTTATCCTGTCAGCGCTTAGAGACCGCCGAGGTGGGGCAAGTCTAAGCTGTTGCCTGTTAGTTTTAGGAACGAGTGAGAGCCAGAGACCGAGAGGTAAGCCCGGGAGACCGCAGACACGACCGCCGGGCCGGGCTGGGCCCGAGGCACGGCCGTCAGCGCTCCGTGCGCGCCCGCCTCTCCTGCCGGCCCCGCCGCCTCTCCTGCCGGCCCCGCGCCCCCTCGCGCGCACTCACCGGCCGGCGCTGCCCGGGCCTGCCCAGGGCCGAGCCGCCGCGCTCCGGAGCCCCTGCCGCCTCGACGCCGCGCCGCTGCGTCCGCGCGCGGCTCTCGGAGGAGGCGCCGAGCGGCTGTGGGGCCAGGGCGCCCGGCGCGCCGCCCGCAACCCGAGCCCGCCCCGCCCCGCCCCGCGCCGCCCTCCGCCCCCGGACCCCGCGCGCCCGAGGTCTCCTCTCAAACGTCTAGAACTTCGGGGGCGTGCTTGGCGACTAACGCTCTGCTGGTGCAGCCCGCAAACGTTACGGGACTGACACCCCACTTTCCCCTCCCCCGGCTCACGAACTCCTCAGGAGGGGATTCGTGGAGCTTGGAGGTGGGGTACGAGACAAATTTAGAGGGTCGAGGCTGAAGAAAGCACAATAAACACGCGATATAGTATTCAAGTAGGAAACATTGCTTACTATTTTTAAAATGGAAACATCCTAACCTATACTCTCAAATACAGTGATTATGGAGACTCAGACTTGACAAGGAACATGGAGATGCAGAATGACAATCTTAAAAAAAAAAATGCTTTGATGAGCTGCTTTCGATGAACACCTTTTCTTGCAAATACTGCCTCGTGCAACAAGACCGTGCGCGACAGATTGTTTTTCAGGAATTCTAGTTAGAATTTACAAAACACCCTTTTTTAAAAAAAGGAAAAATTAAGTAAAGCAACAAAACATCCTATTTGGGAGAAAGGAATATACCTGGGGGGGAAACGGAGAATGGAAAGAAAGAAGGGAGGAAAAGAGGAATGAAAGAGGAAAAAAGGGAAGGAGGAAGGAGGGAAAGAACCTGTTTTCTTTCTAACAACTGAGATGCAAGAGAGCACCGCAGCCAGAGGGCCTAAATCCTCGAAGATGAGGGGTAGAAATGATTTCAACATAAAAACTTGCCCGGGGGGCTCCTGGATGGCTCAGTGGGTTAAGCGGCTGCCTTCAGTTCAGGTCATGATCCCAGGCTCGTGGGATCGGGCCCCGCGTCGGGCTCCCTGCTCCGCGGGAAACTTGCTTCTCCCCCTCCCACTCGCCCCTGCTTGTGCTCTCTCTCTCTCTCTCTCTCTCTCTCTGGCAAATAAATAAATAAAATCTTAAAAAAAGGAAAAAAAAGGATCCGTCTAGTCACTGCTCCGAGAATGGATTGCCAAGGACCAAAATGGTTGCAGAGAGAACCAGATGCTGGTTACTGAAATACTTCAAGTGGAAGAGAGGCAGGGCCTGTAAAGACTAGGACAACACAAAGAAAACAGGGAGAGGAAAACTAGAGGAGAGTAAAGGGCAAGACCATCACCAGATTTTATAAGAACTACAGAGATTATTGCCTCTCCAGGGCTTGATCCCATGACCTGAGCTGAAGGCAGACGGACTGAGCCACCCAGGCGCCCCTCTCACCCGTCCTTTCTTAATGAAGTCTGGCAGTTCCAGATAATGTTTATGATATCTCTCAACTTTTAAAAATGTGTGTACATTTGGAACATGTTGCGATTTATTTTCCTTTTCTAAATAAATATTCACATTGCTACCTAATTTTGCATTTATATTTTTGAGTTCTTTTTCTTAAAAGGAGTGCACCAAATTGTGGCAGGGATCATAAGCAGCATGGAGATAATAAGGACTTGAGAAGGAAGTGCCTTCCAAAGACTGGGCATAATAAGGGGTGCCTGGGTGGCTCAGTTGGTTAAGCAACTGCCTTTGGCTCAGGTCATGATCCTGGAGTCCCAGGATCGAGTCCCGCATCGGGCTCCCTGCTCAGCAGGGGGTCTGCTTCTGCTTCTCCCTCTGCCCTCTTCCCTCTCGTGCTCTCTGTCTCTCATTCTTTCTCTCTCAAATAAATAAATAAAATCTTTAAAAAAAAAAAAAAAAAAAAGACTGGGCATAATACATTAATATCATTGTTTCTGCCTTAAACAGTGCCCGAGTATCTCTTTCAACTGAGAATCAGGTCCATTTTCTTGATTATAAAGGCTCACTTACCAGGGCAGTGAAAGGCAAGGGAGGGAAGATAGGCCACTGTTGGTACTTAAAATATGAAAAGATGACCATTTTTGTGAAGTAAGGCTTTGAAACAGGTCCAGCAGACCGATCTGCAAGTCCAGTCTCATAGGCTATCTGATCCATCAAAGTAGAAGACTTTCATGGCATTTTTGCCAAAACATCTACCTCAGTCACCTAAACAAATACCTGAAATTTCACCATTAAAACACTCATTCTTTTGGATCTTGACGCATTTCTGGAAGTTTAACACTACTTATTACAATAGAAATCCCTCAGGGCAAATTTACAGTTTGTTCCATATTAACACTTTCTGTGAGATGACCATGTTAATGCCTACCACAGTGTCTGAGTTGACCCTTCTCTCTCCTATGTGAGAACTGGTTAACACCCACAGGACTAGGACCCAAGCTGGTTTTCTGTGTCGGGGGGATGTGGGCATGTTCTGGTTGTGTAGGGTGTGTCTTAGGGAGAGAAGCCAAAGACAGCCGTCCTCCTTTGATGTTTTGCCAAACTCCAAACATGGAATATGCTAGAATATAAATGTCACAGTTGGAAATTTAGAGGCAGACTGAAGAATCAACTTCAAGTCTCCTAAAATATGAATGTGGGAGAAATTATATTAGAATTCAGAGATTCTACTTAGCTTTTAATTAATGGGGTTTCCTCTTCAGTCTTGGAGGGTGTTGTTTAGTTTCTGTTGAGGTGATTCTTAACAGAATTTGTTTAGATTCTATTAAAGTGAAGAGGTGTTCAAAAGTGTCTAACTTATCACAATATTGTGTGCCTTCCCTGGATGGTAACATTAAGGGATTCTTGTACGAACTTGGGTGTAAGTTAGTTTACTGTCCCTAGATTTATTGAGGCAATATTTCTTTTTTTTTTAAAGATAAATTTATTTATTTGAGAGAGCGAGAATGAGAGAGAGAGAGAGAGTACATGAGAGGGGGGAGGGTCAGAGGGAGAAGCAGGCTTCCCACTGAGCAGGGAGCCCGATGCAGGACTCGATCCCGGGACTCCAGGATCATGACCTGAGCCGAAGGCAGTCGCCTAACCAACTGAGCCACCCAGGCGCCCGAGGCAATATTTCTTATGCACAGTTCTGTGCCTTTTTATTATTCACATATATATCCATCTATTGTTCTACCAGTATTCTTTCCATAAAAATTATGTTTTTGGACTTAACTTCCTCTTTTTCTGCTGTACTGACATGATTTCTAGACAGTGGGTCCAGACACTGAAATAAAGTAATAAGGCCACTGGAGATTGGCAGACTTTTCCACTGTCGCTGCATGGTCTCCCATGTCTATAAAGAGAGCACCAATTTCCATCATGTGGGATTAAAAAAAAAAACTGTAAAAATTCATTTCTAATAAGTACCCAAAGGACTAAATGGGAGATCCAGTAAGAATGACAAAACCCTCTCACCTCTGAACTGGAATTCTTTTAATAATGGCTGATTTTTTTTTTTCCCTGCACAATAAATAAATGCGTAGTTGCTTTTGTACTTACTACTATATTTTGTATGTGAAGCAGTTTGTTGTTACTCTGGAGAAGTATGAATCCTTAGTAAGATTCTTTCCAGACAATTTAAAATTATACCTCAGCTGTGGTCCCAGGTCTACCCATCAATTCTAGTGTCCCAGCTTCTTTTCTCAGTCGAATCCAACCACTCTCCATCCCTTGGTCAGAGTGGATTTATTCAAAGGTCATGGGCTTAAAACCCTCCCACAGCTTCCCAGTGCTTCCTAATTAAAGTTGAATTTTGTTGGTATGAGAAATTGCTTCTCCTCCCTTGCTCCTGACTCCCCCCCTCCACCCCCTGCAGCACTAGCCCCCAGGAGCCCCTCTGTAAATTCAAAAGATCTGAGACTCCCCCAAGGAGCCAGTCTAGTTCCTGCCTTTGTGTATTTGCACACATTGCTCATTCCTAAATATGTCTCCCCGCTGAATCTGCCTAACAATCCTATTTATTATTTTCTTTTCTGGCTATAACTTTTAGATCTTCACGTGAAAATAGTGAATAACACAAAAAATACTTTTGTATGCATTCAACCCATTCAAACCTGAACATTTTACTGTATCCTATTCTGACTTTTAAATACGAAAGAAAACATTTTAGGTAGAGTTGATGTCTTCCACATACCCCTCTCTGATCTTATTCCCTGGCCTGAGGAAACCAGTGTAATGAATTTGTATTTACTATTCCCACGCATGCTCTTAGATTTTTGCTACATATGCATGTATTCATAAGTGACAAATTGTACAGTTGACCCTTGAACAACATTGGGGTGAGGGGCGCCAACCCCAGTGGAGTTGAAAATCTGAGTATAACTTTTGGCTTCCCCAAAACTTTACCACTAATAGCCTACTGCTGACCGGATGCCTTACCCATCACATAAACAATCGATTAGCACATATTTTGTATGTTTTATATCTTATATACCGTATTCTTAGAATAAAGTAAGCCAGAGAAAAGAACATGTTATTAAGATAATCACAAGGAAGAGAAAATACACCTACAGTACTGTACTGTATTTATCCAAAAAAAACTACACGTAAGTGGACCCACCAAGTTCAAACCCGTGTTGTTCAAGGGTCGACTGTATTTGTTTGCAAAGTTTAAATATCCGATAAATGGCATCATGCTATAGAATTTTGCAACTTGTTTTATTGTTATTATTAATGGGCGTGTTCATTTTAACACCATAGAATATTATACAAATAAACCACAATTTATCCATTTTCTTGTTGATGGATGCTTGGATTGTTTCTGATTATTTGCAATTACAAGCAATGCGGCTGTGAACATTTTTGCACACATCTCTCTGTGTATACATGTGAGAGTTTCTCTGTGATAAATACCCAGAAGTAGCTGGGTCATGCCGTCTGTACACATTCAACCTTATGGATATTGTAACATATTCAATGTTACTGATACTACACTGCTCTCCACGGAGATTTGTATTAGCTATATTTTCTTTTTTTCTGTATTTTTTTTAAGATTTTATTTTTTTAAGTAATCTCTACACCCAATATGGGGCTCGAACTTACCCAAGATCCTCTTTTCAGCACCACTATGTTCGGATTCTGATTTTGCCTCCCTGGTTAGGTATGACATCATTGTTGTTTTAAATGATCTTTCCGTGGTCATTAGTGAGGTTGAACATTTTAATCTTTTGTCATTTCAGTTTTTCCTTCAGTGAATTTTCATTCCTATTCTTTGTGACTTAAAGAAAATTATGTTATTACCTTCTTCTTCTTTTTTAAAGATTTTATTATTTTTTAAAGTAATCTCTACACCCAGCGTGGGGCTCGAACTCACAACCCTGAGATCAAGAGTCACATGCTCCACCAACTGAGCCTGTCAGGCGCCCCCCAAAATTATTTCATTACCTTCTATTATCTATTTGCATGAGTTCTTTATATTTTCTAGAGTCCAGTCCTTTTTTGAATGTATATTGTGGCTTTATCTTCTCCCCTTCAGTGGCTGGTTTTTAAACTTTGTGGTCTCTTCTGCTATGCAAGAATTTGACAAATGAATCCAATCAAACTACAGACCACTAATCCTATAATCTTTTCTTATGGTTTGTCTGCTTTATGTCATGTTTAAGAAATCCTTTCTTCCCCGATCCCACAATGATATTTTCTTCTAAAAGTTGTAAAGTTTTACCTCTGCCATTTATGTCTTTAATCTCCCTGGGGTTTATTTTTGTGTAATGATATGTCTAGGGATCTATTTTTTTTCACTTGAATAACAAATTGTCTTAGTACCACCTGTTGGCTAGTCCATCCTTTCTCCACTTCTGACAAACAAAACTACTATGACTAAAAAAGGTTGATTGGAAGTTATTTGTGTGAGCAAGGTGATCTGGCTGGTTCATGACAGAATTCCTCAACTTTCAGTTCGTAAGTCTTTTTTCAAGAGAGGAACCCTTCAGTGTTCTGTCTGGATGATAGAAGCTCAATTCCAGGACTCAGGGAGTTGAAAGATGAAAGGGTGCTGTGGTGAGCGAGGGGGGTCTCACCCTTCAACTGGTAGGCTTTTGCTTAATACCTTAAAAAGAAATTACTAGACTTACCCCAGCTCTTTGCTGCCTGAAATCTCTGGGTCTTCTTCAACCTCTCTGATTCAAGTTATCCAAAAAAATAAACCTCCTGTCCCTTGCCAAAATGGGAAGGATAGTTTCCTGTTGGTGTTGGGATGAAAGAAGTCTGTTCCTTATTCAGAATTTTAACCAATACCCTTGTTTTCATCCTCTTGCCTATTCCTTGCTTGCAGAGGCAGTTTTCTCTGCAGTTCCAGAATCTTCTGTGTTCTGTAATGCAAATCCCTTCTCTGTAGACAGTTGGGTTTTAGCTTTTTACAGTATGATTAGTTACTACTCGTCCATTCACTTTTCATTTTCTAAAATTTTGTTATCTTTTATCTGTTTGTCTCCATCCTATATTTTCTTTGTCCTTTTATGGCTTTATATCATTTAAAATTTTCTAATCATTCTTTTATTTGGGTATTGGGATTTAGTCTATTTCCTGCTTTTTATCTCCACTGGTTGTTTATTTTTTTTTTCCTACTTGGTTATACGTTTTGTTTAGAAATGCTGTCCATTTTTATATATGGATCTTGTGTCCAGCAGCTTCTTGAACTCTTATTAATTTTCGTGCTTTTATCTTTAGAGTTCCTTGGGCTTTCTATGAAGACAAGTTTATCAACGGCATCTAAGGAGAGTTTTATCTCTTTTCCAAATCTTACACCTCTTATTTCTTCTTCTTGTTTTATTGCACTGGCTACAGCTTCCAATACTACGTAAGCACTACTCTAGCCTTGCCTTTCTTATGTAAAGATTTCCTTTATTCAGCCTTCCTTTCTCATCCCCACTTCTAGATAGAGCAGATTATTCTCTTTTCTGTGCCCATGAGATCTAGAATACGCTTCTACTGCAGCATCTTTTTCACTGTATTGTATTTGTTGGTATTTCTGAGCTCCAATTAGACTACAAATTGAGGAAGGGAACCATGGTTCATTCATTGTAGTATCCCCAAAAATATATCTTAGTATGGTAGTACATATTTAATAGATGCTTACCAAAAGAATGTTTATTGCTACATGAGGCATTTCCACAGTTATGTTTATTTGTGTGATTATTGGTGAATATCTTCCTTCTCCACTAAACTGTGAACTTCCTTAGGGAAGACTGTGTCTCCCGTTGTTTGCCAGTGCATCCCTGGTGCCTTTCCCAGTGCTTGGCACGCGGTATCCCTTAATATATATTTGATATGAATGCATAAACAAAAAGACTGAAGTGGGCTCTAGTACGAAGAATCTTCCAAAATAAAAGTTCCTTCTGTCACATTTAAGCATTTAAAAAGGTACTGTCCTCCAAGGGGTGTATCTCCTTTCAACAGATTATTAATTCATTCATTGTAGGTATACTTAGGCTCAGTGTTAGTGGTGTCAAAAGTATTGTGAGAATTTACCATTGTGGAAACCTCTAGATTTAACATTTTTCCCTATAGGTGTTTTTTATTTATTTTGGCACTAGGATAATTTATTAACTATTTGGAAAAAAATTAGCTAGGGTCATTCCTCCCAACATATAACAAAGTAAATTCCAGAATAAATTGTTGGAATATAAATAAGCTAAAGCAAAATATAGAGTAATATTTATATAATGTGAGATGCAAGTCTTTTAAGCATATGCAAAAAACCCTTCATAAATAAATGCACACGAATGCACTAAATACCTAGATGCCATATGCCCAATAAACATATATGAAAAACAAATTTTACTTGAAATGCATCCTAAATACCCATCTCAAGTAAATAGTACACATCTTTGTATAAAAATTAGCTAGGAAAAAAGCATATTATTTAGTGTTAAAAGTGGCAATTGCCATGTATGGGAAAGTTAAAAAGATAAAGTACAGAAAGGCAATACAAATTGCTATCAAAAAATTTCAATTGACAAACATTAAAATGAATGGGTACATATTTTAGTGATCCGCTATACTTTTTTAAACCTTGAAACATAAGACAAGAGTGACAATCTCAATTTGGGAATTTCCCAAGTAACATATATGTTCCTTCTTAGCTGAAGGGTAAAATATATGTGATATTGACTACATTTAAGATCAGATATTGAGTATAATTTACATTAAAATGTATGGTGAATAAGAGGTTAACTGTTTAGAAACCATGGAAACTTGGCCATGCAAATATTTTTTAATCTCTGCTATTACTAAACTTTGTTTCCTTTATTTATTTAGAAAGGTAAGTCAGTTCAACCAACAATACTTGAAGTCCTACTCTGACGGTCTATGTTTCAAAATAAATAAGCCAATACACATGTAAGTCCCCACTTACACTATTAAAACTTTGAGGAGATGGACTGGTAGGGAGTTCAACCCTCTTCTGATGGTAGAAAGACAGCTGGATGAGAGCACTATAAAATATCTTGCCCTAGTTATCTGGTAGGTCTATGGCACACACACAAGACTTGGAAAGACAAGGCTTTGGGACAAATTCAACCCCTTCTTCCAATGAGAAAATGAACCAAATATGCCATCAAATGATGAACCAGCAGCAGACAATTTGTGAACCAAGAAAGGAGAATCAATAATTAAGATACAATAGTTACCATTCTTGGGCCAAACACCACACTTAATTATAAAATATATCATATGTTAAATTAGGCTGAGAAAAGAAGGCCTTGTATCTCCAATGATTCACAACGGATTTGATACCAGGCTCAAAATACAGTTTAGCTAGACTTCTCAGGGGGATCATCCTTTATCATTCCCCTGTTCAAAGAGCAATACTACTGCCATCTATTACTCTATTACCCAGATTTTTTTTAATCCTCTGAAAATCAACACATTCAACACTATTGACATACTTTTTATTGTGTAGACATTAGAAGCAGAGAAAATGCCTCAATCGCCATTTTTATTGTAAACACATAACACAGTGTCTGTCACGTAGCAAGCAATCAACAAGCATTTGCTGAATGAATGCACGAGTGCTTGTTATGAGTCAGACATTACATTAGCAGCTAACAAAATTCTCAGGAATTCAATAATTTTCAGAATTCTCCATTGATTTTTCTTGGTGTAATTAGGGTGATTAATAGAAAAAGCTGAATAAGAGAAACACGGCTCAATTGAAAGTGTGGCTTCATAATTGTTATTAGCAATGACGAAACGAAACACCAGTATATATATCTAACACTGTTCTTCCCAAAACCGATCCGGCTTACAAATCCTACACAAAATTTAATTAAAAAATGAATAAAGACAAATGAGCCTCAAATGGCTTATGGACATAATCTTTATTTAAGCATGGGCTTTTAGCTTGGCTCACCCTAGAGTACAACCTTTTAGTTAGGTTAATATGAGAGTTCAGGGCTACGGGGCCATTATAATGTTGCTGGTGTTGGTACAACTTCATCAGAAGGTATGAGTATGACCCGCAGGAAAAACAATCCACGAAGAGAACACAATGAAAACATCCACTGTTTTACAAATCACTCTGTTACCACAGACACGAAATGGCAGTTACTGTTAGTAAATCAGCCACAGAACACTTTAAAAGAACCTTTAGACAAGGAGCTGGGAACTTTTGGGAGATAGGGTTTTCATCCACAATTTTTAAGTAGAAAATATTTCAAGGTCAAGCATTTTTCTTATCCACAAAACAACGCTAAACCAACATACATTTTAAGGAGTATATTAAAGGAGATACAATATCTTTACAACTATCTTCTTGAGTAGGTATCTCAATGAATTTTCTGCAGAATATAAGTAGCCCGAAATTCAGCAGCAAAATATTGCAACATAACAAGTAAATAGTGTCAATGTGTTATACTGTAGAAGAGAATACAAAAAGGAACGATAATTTAATCATATAAAACATAATACAGAGCTGAAATACAGTCCACTTAAATAGCTTTGTGACCAAGAATGTTAAATTCTGTACTAAATGCCATTTTTAAACATAAAATCTCTTAAATTTTTGTGCTTAAACTTTTTTTTCCGTTAAACTATTTCTTATTTTCAATACTGCCACTGTAACTGATATTACAACAGATCACAATTTTCACGGACACAGCAACATGAAGACATTTACTCATGAGAAAATAAGTCACTTGTCATTAGTTCACAGTGTGGGAAAGTGGTGTGCACTCGATTGTAAGAAGGGCTTTCAGTTAGTCACCAAGTCCTTCGCAGAATTTTCCTGATATCAGATGCGGTGTGCGATTTAAAAGAACGGGAAGCAACACATCACATGTTGGAAGGAAAAATAAAAGTTGTGATTCTTCATGGGTATCGTCTAAGTGACCTCCGTCTTCTGTTGTAGAAATGCCTGAGCCCATGTTGTCGTGAAAAATTCATCATGTAATTTTGTTTGCGAGTGCTGTTAAAATCAGAAAGGAGAGAGGCAGGGAGGCAAAGGAGAGAGAGCATGTAAGTCCCATCATGAAAAAAATCTAGTCTCTGTTCTAAGTTACCCTGCTATTTGTCTGAAAATTTTCATGGTTAATCGGTCCTGCTGACAATGCTACCCCAGGACAGGATAACTAAAGGTTGACACCTGCATTCACTGCCTTTGGCCTTGAAGAAATCCCCTTCTTTTCATTAGTGAGCTCCAAACCAGAAAAAAAATAAAAAAGGTAAATTCTCTTGACTCACAGTGAAAGTGGACTGAAATTGTTTTGGCTTTTTGAATTTTATTCTTGACCTTTTTCTGAACACTTGGGTGGATTTCATTTGAGAGGAAGTGTGTGCTGTACCCACTACCTTATTTAGACACATCTTTAACAAGTAGGAAACATAACTTGATTCCTTTAGCAAACATTCTCGTTTAAAGCTTAAAAAGCAAAAAAGAAGTTGTTAGCTGAATCAGCTTGACCTTCCTATTTCATTAGACTCAGGGGCAAAATAAAGTAAGTTTTTCTCACGGCTTTCCACAAACAGTAAGCATCTGGGGTCTAGAAACATGGTCTTATGAAAAAGACATTCCACTGGAAAAAAGATCATAAAATACTAAGAAAGTGTAATCGACTGTATAATTGACTGTATGTGTATGTAAGTACATACACGCATGCATACGTACATACTATACGTGAAGCTGATAAAAGTACTGAAAATTTCTGTAGGAAATTGCACAATATTGGTGGACATAGCTATTAAAAGTTTTGGTATGGAAAATATACTTTAAAAAGGATCATTATCTATAACATCACTGGAAAGAATCATACTCCTTTCACACACTGACTTGAGTGACAACATATCTCACTGTGGCATCAAAACGAGGTTTTGAAATGTGAGCCTATCACTATTTTTCAAATTCACTGAGTCTCTTCAATGCTGTCTGGACACAGAACTTTTCCCTCCTTAATTTCATGGAAACATAAAATGTATCTGGAGTGGGATGATGTCATGTGATGTGATTCCACCATGAAGGTCAATATGACATGAGCGTGAGTTAGGGTAAAGAGGAGGCAACGGGTGATTTTGCACCGAGCAGCATATTCCAGGTTATTAATGATCAATATACTAGGCAAGGTGTAAAATGGTACTGTTTTACATAGTATGTTATACTAGGTATTATATTTAAGCATATTATACTAACATTTGTAATATACAAAAACCTTTAAAATGAGGGTTTTATAGTTTGATCATTAGAAAATTTATAATAAAATGTCTCAAAGGAAAATATATAAAGTGAATGTCATCAGATACGCTTAATCAACAAGCAACAGCATCTGTACTGAAAACCTGATAAAAAGACTCACAGTGATATATATTTTATAAAATAAAATGAAGTGCTAATAACTTTCTGCTCTAGGTTTCTATTTTATCAAAATGCTAGAAACTATAGAATGGAAGCTAGAATATACTCTGAAGACACTGTAGAGAAAAAAACAACAATCAGGTTTATCTTCAGTCGCTTTACTAGCCCTCCTTCCTCCCGTGATGTTGCAGTGTTACATGTATTAACAAAGTCATCGGTTTCAATTCCATAGTTGATGAAATGAATTTATCCACTATTTATTATCAGCTGTAAGTATTAATTGCTGTCTGGTTACAAAAGAAGGGCAATGACCTTTTAGTCTTGAACTAATTAGTCTTGAACGAATCAAGTGTTAGAAGAATCCTGTTACCTCTTTCATCACAAAATGCTGGGACTGGCACTAGCCATCTTCCTCCCAGCATGGTAGGTCACCTTGTAGCCCTTTCCCTTATTATATATTACTATATATATATGTTATTATAGTGGCCCCCTAAACTAGCCTCCTCATTCTCTCTCCTTATGAAAAAAACGCTGCTGAACAGAAACCATGAGATCCTGAGAATGTATCACTGAATACACAATGGTATGTATGTGTGTGCGTGTCTTCCCACATACATAGGGTGCGTTTGGCACACCAGTCTCAGTAAACTTTCCCTCAAATGTTGGCTTTACTTTGGTAACAAGCCACTCACAATCCTCTTGTCTGTGGAGCCACATCTAAGTTAACTTAGCCAGATACTTCAAGTCCTCTACATGCTTCATCTTGTTCTGTTTGTCCTTTCTTCCACTACATTCCCATACAGACTGCTCTATTCAAACTTACCCCAAACCTTTTCCATCCGTCTCACTGGTCAACCCCTTACATCACTTCTTAAATTGCTACATTTTTTTCCAAGTATCACATTTTATGTATTGCTCAATGAAGGGATTGCCCCCCAACTTTGAACCCTCATAGTGCTCATCTTCTGCTTTGGATGGAGATTGTGTTCTGCTGGGGCAGTGGCCTGTCCCCCATTCCCCCCACTCCCACACCACAGAACTGAGCCTCCTGCCTCACCCGTGGGTGGTCAAGGCATGTCTGTTGAACTTTTGGTGACTTACTGATTGGACTCCTGTTGTAAATCATTACTCTTTAACTATAAAGAATAATTGCAAGGTTAAAGCAATGAAAATTATTCTGTTGAAAACACGTTTAAAGATATAAGGTACTCAAAGAGAATTTAAAATAGTTAAAATATTTTACATAGAAAAAAACTCAGAACACTCAAGATATTTAGTTATCCCAATGCAACCTAGATTGACACGAAAGTGACCTCAATATATGGGAACAAAGGAACATTCAATTTTTAACAAAAATTGATGTGCATGTTTAATGGCTTTAAAGCAACTTCTCTAATAGAACTATTGACTCATTATTCTCCATCGCTATTTATAAGAAAATAAATATTAACAGGTTGCAGATTTTTAATACCTTGACAGTCCAGCATGGGAGCTTGTATCTTGTTAGAAGACATTTTGATTCATTGGATACTCTTTAATTTTGAATAAATTTAAATATCAGCAGCATATCTTTGGATCCCTGAGAATGTTGATGCACATGTCTGTTTGCTAGAGATGCCTCGTGTTTATCTAGTCACATTCAAAATGGCCCGATTTTCAAAGCATTCTTGAAACTAACTAGTACTTTCATATGTAAAATATAAATATTTCTGGAGTCTGTTAGGTCGGAATCTAAAGAAGCAGGTTTTTCCAGTTCATAAGCTTTTTTTAAAATCAAGCACCGTGGGAAGCTATACCAAACTGCTGTCTGCCTCTTAGGCCATTTAATAAACTGATGTGGTCATTAAACAGATATTGTGGCTTCTGAAATGTCTAACTTAACAGGATTGGGCACTCTTAAACAAGTTGAAAGATCTCATGTTTACTTTTTTTTTTTTTTTGTGGAGCCTGTTTTTCTCTCTGATACATGTAGATATATAGCTATAGATAACCTTATAACCAAAATAATAATAGGTGTGATGGAATTAAGATTTGTTTTTCCACTGCAATTACAGGGGAAAGTAATTTTTTATTATCAGTCCAATGAAGGCAGGTAATGTTCATCCCAAGGCATATCAATTACACTACTTGACCTATCGATTTGCTCTGGCTGTGCATTGAACTTGGTCCATTTTTAAATTCTCCTACTGTCAGTCATTGAGCGAAGGGAGAATGAATATCAGTGGCATCTTGGAAATGCTAACTTAAATGTTCACTATCGCTGAGTGAGTTTAGGGACTTAGATGATATGGAAATATAAGACACTTCTCTGTTTCTGCATAGGAAATACGGATATTGCAAGAATTTTCTTTTCTTTTTTTTTTAAACATTTTATTTATTTGACAGAGAGAGGCACAGTGGGAGAGGAAACACAAGCAGGGAGAGTGGGAGAGGGAGAAGCAGGCTTCCCACGGAGCAGGGAGCCCGATGCGGGGCTCGATCCCAGGACCCTGAGATCATGACCTGAGCCGAAGGCAGACGCTTAACGACTGAGCCACCCAGACACCCCGGATATTGCAAGAATTTTCAAGAATGACTGTGCTCTTTTGAACTGTTACTCCTCACTGGAGCCAGTATCTTAGGTCATTAATTATTATGAAAAAAATTCAATTGATTTTTAATGGGTTCTTATGGAAATGGGGAAGACAGAGACTTGGTAGAAGTAATCTGAGCTCATAGAAATGTAAGTATTTTTACTGATCTGTAATTAAAAATTTATTTATTACCAAAACATATGATACAATAAATAACACCTCATATGAATGCAGAAATAAGAATTCAGTGAATTGTCACATCTTTCAGAGAAATATTGGTGAGGGTCAGATGAGAAGCTGCCGATCAAACTAACCAATGAAACTCCCCTGCATAGAGGATGCTGGATATTTCACTTTCAAGACCATGCATTTTCAGGAAGGCCACACAAAAATAAGTGTAGACTCATGTATCTCACAAATGTTGAAGATTTCACATCTATTTTCTCTGTTAAGTGGTAAGGAGAATAATATCTGGTAACATGTGCCTCAGGGAATTGTAAGGACTAAATGGAAACTTCTAGCATAATATGCAGATGATTAATAAATGATAATCATTTTAACTTCTTTCCTAAGTCTTAAAGTATCTCCACTAAAGGATAAATGCAGCTATATATTAAAGAGGGCAAATCTTACCTAAGAATAGGATCTACAACTCACCAATATTATGAATAAGTCCATTACCTTCTGCCAATTCACTTATTAATTTAGAATAAAATTAAAAAGTCAAGTTACCCTCACTCATCTCCAGCACAATAGATCTTTTGAAAGACATTACATTTAATCAGAGCCCCTAGGTCTTTTGCACACATTTCTGGTTTTAATTTCCCCTCACAACAAGTTTATAAACTATGAGCACTTCAAAAGCACCTAATACAGTCCTAGGCATAGAGTCAAATTTGTTACCCAATGAAGCAATGCTGATTAGCACTTTGTCTACGCCCAACATTGAATATACATTAGAGAACTGCCACAAGGTTGCTGAACCCTGAGTTTACATGATATAGGTTTCAAATGTCCCAGTGTATCTCAATGTCATATACAACTTTGTTCTCACGATTTTTTTTTTTAATTGCAAAGGTCTTTGACAACACTTCTCTTAATGTAGGTAACACTGATGAAACTATTGGTCAACAATTACCCAGGATTAGTAAGAGGACTTACCTTACTCTAGTGGAAAACCAATGACAGCAAATAATGAAATATAACACAAGTTAAAAAATGCCTTTCAATGCATGCAGCACTGTGATTAGTCATAAAAGTCTGATCAGGTTTAGATGCAATATAGGATTTTTCATCTCTTTTGAAAATAAAAATTAAAGAAGTTATTTCTTATTCTTCTACACCTAATATATACATATATTTAACTTTTTAATGTAATGCAACATGCAATATTTGCTCATAACCGTATGTCAAGGTACATGTAGCTTAGTACTACATTTGGCATAAATGTTGCGTATAAAGTATAAATACGAAAGTAGTAGTTAATAACTGACATTAATTTTGCTATCTGTTTTTTCAATTATTTACATTTTAGAAAAATGCTTATTTCTGAATATATTAAGGAATGGGCTTTAAAAAATACAGAAGTCCACTACATCAGATAACGCAGTCAAATTAATAAAGGATAAATATGCTTTGCAACAAATGTACTATGCTCATTTCCATAAATCATTTGTGCCAAAAATGACAGTATTTTGATAATGAATAGCATGAGGGGATGGTCATGGTGGTACTCATATTATTAAAATCTGATAGATGTGTTTAAGACCATAGTTAGCAACATACTGGTTTTCATTCCCAGTAAATGTGGTAAAAATTCACTTCTTAGTAAATCAATTCACAAAGGCTCTTTACTGAGCAATTTGCTTTCAAGGTACACATGCAAAAATTGGCCCACTTCATTATACACGTGACAGGTTGTGACTTAAACACGTACACAAAAAAATGTGATATGTGAATGAAATGCATAGTTGGGTGAGGGAGATTCTTAGGATAGAAGGATGAGTGCCCAAGAGAAAAGATTAAGACCAATAATTTTCTTTTATCCTAAGAAGAACCCCACCAGCATGGATCTTGTGAGGGGTCTGCCCAAGTGTGTTCACAAACATTTACTGAAAAACGTTCTATGCTAGCAAATGAGTTCAGAGAAATTAGGTTTCTGACATGATTGTCAGTGCCAGTGTTATGCTACATCGTTCAGACTTTACAGAATAAGGCCTTTTGGTAAGCTAGTGAGGCTGGAAAAAAAGTCATCTGTCAATTCAGTCCATCTGTTTTATGCCAGAATAGCAGGGGCCAGTCATCATGAAGTGCTTTTCATGGGCAGGTTTCATTGAAAAACATCACGAGAACGAAAAGATTTCACTCTCAAACAAGCATAAAGCATAAGTAACTTTGCTTGTTAAATGATAAATGGTGCTTTTTATCTTTATGGTGTGGGGCCTGTCACTCCGTACATCCATATTTATGAAATGCAAATCCTTCCACATGGAGCATGTTAGAATTAAGCCGTGAGATTACACATTTATTATGTATGTTGTCAATTTAGGATGCATTCCTTAAGCCTTGAAATATTTTCAAAAGTGCTGAATTTGTTGTCATCAAACTCTTTTCTCTTCTTAGTTAATATGGGCAGTATTGAGGTTAAACTCAAGATACCATGCATGACCACAACTTTTCTTTCTAGGGATTTTTAGCATGTGTCCCTAGTGCACATGCACAGAAGCAAAACTATGGTGATAAAGCTAGATTAGGCCAGTCTGCACTCAGAAAAGAAAATACATTCTAAAAATGTAATGGTTTTCCAACCATTAGTTGCAAAAACATATTAGCAGCCCTCTTTGCAGTAATCAGTTAGGCAGGGCTTGTATCTCTTTAGATTTGCATCCCAGTCTCCTCTCCTGTCCACACTTGAGGAGTTAGCCATACTAGTTTATATAACTAAATGTTATCATATAAAAGTATAGTGAATTCGAGGATATTTTGAATTATTAGGGATATATGGGAGTATTCTATCTATTTCTAAATACACATTCACTGTAGCAAAATTAAAATTAGCACTATTTGTGAATCATGAAATTAGCCTTGGATAGCTTCTCTGCGCCTCATTTGGTTGAAAGACACTCTGGAAAATTATTTTTCTGAATTCTCTGGAACTTTCTTTTTTATTTTAAGCTTATCAAATGAGTAACTTAAAGTAATTAATCTGTAGAGCTATCAAGGGCATATTAATTAGTAAATGCCTTAAAACTTTTGACTCTTCTGAAAAGAAGTACTTTGAAAGGGTACAGTGATATAGAAATGTTAAATCCTAAGACAAGAGCAAAACATCAAAACGATAGTTCTGAAAATATACTTTCTCTGTATTGGTATTAAAAGAAAAGGAAAGAAAACCAAGCGACTCCTTTAATTTTAACAAATTTTAAAACATCATTAAAGAGATAGCATTTGCTTTTAAAATTACCTGTGTAATATATAAAAATAAAATTATATGGTGATATGCGTGAAGCTATAATTTTTAAATTATTCACTGAAACTATTCATGTGTGGCGATGCTCATTCCTCACTCAAAATGTTTTAGTGCCCTGAAAATCCGAGAGAACCATGCAAGGTAAGAGCAGACAGGTGCCTGGTAAATGATAAATTCTTGAAAGTACTAAAATTCTGGAGATGGAATCAAAGTGAAGTCTTTACAAATACAGATTATTTCTCCAGAAAAATACCGGAAACAATAGGTATGATTGATATGATAGATTCCAGAGAATCTGAACTTGACTCTTACAGTAATATCATGATGCTGGTGGCTGCTTCTAAAAATTAGTATCAACACCAGGCATTCCAGGATAGGGAACGAAGAACAGAGTTCTGCTTCAAAGTTGCAAAGGGGTTGTTTCATACCAGGGGAGGATATTTGCACAGCTGAGCCCACCTGCTCTTTAATTTTGTCTAAGGGAGGGTATTACGGTGATGATAAGCCTCTGAAATCCAAAACCAATAACTGAAATTGCTTGGCTGGGTGGCAGGAGAAGAAATAGCTACTCGCACATATGATATGTCTACCCCAGGGCAGGATTAGCTGCCTTCTTTTGAGGACTGTCAAGTTTTGAAGTTTCCATAGAAGTTGGTAAGGCTTTGTCAGGCACAGGAAGCCCCATTAATGTAAACTGACTTGGCAAGAGACTTGAAAGATAAAAAGTGTTTATTGACTCTAAATCTGATTCTCAACCAGCTTATTAGAATCACCCGAGGTGCTTTTAAAAAAGACTGATGCTCAGGTCCCACTGTAAATCAATTTAAAATCAAATCATCTGTAGGGATGCTTCTTCCAAAAGCTCCTAAGTGATTCTGATGTTCAATCAGATTGAGAAGCACTGCTCTGAAAGGAGAGTAGTTAGGGCAGAAAGGCTGTAGGGTTGGTTTTTGGTCTATCTGGACATATCTCTGGCCTTACTATATATATGTATTCATTTTAGAGCCCAGGTTATATCCTATTCTCCTGGAAGAATGTGTTCTGAGGAAGTCAACGTCTAAGTAAAACATCAGCCTCATGTATAGATCCAAATGAGTTTGGACTGTTTTTAAACTTCAACTTTGTCTTGTGGAGGCAGAGCCCAGCAAGTTGTCCAAAGCAGCAGAGCGCACAGTGGGGGCTTGTGTAGGGACCAGGTTGCTCTTGGATTTGGGGGTTGATATGGATGCCATGCAAGCAGGTGCCTCAGTGAAAACTAAGACGAGGGCTAACTCAAGACTGAAAAATTCAGCTCATGGCTATGATTGAAAGAAAACAAATCTGGTAGTTTGCCTACCAATCAATCATTTAAGTTTGCTTTCAAAATGACTGAAATCAGCCAAAGGACTGATTTCATTTTCGGTTTGGTAAACAGAATGAACATTTGAACCTATCTACCGAGAAGATTCGCCTCTCCTTGCCAACCACTTGGAGCCATCAGTCCGAACCCGTCGAGACATAAGCATTCCAGTTCTACAGGAACTAGATCGTTAGAGAAAAAGCAAGTCATCTCTCTGCAGAACAGTCAACCCGGCTAGGTGAGAGCAGTGCCAACTTTACTATACGGGACAAACCACGGGGGAACACCCTCCACGCGCTCGATGCTGGGGTTGGTCGGGGGGGATCTGAAACCACAAATTCCTTGCTCCAGTGGCCATCGCGTCATCGCACAGAAAAATGCCTTGGGCATCTGTGGCTCAGACAGGTGTTTGTAACTGGGCGCCTTAGCTAGCAATAGACCCCTTCTCTCTTCAGGATGTCATGCCATCTCATAAGGCAACCCAGATGCGGCAAAGACATTGTTTCCCATTTACCTCGAGACTTTTGTGTTACCCAATTTCACTAATATGGTCAAATCCGCAGATACGTCTTTTGCTTATTGAAGTTTTCTAAGGCATATTAAATTGCTCTGGGGACTTTGCTACTTCAGGTTGACTTGAGCTACAGATTGCAGTTGCTGAAGGGCGTAGGCCAAAGTCTCGTGGGGGCTTCTCATCAGGAACGGTTGTTACTGAATTAAGGAGCATGCCATAGCAAAAGAATTTCAAACCTTCCCGAAATGGACATGGGACGCTATGTATCAGATACTCACAGGACGACCTCCACATGGTCCAAAGCCCATTGATCATGACCTGTTCCATTGTGGCGAGGTTGCCACCAGCGCAATAAAACTCCTTTCATCCGTGCCTCCCTGGGTCACAGAAGGACAAAGAGGTTACGCGCTGGAAGACAAAACTTTCTGGTATGCCATTTCCAGACCTCAAAGATAACAGGCCAGTCTAAATCAACACGACTGAGGGTGCGGAATTCGGATTTGCTTAGGTCACGGTACTCTTCTGAGCAGCATTAAATTTTAGTGGCGACTCAAGGACTTGCAGTCCGCTTCCCTCTCCCTCCCTGCCTCCCCGGGCTCCGGCAGCAGCTGGAAGGAAGGGCACCGAATTCGGCCCACGTACGGGCCATGCCTTCTGCGTGACAGGCGCTGTGCTAGAACTGGGGGTGCGGTGCCGAACCAAAGTGACACCGTTGCCTAGCCTCAGAAAACTTTCAAAGGCGTGCGCCCCGAAAATGAAAAAACGTTCTTCTGTAAAGGACTAGAAACGCCCGCTAGAGAAAGGGAAAGAGGCACACGGCGCCCCCGCGTGCAGCGGCACGCTCTCCTCCCTCGTGCGCCTCCTCCCGGCCTCCCGGGAAACAGCAACCCAGCTCTGGAGCTCGGGCCGCGGCTCGGTTCCGCCACCACCCACCGGGCGGTGTGGGCGCGGGAGCTCAATCTCGGCGATCCCCAGGGATCGGGCCACTTACAGGGGGACGTTGTAGGACACCCTCTGGGCCTGCGTGAAGTCCTTGGGCTGGTGCTGCGCGATCACGTGCCAGCTGATGCCGCCGTTGATGCTGTACTGGAGCAGCACGGCTTTGTCGGCGGCGCGCGGGCCGCTCACGTCACTGTTGCAGCTGTCCGTCTGCGCACTGCTCCCAATTTGCAAAACAAACATGATTTTGCTGAAAACACAGGGAAACGCGCGTCAGGGAGTAGTAGAAGAGTTATACTTTCTAATTTTTTCTTTTTAACCTTTGCAATTTCTGAGGTCAGAGAGTAGAAATGGAAGCATCCAGTCTTAGGACTAAGGCGTGTTAATAAAAAAATGTTTTTATATTAACCTTTACCTCCTACCGATGAGAAGTCATCTCAGAAGGTGGGTTTTCTACACCAAGAGAACAATTTTGACTTTCAAAAGGCCTGCGCTCTTCTTGTCTTAGAGTATTTTGCCCCAAATACCTTCTATTCTCTGGAAGGTAATGTGGGCCAAATAAGCATGAGGACATAGAGAGGACCAGGAATAAAACCAGGATATTTCTACTACATCCTTCCCCCCGCCCCCCCAAATAGCTCCAAGCTGAACAGCATCTACACAAGGATAGATCATCATGTCTATTTTAGGAGAGGATGTTTGGAGATCATAGCGGAGGGAAAACTGAGTTGGACATGCAGGCTCTGGACCGTGTCTGTTACTCTGTTTGAAGTGTCATTTTGCTCCTCATGGTCATCCTTGCCCTTAGAAGATACAGTTGTTTTTTTTTTAAGATTTTATTTATTTATTTGACAGAGAGACAGCTAGAGCAGGAGCACAAGCAGGGGGAATGAGAGAGGGAGAAGCAGGCTTCCCGCTGAGCAGGAAGCCCGATGAGGGGCTCGATCCCAGGACCCTGGGATCATGACCTGAGCCGAAGGCAGACGCCCAACGACTGAGCCACCCGGGCGCCCCAGAAGATACAGTTTTTAAACATAGGAAATCTACCCTAATAAGAGTCCTAGTGATTAGTAGAGTAGTGCCATTTACGGGACCTGGTGACATAAGGCAGTAGACTTAACACTTGTGAATGCATAAATTAAAACAAACTTGCTCGCACAACATGGCGTGCAATTGTTCATTAAGCAGCTACTTGCAGCTGTATATGGGGTCAAGGGAAAGATCAGGCTGTCCCAGATTAAGTCCATCTTTCTGGCAGGAAAACACGGGATGGGTGAACATAACTTTTGGCACCTCCACAGTTATCACACAGGACTTCATTGTATTTTCATTGTTTATCATACCAAAAGACCCTAAACTTGCCTTTCTGCCTCTGAAAATACATTACTAATATTTTCTAATGTCAAAAGCCTTAAGTAAATGTCTACATTTTTATTTAACCAAGCATCTAATTCTCAAAATCCTTGTAGCTCCTGAACACTCTGCAGCAGTCAGTGAATACTCTAGTCCAGTATTTTGCAATCTTCATAAAGCCTTGGAATCTTTTTTTGAATTACACAGACAAAAGGAGGTGGCAGAGCTGGGAACGAGCAGGTGGGGAAGGAAAGTCAACCTTCCTGGGGTCTCTTTTTCTTCCCTGGTCGATTTGCCGTCTCTGTCCACTCTACTCGGCAGTAATAACCAGCTCCAAGAACATGTGATTTTTAAAGTTCCCATCCATTCACTGATGCTCCATTTCTGTTTATTGTAACTGCATATGCTAAATATAGGTATATATGTTTGCCTGACTACAAATTTACTTCACATATACATTTATATTTACATACTTGCAAATAGTCAACATGAAATTATCTATATAGGTTATCTACAGCCAACTTAAAATTTTTTCATTACTTTTTTAAAACTTTATTGAGACATAAGGGACATAAAACACTGTGTAGGTTTAAGGTATACAACATGTTGATTTGACTGACTTATCAGTTCTTTATATTTGGCCATTTCTCCTGGCTTATGCCTATGTCACCACCACTCAGCCAGTGTACGTAAAGAAAAACAAGGTAATTCTACAGTAAATTGAAGGAAAGCATAATTCTGAGTTGTGAAAACATACACTGCTTCCTCCTACCAAATTCAAGTGACATTTAGGTCTCCACGGCTTCGCGACACCCATGCCGTGACATTCACGCTTATATTTAATAGACAGCGGGAAGTGACCAGTCTTGTGGCCAGTTCTGTGTCTGAACCACAACACGGAAGTTTGGTTACCTTGCTCGAGTGAGATCCAGAGGCTTGGTGGCCGCCTGCCTTATCTGACAGCCATTAAAATAGAGTGAGTCTCCATGGGCGTAGGGCGTCAGCTGCCCGCAGCCACTTCCTATCACCCCACCTTGAATGGTCTCCCAGTTTGCTTCAGTGACTCTTGCTGACTCGAAATTATCTTTGATATAACTGGGAAGATCATGACTGAAAACAGAGCAATCGTCACCTAGAGGGAAGGGAATAATTGCAAAAGTTAGCGAGAAGCAGCAGAAACATTAAAAGATGAAGGATTCGATCTTAGGCTTAGTCCGTTCTTGTTACTGTAAGAATGACAACATACCAAGCAGATACAGACTCCCAGAAATAAATGTTTCTTTTGTACTGGAGCAATTATTGGCTTGTGTTCTTGAAAAAAATCCCACTGTGGGCGCTACATCATGTAGGTGCTAATGTACCTAGTGCTCACGTGAATCGATTGTGTAAATACCCAGCATCTGGCTGGGCCTACATGTTCATCAATGATGGGTCTTGGTGGAGAGCTCTCATGCTGGCATTAGAAACCAACCTAATTTTTTTCTCCCCAGCATGCTTTTGTAGCAGAAAATAGGATAGGGGCACCTGGGTGGCTCAGTTGGTTAAGCGACTGCCTTTGGCTCAGGTCATGATCCCGGGGTCCTGGGATCGAGCCCCGCATTGGGCTCCCCACTCCTCAGGGAGCCTGCTTCTCCCTCTGCTCCTCCCCCTGCTCGTGATCTCTCTCCCGCTGTGTCTCTCTCTGTCAAATAAATAAATAAAATCTTAAAAAAAAAAATAGGATAAGTCATGTTCTGGTTCTTCCAGCTCTATACTTGAGTTTGGGGGCAGAGTCTGCATTTTATTCATTGTTGGATTCTAGTACCTAACACAATACTTAGCACCTATAAGATATGCAATAACAAGGTCATATAAATAAATGAATAGTGAATAGGCTGGAAGAATGAGACCACTGAGCTGAAATATGGGCATTTAAGACATAAAATTAACAAATGTGTATATGTTTGCATTTGCCCTTGATTTGAACAGCACAGTTTCCCTAAACATCTACAATAGTTCCAAATCAAAAGGTAATAGATCTGTTGGAGCAGGAGAGAGGGCAAATTCCAGACATCTGGGACTCCTTGTGAGACATCTGATTTGTTCATTTGCCTCAAGTTCAAGTTCTCCAGCTAACACATGGACAGAACCAGCTGGTCGCAGGGGTAATGAGACCAGAAGAAAGAGATCATGGCTAAGTAATTTCTGACATGAGAGATGTGTAGCCGTCTACATTAATCATACTCATTTCATTTGGAGGTCAGGAAATAGCATCAACCAAGAAATCTAAATATATTCTACTCCTGAAGTCAAATCTATGGATTTTTACACTGTAAAAACTTCCCTTAGGGAAGTTGTATAATTCTGCTCCTCTTTGGAAAAATCCTCAGTTATGAGACACAGCAAGGTGGACTGGAAAGAACAACTGGGTAATGGTCTTCTTTCTGATATTGACTGGCTGTGTCATCTTAGGCAAGTCACATAAGTTCCCGGAGTCTCAGTTTCTCTACCTGTAAAGTGGGAATAATTATATTAACCACAGCTAACTTATGGGGGTATCGTAAGTTCTTAATGACTCTGCTGAATAAATTGGCGGACACTGTGTAAATAGTAAAGTACAAGGCAATGTAAGAATTCATTCAAAAAGGATTCATTGGGCATTGCTATATGCCAAGTATTGGGCTCTGAGGATATAATGGTGATTATGCAGACTTTGTAACAATAGAAACCTGTCCGAAACCTTGCATCAAAGAAAAGCAGGCTGCAGGCCTTCTCTCAGGCCAAGGGAGCAATTTCCTATGATGTCAGGAGTTGAGTAGATACTCGGTCCCAAATCAAGTATTCAGCTTCTAGAAGCCCAAGCAGTAAAAATGTATTTTTTTTTTTTTGAGTTGTGGGTTTGTGTGTGTGTGTGTGTGTGTGTGGGACACAGAGTGACCTGGAAAACAGAATATCTTGAATTGTCAGCTACATCTTGGGAGGACAGGGGCAGCTGCTATTGGAGAGACTGAGAAAGAAGGAATGTTGGCAAAGTATCCACGGATGGGCAGCTAGGCCCGGAAGGAGAGAGGCCCAGAAGCAAAAATAAAGTGTTGGGGGTAGTGGCTGGGGCAGGGAATTATATGGAGGATGGGGAATGTGAAGTGCTATGGAATTCTGCATTTTATTTAATTTTTAAAAATATTTTATTTATTTATTTATATTTTTATTTAGTGCATGAGCAGGGGGAGGGGCAGAGAGAGAGAATCTTTTTTTTTTATTTATTTATTTGACAGAGAGATAGAGAGAGAGCACAAGTAGGCAGAGTGGCAGGCAGAGGGAGAGGGAGAAGCAGGTTCTCCGCCGAGCAGGGAGCCGGACGTGGGGCTCGATCCCAGGACCCCAGGATCATGACCCGAGCCGAAGGCAGCCGCTTAACCGACTGAGCCACCCAGGCGCCCCAGAGAGAGAGAATCTTAAGCAGGCTCCACGTGCAGCGTGGAGCCTGATGTGGGGCTTGTTCTCAGGACCCTGAGATCATGACCTGAGCCAAAATTAAGAGTCGGCCGCCTCACCGACTGAGCCACCCAGGCAGGCACCCCAGAATTCTGCATTTAAAAAAATACTTCAAGGAACATGGCAGAAAATTATCCTTGATATTTCATTCCAAAGATAAATAACTCTGTACAAAGAGTGTGTCATCTATGCCAAATCCCTCAGGGATGGAGTTTTTCTTTCCTTCCTAGTGGCCTTTTAAAAAAATTTTTTTTAAAGATTTTATTTATTTATTTGACAGACAGAGCACAAGCAGGGGGAGTGGGAGAGGGAGAAGCAGGCTCTCTGCTGAGCAGGGAGCCCGATGTGGGGCTCGACCCCAGGACCCTGGGATCATGACCTGAGCCGAAGGCAGACGCTCAACGACCGAGCCACCCAGGCGCCCCTCCCAGTGGCCTTTGTATACGTGTTGAAGTGACGAGAACCTCATGGTCTTCCGTATTAAAAGTGACAGTCTGGGATTCAGACCTTGGAAACTTTCATCACAGATGCAGACGGCGCCACTCGTGCAGTATCCGTGCCCACTGCAGAGCTTGGGGCAAGCCTCTCCGATGTACACATGGTCAATTGCCCAGCTTTGCTTCTCTGTTTCTTCCCCCTTCTGGATCCAGCGGAACTGTGTCGCACTGAAAGTCCAGAGAGAGCAGAAGGGATTCAGTAGGCTGTTACTTCCCGTGGTTGTGTCCTGCCTCCAGCCCTGGGAATGGGAACTATTTCTGAGAAAAGGACTTCCCCAGGCTTCTCCTTGAAGCACCCAAGTCAAGGTGAATGAACTTGTACCCCTCAGACTCTGGGGATATCTCCCAAAGTGCCAATCTGGAAGCTTGTACCTTCCCTGAGAGTTTGATGTGAATTTCCTATTCTATTCCATAATAAATTTGTGTCCACTTTTCTTATCAAGGTATATCATTTTCCAAATCTAGGAAGATTGCACTCTATTATGTTTATCCTGTGGCTTCGTGTAACCCGACCAGCCCTGCACACCCCAGAGGGTATGTGTATATGGGATGAGCAGTGCAGCCCTTGGGAATCACAGAACCCTGGGGCAGATATGGTGCCAACTCCAGGTCTTTGAGCGTCTGTGATTTGGGGCCTGTGATTGAGCTTGGCATGTGCTGTGGTATTTCATCCAAAGCAGGTTTGAGCTCTGTAGCATTTACAGAAAAGATCCTATGTCTTCCTATTTCTTCTTGGGACATGCCATTGCCATTTGGGGACATGGATGGAGAGGGTACTACAGCTGTAATGGAATCTCACTGTGTGAGCTCTGTAGAGATTGCCAGAGAATCCGACCAAGTTTACCTTAGTATGCAATTTACCTGGAGGAGACATGGTCAGGCAGCTGAATGGTGATCCTCTTCCAGCTCGAGCTGTTGACAGCATTGTAGATGGTGGCTTCATGGAACTGGAAGGGGGAGCAGCCGATGCTGTTTGAAGAGGAAGGAAGGCACTGGGTCTGAACGAGCTGCCAGGAATCAGACCTGCAGAAATCACAGAGGTTATGGTAGACAACTCTTAAGAGAAATAGATGACCTGACTAATGACAACGTACCACTGTGGGGTTGGGTTACATTGAGGTATTTTTACGTGAGTTTTCCATTTCCTGTATATATTTATACAGACAATTAAAATAAAAACTTAAAATAATTTCACACAAGATATATCTAACTCTTTACAAGCACAAGAATATATTCACAGATAATAGAATAAAATAATAGCATGCATGCTGCTGCATTCTACTGGTTTCCTCCCACTGAAATTATTACCAGAAATATACCTGGAGTTGATTGACAAAATTCTCTGTTTACCCAACTTAACTCCCCATAATTCATTTTCAAAAGTGGTGGTGGGAGACAGGGCTCCGAAGAAAGGAGGGACATGTGACTCTGGCTGAAGCATATTTAGATCTTTTATTGATTTAAATTCTCATTAAGGTTGGTTGAAAATGAGCAACATGAATAAAAGAGAATTCTACTTTGAGCACAAACATAGTATCTTACTTATTTTAGAAGAAAAAAAGTTTGTTGGCTTGCAGCCAGCCTAGTATGAAAAATGATTTTTCTTGGTTTGAGGGAAAAATCTGAAAATAAGACATACGGGTAAATTTTATATAAATGAAATCAATACAATTTGTGAAATAAGCATAAACTGTACTTTTAGTATAAAAGGTTGCTCTTCTGTAGTTGCTTTAAAAACAGACACCCATTTGAAGTTGTATTCAAGTTTGGAGGAACGTAAATTATTTCACAAACCTTGCATCCTTAGTGTACTCCAACATTACGGAATGAAGGTCACCACAAGAAGTGGCTTCACAACCCACCACAATCTAAAACAAACATAAACAACAAATATGTATAGGGAAGATTAAATACCTATCATTAATTAGAAATCCCCTCTCTAAATTATGACTCTAATAAGTAATCAACAAATGTTCAGAGAAGTTTTTACAGAGCAGCCTGCCAGAACACCAACGCTACATTTTTTTTGAATTCTGATACTATATGCTGGCTAACTGAACATAATAAAAGGAAAATCAGGAAGGGAATAAAAAAATATGCAACTTTGTATGAAGATGAGAATTAAGGTTTAAAAAAGTACTATTTCTAATCAAGAGCTGGTTGTTTGAAAAGATAAACAAAATTGATAAACCTTTAGTTAGACTCATCAAGAAAAAGAGAGAGGACTACAATAAATAAAATCAGAAATAAAAAAGGAGAAATAACTGACATCACAGAAATACAAGGACTGTAAGAGAATACTATGAAAAATTATATGCTGACAAATTGGACAACCTGGAAGAAATGGATAAATTCCTAGGAACATACAATCTTCCAAAAATGAATCAGGAAGAAAGAGAAAACTTGAACAGATTGATTATGAGTAACAAAATTGAATCAGTAATCAAAAAACTCCCAACAAACAAAAGTCCCCTAAGATGGCTTCACAGACGAATTCTACTAAATACTTAAAGAAGAGTTAACACCTATTCTTCTCAAACTATTCTAAAAAATAAAAGAGGAAGGAAAATTTCCAAATTTATTCTACAAGGCCAGCATTAACTTGGTACCCACTACACTACAGAAAAAGAAAACTACAAGCCAATATTCTTTTTTTAAAAAAGATTTTTTATTTATTTGAGAGAGAGAGAGAAAGAGCATAAGCATGCACATGAGTGGGGGGAGGGACAGAGGGAAAGAATCCTCAAGCCAACTTGCCGCTAAGCACAGAGACCGATGTGGGGCTCAATCCTACAACCCTTGAGATCATGACGTGAGCCGAAACCAAGAATCAGAAACTTAACCGACTGAGCCACCCAGCACCCCAACCAATATTCTTTTTTTTAAAAGGTTTTATTTTTAAGTAATCTCTATAGCCAATACTCACAACCCTGAGATCGAAAGTTGCATGTTCCACCGACTGAGCCAGCAAGGATGAACAGAGATGCAGAAATCCACAACCAAATATTAACGAACTGAATTCCACAATACACTAAAAGAATCATTCATCATAATCAAGTGGGATTTATTCCAGAAATACAAGGATGGTTCAATATTTGCAAATCAAGGTGATACATAACGTTAACAAGAGAAAGGATAAAAACTATATGATCATCTCAATAGATGCAGAAAAAGCATTGGACACAATTCAACATCCATTCATGATTAAAAACTCTCAACAAAGTGGGTTTAGAGGGAACATACTTCAACATAACAAGGGCCATATATGAAAAACCCACAGCTAACATCATACTCAGTGGTGGAAAACCCAAGAGCTTTTTGTCTAAGACCAGGAAGAAGACAAGCATTTCCTTTCTCACCACTTTTATTCATCATAGTATTGGAAGTTCTAGCTGTAGCAATCAGACAAGAAAAAGAAATAAAAGGCATCCAAATTGGAAAGGAAAAGTAAAACTGTCACCATTTGTAGCTGACATGATACTATATATAGAAAACCCTAAAGACTCCACCAAAAAACGTTAGAACTGATAAATGAATTCAATAGAGTTGAAGGATACAATATTAATATAAAGAAATATGTTGTATTTATATATGCTAATAACAAAGTAGCATAAAGAGAAATGAAGAAAACAATCTCATTTACAATTACACCAAAAAACACCCCCTAGGAATAAATTTAATCAAGGAGGTGAAAAACCTACACTCTGAAAACTATAAGACATTGATGAAAGAAATTGAAGACAATGTAAACAAATGAAAAAATATACCATGCTCATGGATTAGAAGAATTAATATTGTTAAAATGTCCATATTACCCAAATCAATCTACAGATTCAATGCAATCCCTATCAAAATACTAATAGCATTTGTCACAGAACTAGAACAAATAATCCTAAAATTCGTATGGAACTACAAGACACCCCAAATAGCAAAAGCGCTCTTGAGAAAAAAGCATAAAGCTGGAAGTATCACAATTCTAGATTTCAAGATATACTATCAAAACAGTATGATATTGGCACAAAAATAGACACACAGATCAATGGAACAGGAGAGATAGCCCAGAAATAAACCTCCACTTATATGGTCAATTAATCTATGACAAAGGAGGCAAGAACACACATTAGGAAAATCACATTCTCTTAAACAAATGGTGTTGTGAAAAGTGGAGAGCAACATCGAAAGAATGAAACTGGACCACTTTCTTAACTATATACAAAAATTCATTCAAAATGGATTTAAGACCTAAATGTGAGACCAAACTCCTAAAAGAAAACATAGGTAGTAATCTCTTGGACATCAGCCTTAACAACATATTTATGGATATGTTTCCTCAGGTGAGGGAAAAAGCAAAAATAAATTATTCAGACTACACCAAAATAAAAAGGTTTTACACAATGAAGGAAACCATCAACAAAACAAAAAGGCAGCCTACTGCATGGAAGAAGATATTTGCAAATGATATATCTGATAAGGGGTTAATACCCAAGATGTATAAAGAACTTACACAACTCAAAACACACAAAAATCTGATTAAAAAATGGGCAGAGGACCCGAATATGTTTCCAAAGAGGACATACAGATGGCCAACAGACACAAGAAAAGATGCTCAACCTCACTAATCATCAGGGAAATGCAGATCAAACCACAGTGAGATATCAAGATATCACCTCACGCAAATCAGAATGGCTGGTATCAAAAAGATAAGAAATCATAAGTGTTGGTGAGCATGTGGATGAAAGGGAACCTTTGGGCACAGCTGGTGGGAATCTATATTGGGTACAGCCACTATGGCAAATAGTATGGAGGTTCCTCAACAAATTAAGGATAGAAATACCAAATGATCCAGTAATTCCACTGCTAAGTATGTACCAAAGAAAATGAACACACTAACTCAAAAAGATATATGCACCCCTATGTTCACTGAAGCATTATTTACAATAGCCAAGATATGGAAGCTATCCAAGTGTCCATGAATAGATGAATGGACAAAGATATGGGGTACATATATACAAATGGAATACTACTCAGCCATAAAAAAGAATAAGATCTTGCCATTTCTGACAACACGGATGGATCTAGAGGGTATTATGCTAAGTGAAATAATTAGAGAGAGACAAATACCATATGATTTCACTAATTCGTGTAATCTAAAAAACAAAACAAATAGAAATAGACTTATAAATACAGAGAACAAACTGGTGATTGCTAGAGGGGAGGTGGGTAGGAGGAATGGATCAAATAGGTGAAAATATTGTAATAACATTGTAAAGTGACAGGTAGTGACCACTCTTATCGTCGTGGTGAGTACTGAGTAATGTACAGACTGTCGAATCTCTATACTGTACACCTAAAACTAATATAACATTTTATGTCAATTATACTTCAATAATAAAAACAAAAAAAGCTAAAAGAGCAAGCTCTTAACCTTTGAGAAAAATTTTTTCTCAAAGGCATAAAAGTTTTTGTACAGAAATGACCAGGCCCAATTTTTTTTCCAGGGACACTGGACATTAGACTCAAAAGGCAACAGTAGCTGGTTAGATGTGAAAAGTGAAGAATGAAAAATCAAAAGACTACTTCAACTTTTAAAGCTGATGAGTAAGTCACAGGGAGTGTCATCAATAGAAACAGGAGAATTAGGAAGAGGAGCTGGTAGGGAAAGGGAAGAGATGAAGTTCACTGTTTGCCATTGCGAGTTGAGATGCCAGGATGATGAAGGTGTAGAAATGTACACAGAATGTAAAAGTACTGAATTAATTGTTGGTGAACCAGTCAAGGCTGGAAAGGCAGATCTGGGAGCTGGTCTTAAAGAAGCCAAAGGATGA
Source organism: Phoca vitulina (assembly GCF_004348235.1). Classification (NCBI taxonomy): domain Eukaryota; kingdom Metazoa; phylum Chordata; class Mammalia; order Carnivora; family Phocidae; genus Phoca; species Phoca vitulina. The sequence continues at coordinate 78,201,060 of NW_022589707.1, forward strand.
ATGGAATTCTCAATGCGGAGAATATCTAAGAGAGAAGAGAACGGAGAAGTACTACAAAATGCTGAGATCTAGAGGGCTGGAGGAAGAAGAAGAGCCAAAAAGGAGGCAAAAGTAGATTCCAAGGAGGTAAGAGGAAAACTGGCAGAGAACCCAGAGCCAAGGGACAAGAACATGATGGCACCAGCCGGGGAGGGCAAAGACAACAGTGCCCAGGGATACAGATCGGAAAGGAAAGGTAAGAAACAGGTGAAGTTCAGGAAGTCTATGGTGACTTAGAAAAATGCAGTGTTGGGGATACTTTAAGTATTACATTTTTGGGGATGAACTTTTTTCTTTTTTTAAACAAATGGATTCGGTTAGAGAAGAAGATGTCCATCTCTTCAGTTCTGGGTTAACAGAGGCAGCAAGACAGGAGGCTCCTATCAACTTAATCAAATATGATGGCTTTGATAGGGGCCCAGTGTGGGCCTGCGAGAGGAAAAATCTTCACTCTTACAGGAGGTGGCTTGGAATTAGGGGTGGTGTAATACTGAATATGACCTTGAGCATCCTTCATGCCACTAAGTTAAGGATAGTCCTAGGGAGTGGTAACATTTGGGGAGATTTCCTCACCCTTTAGTCTCTGAAGGAAAGTTTAGCATAAAGCTGAGAAAAACAGTGAATACCCCTACCCCCATCTTTTTTGCAAAAGATCTGAACTTTTAAATCTTGCAAAAATGAAGCTCTATACCCATTAAATAACAGCTCCCCATTTCTCTCTCCTACCAGCTGTGAATACATTTTTATTCCTGCTAGAAAGGATTCTTACTATTAACCATCATTGTAGGACATCTTTTTAAAACATTTAACAAATGTTTTAAGTAAACAACCAATGTTTGTCTTTAAAGTAATCTAGTAACAAAGTGTATTTCTGTAATACCCCTTTTTAAAAAATATGTTTTATAATGAAAAAAACATCAATTGATATTGCTTTATCTTTCTCTCAGATTATCTGACTATTAATGATCTCTATGACTTCCCTTTTACCCTCCTCTATGAATAAAATATGCATGTAAAAAATTTGAGAGTCCTTTTTAAATCTGAGGATTTGGAGGAGTTCCAACCAGGCTACTGTACACGTTTGTGTTTAGAAGTCAGAGACCAAAAAGAAAAAAAAAGAAAGACATGATAGAAAAGGAAAGAAAGTGGCTTAATATATGAAATCAGTGTAGAGTAAGAAGTACAGAAACTGTGTGTGGGTGTGTGCGTGCGAGAGAGAGAGAGAGAGAAAGAAAAATAGGCAGAGTAGGCAGAGGTACCCATGTGAGCTTTTCATTTCCAGGGTTTGGGAAACTGAACTCAAGATTACATATATGAAATACAATATAGTTACATTTCTTGCTATGTCCCAACATACTAATTGATTTTATCTGTGCTCAAATAATCCTATCTGATAAAGGGCTTTGCTAAAGATTACTTCTTTTCTTCATAAGATAAAGTCTCTTTTAATGAATGAAATCAATCATTTCCTTAGAGTTGTTCAAATAAGCATTCTCCCCATCTTCCATCCCCAATGTAATGTAATGCCATATTCTGTTTGGAGCCATTTCCCCTTACTTTAAACTGCATCATATATCCTGGCTGTATAATGAGTTCTCTGGAGGAGAGAGCATTGTGAGTCTTGTCCTTCTTTTTATTCGGCCAGTAGAGGTGGAAGGATGGATTGCCACAGAATCCTGCTGTCCTTACTGCATTAGGGTAAAAACTCCAGTTTTCTTCATGGGAAGTACCTTCTGTTAAGGCAAATTGGAAGCAATATGGCATGTTACTTTCTTGTTGGTTTATTGTTTAATTACTTAAATGTCTATGCTCTGCCTTTTTGCTTAGCCTTTAAGAATGATTTTTATGTAATTGGTATAATATATAAATCCAAGGTGATTAATCAAATTTAGAAGATATTATTAAATGTTCACATAATGATTACCCAAGTTAAAAACTGTCACTGCTAGTCTGGTTGACTTGCACTATTACAAAATTTTTGACACACTTTTAAAACAATGCAATGTGCATCTCTGTGGTGCAGAAATTCCTAAAGAAACTAAAATTATTTTGGATATTGAAATTTCAAATTATATTTAGAGCTAGACACTTTGTCTTTAACAGAATTTATTAAATTCTCAGTTGACATTTCAACAAACAGTTAATATTGAAGATTTACAGACCACTGGGTAAAAGAATAGCTAATATTTGTTGAGCAGTGAATATGTGCTAGGTACTCTTCTGAATGCTTTTCATGTGGTAACTCTTCTAAAGAATAAGCAGACAAAAGGCTCACAAAATTCTTACCATCATCAAAAGTGTCGACCAGTTGACTAGGATTGATTTCTGCTCCTCCAATCAGTATGTTGTCTAGTGCCCACTGTGCACGCTCCACCCCAGAGACCACAAGTCCATTGCTGATGACAAAAGGCTGCCACCAGCGAAGTCGAGTTGTGTTGGTGAGGGCGTCCTCGGGGAGGAGGATGTAGTCGTGTCGAACAGAGATGTATTTCTGGTAATCCATCTCATGGAGCAAAGTCCAAGTAATTCCTATCGTAACAAATACACCAACATAGTAACATATCTGGAAAAAACTCCACAAACCAACAGTAGACTGCAGCTACCATAAGCTTCCCAAAGAAAGCATCAATGAGGAAATGAGAGTTGATTTCATTGACTTTACTATAAGTGTTCACCACTGTATCAAAAACCAGGCTGATGGTATGAGGGGAAGTGTAGTTAGAAATATTGGGCCAATAAAGAAGATGTGGTATATACACAATGGAATATTATGCAGCCATCAAAAGGAATGAGATCTTGCCATTTGCAATGACGTGGATGGAACTGGAGGGTGTTATGCTGAGCGAAATAAGTCAGTCAGAGAAAGACATGTATCATATGACCTCTCTGATATGAGGAATTCTTAATCTCAGGAAACAAACTGAGGGTTGCTGGAGTGGGGGG
>NW_022589707.1:78204441-78354743 GCF_004348235.1 Phoca vitulina
ATTATAAATATTGGGCCAAAAATAAAAACACTGAAGTAAAAATTATATATTTTCTGTTCTTAAAATTTTGTTCTAGATTACTATGTGCATTATTTTTCATAAATAATGAGATACATCCATGTTTTGCATGTTTCTGGACAGGAGCTCCTAGTAATTTAACATTTTAATGTAGCTATTTTAATTCTAGGCAATTTTTATTTTGTTGGACTGATAAGAAGTTTCCCTCTTATCAGTTGATAAAAGTGTAGGTGGGATGTTTAAATTACTTAAGGAAACACTTTTGAATACCCTAAAATACTTTAAGTTCATCTATTTCTCTGCTAGTTATTCAAATGATACCTATCTGCTAAAACTGATCTTCTAAGGACTTCACGGTATTTTTGGTCTGGTTTCAGCTACTTCAAAATAATACAATCGAATTTTATTAAAATATTTTTTGACGGACTCATGAATTCAGATGATCTTCTTTCACAATAAAATTTTCTTATAGACTTATTGTTATTTATTGTTCACACAAAAGCTTTTAAAATGTTTTTTAAAATGATCTTAACTTGGAAACCATATAAAATTTATTTCTTAATTATGTCATTGATAATCAAGCTTCAGTTACACAGATTTTTTTCTTTATTCATAAAGCTTGGAGCTTATTTTTTGGTGTGATTTCTCTCTTATCCCCTCGTGGGTAGATTCTGTGGAACACACAGGTCTCATATATGGAAGCGTAATGTGACTAAGATCTGCAGCTTTCTCTTTGTGATTTTCGCTATTCTCACTGCAAAGGCAGCAAAGCTTTGCAGAAATTTTACGGAGGGGCACTGGATGTAAACTGGGAATCTGCTCCAAGGTGTGGCTTTCACCCCTGAAACGTGCCTCCATCGGTAGAGTAGTCCAACAGCACGCCTTCCTTCCGGCAGATGGGCCGATGGCAGGAGGTCATGTTGTTCTCACTACCGATGCGCCCCCAGTATTGCAGGAATCTGAATGCAAACACATATTATTATCCATCAGAATAGTGAATTAGAACAAATAGTCTACTCAAGTCCTGGATAACAACTTCTCCCGTAAATGTGTTCCTTACTTTGGGGCCAACTTGCGATGCTGTGATAAAAATAACCAAAACCGACTTACTTGGCCCCTCTGAGATCCAGATCTTGAGTAATAGCTTGTCTCACAGTGGATCCCCCAAAATAGAGCGCGGTGTCCTCGGCAAGAATACCACACTCGGTACAGGTACTTCCACCTTCTAAGGACATCCATAAATCAGGCTTGATTTCTTCACTGTCAAAGCGTTCCTTCAGGAAAGTCTGGAAACAAGTAAGTGGGATGTGGTTAAAAGTAACAATTTCAGATAATAACTATGGAATAGTTTAGACAACACAGTTTCATCTTGGACTTGAAAAAATAGGGCTGATTTCAAATGCTTTTCCAAAGATATTTAAAAAAAAAAGCCAAGATATCTCTACAAACGTTCTTTTTCATCATATATTATGATCACGTAAAGTGATTAAATAATGTTCAGTCATTGGAATTTTAAGTCTAGAAAGAATCATAAAATAAAACAACTGCAAGTTGGCTATAGTAACACTCCTATTTGTGAAGTTACTTAAGCATATATTCTCCAAGTATTTATTTATATTGTATATAAAAGTACAATTGTAATTTATCATATAATGAAACATGCATAAAAAATGAAAATTTAAAGGCATAAGATAAAATGAAACAGATGTTCTAGCACTTTTTTCCCTAACATTTTTCAATGGGTTGTTTTGTTTTCCCCCAGGAGTGTATGCCCCCACACTTTGGCGACCGCTTTAAGCAACCAGGACCCTTTAGCTTCTAGGACAGTGTGAACTTAGAATGTCCATATGGTTAGTCAGGGACATTTGAAACCAAAGCTTTTTGTATGAAGTCAAAAGAAAATCAACCTTGGAAGTCAGGTTTTACATGTTTATCAGGGTCAAGATTCAGGATGATGATGAGAAATACTCAAAATCTAGAATATTTTCCCCAGGTCTCCAGTTTATCCTAACTAAGAATGACCAACAATCAGGAATAGTCTATTTTCCAAAGAGAGTAGATAAATAAAATATTAGGGTCTGTTATGGTTACATTTTATGCAAAATTATTTCATCCCCTCACATCGTTGTAAACATCCTGATTTTTCTATTCATTTTGTCCATGGTACATTCATTTTGTCCATAGTAGTTTTGCACTGTGTTGAGGCATGATTCTTTTGTTTTTTGTTTCTTAAATGATAGAAATGATGTATCATGAAAACAATTTGTTACAGTTGCAATTGCAGTAACTGTATACAGAAAAACTACTTTTTCATTTCTTTAGATGAGTTGTGTAGTTGGTATCTTACTGTGTAGTTAAAATGATTTAAAAGGACTCTCTTCAAACTCAGAACATAGGGGCGCCTGGGTGGCTCAGTTGGTTAAGCGACTGCCTTTGGCTCAGGTCATGATCCTGGAGTCCCAGGATCGAGTCCCACATCAGGCTCCCTGCTCAGCAGGGAGTCTGCTGCTCCCTCTGACCCTCCTTCCTCTCATGCTCTCTCTCATTCGCTCTCTCGCAAATAAATAAAATCTTAAAAAAAAAAAAAAAAAACTCAGAACATAATCATCTTTACAGTTAAGGACGTAGTCACGTGCCAGTCTTTCCTTATCTTACTGATATGAGCAAATAAATGTAATTTTTTTTTTAAGTAGGCTCCACGCCCAGCATGGAGCCCAATGCAGGGCTTGAACTCACAACCCTGAGATCAAGACCTGAACTGAGATCAAGAGTTGGATGCTTAACCGACTGACACACCTAGGCACCCCAACAAATAAATGCAATTTTAAAAAGGCAGGTTTACACATAAGAACACAAGAGTCAGAAGACATGCACTGTTAACCATGTAAACTCTCATTAGAAAGGTCTGATCGGAGTTCATAATATAGACTTGTATAATTTCTTATCCAACTGAGGAATATTAACAAAATTTGAACGCTCATGAAACTAGATTTTTTTTTAGTTAATTCATTATCTATGGCTAGGTTTCTCATGTTATAATCTCATTTGATAACAAATAGACAACAGCTTCAGACACAAGTGAGTATTGCTCCAATGTTATTTTTTTAACTTATTAATTCCAAACCTGTTGGTGTCTCATAGGAAAAAAAATGACAGGACAGGTTTGGTTTACATTGTTTGCCACTTACATATTTGATTTCAGCCACTTGTGTTTTGGCTTAGTCGTTTTTCTGCTACTGCAGTGACAAATGCACTGAATTTGTTCGCAGAACCAGAATGCATATATGGCAACTGTGTTGGGCAACTGTATTTACTTTGCACATTAAATAATGATGTAACAGCTAAAGTTTCCAAGAATGACCTCTTTTCTTTTTTTTTTTTTTTAAAGATTTTATTTATTTATTTGAGAGAGAGAATGAGACAGCATGAGAGCGAGGGGAGGGTCAGAGGGAGAAGCAAACTCCCCGCTGAGCGGGGAGCCCGATGCGGGACTCGATCCCGGGACTCCAGGATCATGACCTGAGCCGAAGGCAGCCGCTTAACCAACTGAGCCACCCAGGCGCCCCTGACCTCTCTATTCTTAATACCAGCCACGTTTCAGCAGTGCTCATCAGAACACTGAATTTTCTGAACAAAAATTCAGGTCATGATAATATTGTAATAATGTTGGTTGGTGACATAATGGGGACTACACTTATCATGGTGAGCACTGAGTAATGCATGGAATTGTCCAATCGCTGTGTTGCATACCTGAAGTTAAAATAACATTGTATGTCAATTATAATTCAATTAAAAAAATGCAGGTACTGTTTAGTCATTTTTGAAAATTTGTTTCTTTGTGATCATGAATCTAGGTTATTTGCTTCATAACATTAGCATCTTCTTTCAAACAGTACATCTATTGAAAACGTGAAGAAGAATTAATATTGATTTCAAATTAAGAGTCTGCTTTAAAAAAAAAGCAGAGTATTTATGTTCTTTAATTGATACAGTCTGGTTTATTTTATAAACTGATAAATTGTACCAGCCTTGATCCTAATATTTTTGTATCTAAGAAACCTAAGACATATTCTTTAGTTGCCATCCAAAGATTTATTTACTGGGGCCCCCAAAGAATGCTGTTATAAAGTATTAGCCTCACACAATGTCTCTTCAGGCATGACCTGCAGTGTGGATAAATGCTTCTTTTGATGGCTGTAACATTACCTTCAGAGTGTGAGTCAAGTAGCAATTGGGCCCAGAGTATCCTGGATCACAGATGCACTGTTCCTTTAAACAATCTCCATGGCCTCTACAGTTGTCCAAGCATCCAGGGCCCAGGTAGAAATTATCGATTGCCCACTGCATATCTGAGTACTTCTGATAGAACCTCAATCTTACTGGACTATTGACAACACAAAAGCAAAGGAGTGAGAACCAAAGTGAACTTTATTCAGGTCCATTTTCCTATGTGTACACATTCAGTATTCAAGAGAAAAAAAAACCATTTAAGACACTCTGGCAGGATGAAATGCATTAAGAAAAAATGTTTTCTGACCACCATTATCTATTTCTAGTAATGGTCCTTTAAAGCCAGTTTCATTTAAATTTTATGATCTGTGAGCAAACTTGTAAGACAAAATGAAAATACAGTGGAATCTCTATTTCAAGCAATAGGAACATTTTAAAATACAAATCTGTAACTATCAGAAATGAAGTTATTTCTGAGCTGGAGTCCAGCGGTTGTGCTGCCACTTAGACCCATTAACTGCCATTTCTGAAATTGTGCAGGTGAGCACATCCTCTGACAGAGACTTGTCAGCATGCACACAGCCCTCGGGTGATTGGGAAACAGCAACTTCTGAATCCCCAAAGATAATCAATATTCTCAGAACAACTCTGCTAATTAGAAAACAATTTTGAAAGGGTTTTTTAAAGGGCAATTTCCCTGAGATTTTGATTTCATCATTGCTGTGTCTTCTGGGGGAAAATACAAGCCTCATAATTAACCCTATATCAAAACATGCTGTACAGTTTTGGTGTAAAGAGTTCAAAGTACATGAGGAAACTTTCTGGGGTGATGTAAATGTTCTGCATCTTAGTTTATGGGGTGGTTACATGGGTTGCACGATTAAGATGTGTGCATCTTACTGAACGTAAGTTATACCTCATTATAAAAAAAAGAGAGAGAATGGGAGGGGTAAAATGAAGTAATGACATCGTGGTGGCTCGCTAGCATCCATTTCAGCCCCGGTGAGTCATATGGATAATATAACTCCCCTGGCCACTGACTGGAGTCAGGGATGGGCTTTCTTGAGCTAATTTGTACCAATGGGATGCGAGGAGGTAGTTGCTCTGAAAGAAAAGCAACTCTCTTTCTTTCCCACTGGACATAGGTAAGGATGCATTCTGCTTCAGTTTTCTGCAAGTGTCTATGTTCATGAGGGCTGAGTGTGACACCAATGTGTGGACAGTGTGGCAAGAGTCAGGGTCAAAGAGAAAGAAGTAACAATGTCCTTGAGGACATTTTTGAGCTTGTGAATCAACCCACGCTCGAGTCCACTTGTCTTTGGAGTTTTTCATTATAGCTATAATACATTTCAGTTTTAATTGAGTCCATTTGAATTGGGTTTTCTATTACCTGCAGCGGAAAGTATCCTGATCTAATTTCCTAGCACGTTAATTGATAAAGCCCTTTAGATTTGTTCCAGGAAACAGTGAGTGATCATGTAGTAAATGATTTTTATGGCACACTGGAAAAGCCCAGTGCAAGTGCCTTATTTAAAGGCTCTATATGTTCTGGTCATATATCATAATTCTGTTTCATAAGAAGGTTTTGCATTTAGCCAGGCTCTATGATTCATATGGTGGAGGTATGCCTGTCATTTTCTCCAGTGTATCTTTTTTCCTAATTTTACAGTTAAAAGCAAATCTTTTGGAATTGCTTTAAATTAACTCATCCACAGACTTCTCAGGGAACAGTTTAATCATCTTGGCTCACCACTGCTCCCAGCTAATGACTTTTCATTGCAGGTGCAGAACGTAATGCTTTGGTCAGAGAAAAAATGAAATCTACAAAGCACACTTGCACAGACAGCACGAAGAATTAGGATTTGTACAAATAGCATGACTGGTTAGGATTTGCTCCTGGCTCCATCTATGGAGTGATAAGGCAGTAATATGGAAAGCGTGTGATGCATGGTGGACCACAGTCTACCAGATCCATGAGGAAGCATACACCTTTTCATGTGGCTCTAAGACTATCACTATTGGTCTGTCCCCATGTTCAGAGATTAAAACCTGGGAAATGGAAGGGCCTGCCAAGGCCCAAGTCTGAGGATTAAAACTTGAGGTCTCCTCAAGGTAGCTCATCATGGAGGTCACCAATTAGAGAACCTTTAGAGTTAGGGGTAAGAGAGCATTTTACCCACAATTACACAGAATTTCAGGCTCAACAGGTGTCCCTAAAGAACTTCTGGATGCTTGGAACCCAGGCTTTAATTTTTTACTTACCTCCCCACTAAGCTTTCAGGGAGTGGGTAGGTGATCCTTTTCCACCCTTTGGTTGGAAAGAATACAGATGGCTGAGAAACACTTCCAGAGCATTTGGGGTCTGCAGGTAAGCACTGAGGGACCAGATAATTCCAGCTCACACCAAAGTCGGTAGAGTACTGCACATGAATTTGATTCTGGGCAACTTTTTCAGATACTTTACATCCAACAGAGATCTAGTACACAGAAAAGAAAGATTGTTGAAGGATTAAAACCATATTACATGTTTCTGCTCTAAGGACTTGGCAACAAGAAAGTTGCCGATCACTTGATTGACGCTGCACCACATCCATCCTGTATTTTCAGGTTCATTATCTGTTCTGCTGATAGATGGGAGAGTTGATGTGGTTGCCAAGGTGAAAATTATAGAAAGGGCCAAATATATTGTGCAGGGACTTTGGAGAGAAGCTGAAAGCTGTGCTTCTGCCATGGCTGGCTGATTGCCTTGGAAGGCCCGGGCCCACTCTTACAAATTGTTGTTTGTTGTGCTAATGGTCTGGCACTTTTATTTGGCAGAATGCTCGACCGAGAAGGATCACTAACAGCTTTTCCAAGTTTACTATTTTGTTGTACAATTTATGACTCTCCATAAATCACTTTCAACTACAAGTAAGATGCAATGAAGTGATAACAGAAGGTACTTTTAATAAGGCACAATACCCTTGTTGATTCGGATAGGCATCCTGCAACATTTGTTGTTAATACACTGGGAGTGAGGTAGACAATAAATTGGTTGACATAAAATAAATTGGTTGACATAAAATCTTGGCCAAAACTGACGCTGGCATTAATGCTAATCATGCCTTTGTTTTCTAGAATTTTCTTTCTCTAGAAACATTAAAATGCTCTTGTAAAAAAAAAGCAAAAACGTAGTTATTACCATAATAGCTTTAAGCTTCTCTTAAAGGAAGAAACTGGCTAAGTCATATAATGATTTAGACTCTGGGAACTGAAATAAGTATCCTACATTTTTATTGTCACTATTTTGATCTATCAGTATTTAATCTTGAGTAGAAACACATTTATGAAAGTTTTACCTTGGCATAGTTCAGAAGTAAAATCATCCTAATCACTTTTAATCACTAAGTTATATATAGTTGACATGAACATTACCGAAACATTACATTTTATTTTTCAAAGTATAGATTAAGTCAATGAAATGTATGATCTTTGTCTCTACAAATTCTTTTTTCATTTTTATATTGCTAGTGGATGGTTACTTGTGTAACCATATTTTCACCTTGAACTGCATGATCCAGCCTTCCGTGGGAGTCAGGTCATGGGTCACTGCATACACTTCTCTTCCATCATGGCTGCCGCAAATCATGACGCCATCGGGGGAGTCACAGAATCTTTCTACCGTGCAATCATCATGGAATAGCCAATGCTCATTCACTTAAATGAACAAAAATTTTATGACAAATTTATAGCAAACTTACTTGAAGCAACTTTTCACTTTAAGCAAGATCTCGTATTATTTTCAGTAGAAATCTCTCTTACATTACATACAATCCACAGGCAAAACACTAATGTAAGCATATCATTTTAGGAACATGGATACTAGGAGGTTGAGATATACCTACTATCCAATATTGGTAACTCTACATTTAGGAAAAAAAGTGTATTGTATATGTTATAAATGAAAAGCAAAGGGACTTGTATATCAATGCTTTTTATTTTATTTTTTTTAGTAATCTCTACACCCAATGTGGGGCTCGAGCTTATGACCCCAAGATCAAGAGTCACATGTTCTTCCAACTGAGCCAGCCAGGTGCCCCTATACCAATTCTTTTCTTTTTTTAAAAAAAAAGATTTTATTTATTTATTTGAGAGAGAGAGACACAGCGAGAGAGGGAACACAAGCAGGGAGAGTGGGAGAGGGAGAAGCAGGCTTCCCGCTGAGCAGGGAGCCCGATGCGGGGCTCGATCCCAGGACCCCAGGATCATGACCTGAGCCGAAGACAGAGGCTTAACGACTGAGCCACCCAGGCACCCCTATACCAATTCTTTTCTTATAGACATTTAACTTTTTGGGAGGATTTAAAGGACAAAGAGTTTTTAGTAATATGATAGGGAAGTGAGTTAGCTATTTCTACTGAAATTCTGGTAGTGTCATCTGGATAATTAAACAAATTACAATAGTCAAACTCGTAGATCCAGAGAGTAGAATAGCAGTTACCTGGGGCTGGGGAGAGGGAGAAATGTCAGTCAAAGGGTATGTATGAAGTTTCAGGAATACAGGGCAGTAAGTTCCGGAAATCTACTGTATGACAGAGGGCCTATAGTTACCAATATTGTATTGTATACTTAAAAATTTGCTAAGAAGCTTAAAAAAATGTTGGGGGGGGCCTGTGTGAGGAAGCCTTAGGAGGTGATTAATCAAGTTATGACCTTGATTGTGGTGATGGTTTCATGGGTGTATACTTATCTCCAAACTCATCAAGTTGTATACATTAAAATCAAGAGCTTTTTGTATGTCGATTATAACTCAACTAAGTGACTAAAAACAGGCTTGTAAGAGTTGAAGGAAGACGCGGGCAGCAAGACTATGACCTGATTAGCACAGAGTACATCCTATCGTCTCTCCTCCTGTTTCTCAATCACACACATGTGCATCTACACACACACACACGTCGCCCACAATGTCCTTTCTTTTCTGAAACAGGTATTTTTAACATTATGATTTTATTCCAGAAAGTTTAGGAATGGAACATATCCATAAGTTGCATCAAATTCACAATATACTCTGGTTTTATAGGTCTCTGTCTCTGAAAGTTTCCTGGTTAGCTCTAGCATTTACGATGGCGACGAACGGGTATGATGGGAGGCTTGGGGCCACTGTGTGAGTCACAGAGCTGTATGGTGTCAGAGGGGTCAGAGGAGAGACCAAACAATGTAATTGGAACTCAGCCTTCACCTGTGTTGTGTCCTTCGGAGTTCGTCTGAGCGTTAACCTATGTCACAGAACAAGCAGTTTATGTCTGGGTTCAAATGGCTAACACAATCCCATTGCCATTACCTGTTAATTCTCATTCCAAATCCCATCCCGATTCATGGGATTTGGAGCTACATTTAATCCTGCATCTAGTACTCAAAAGTCAAAGTGCATAGAAACTTGAATTCCATTAAGAATATCCCACACCAGTAAATTCTGGGGCACATATTTTATTTTATGCTAGAACTCTGAATCCTGAAGAAAGCACGTTTACATTAATCAACTACCTCATCAATCTCTTCTGAAATATCAGAAACTACTTCTATAAGTAGATATTACAGTGTCTAGAAAACCAGTGGTGCAATTCTTCAATTGTACATAACCAATCAAGCCTAAAGTAAAAACGGGTATTTTAGGTACTTGAAAAAATAATCGAGCCTGACACGGGGCTCGATCCCAGGACCCTGGGATCATGACCTGAGCCCAAGGCAGATGCTTAACAACTGAGCCACCCAGGCACCCCTAATCTGTATTTGCTTTTATTCATACAGAAGCAGTGCTTCAATTATTCTCTGACCAGAAACTCACTTATGTAAATTGTTACATGGGGAAAAAATAAATTAATAATTTAGCCAAGATCTGAACCAGATCTGTGTGAGCTCCTTAATAACCTTCATCAGAGAGCGATTTTCAGATAACTCTTTCAGATAACACTTGCAGTGTTGGTAGGAGCTGTATAATTAAACATCACTACTTTGCCTGACGATTCCATGTTTTATGTAGTATAACCAAGGATGTGGCATGAAAAAGCCACAAACCTGACATAAGACACCACGTTAAAAAAGGTGACCAGAAGAGTTTCAGTGAAATAAAACAAAAACAAGACATTAAAAATGAGCATAGCATGGAGAGATCTTTTCTGGTTCACCAGAATCACTGCTCTACTTCTAGAGAGAATGAAGAGTAACCAGCAAGACCTTTAGACACTCTCGAAAACATGAAATGCCATCCTAAAGGCATCTGACGTGTAGCAAAACAAGACACTTGTCTTCAGATATGCAAACAAATGTCCAGGAAATGTTGGCTTTCTACCCAAAGGAGAAAATATAGGAAACATAGAAATGAAGAGTTTCTAAAAAAAAATGGTATTATTACAAAATGCTATTTATTAAAACATTCTTGCTGCTTGAATGAAAGAAAAGATGTAGTCACAACATAAACCAGGAAGTTTGAGAGAAACAAAAGGGTGAAAGCATTTTCACGGTCTCTATACCATTTGAGAATCTGTAAGAGGCTCCACATTCTACTTCTTTGAGAAGACCTAAATCTACACTACATTTCTGCTGGATTTTTATTTAGCATTAGGGAAAAATGTACCTGCAGTTTTATCCTCCATAAACATGTCGAAGGCAATTCTCCCAACAGGGCCGGCGTCTGCAGGGGAGCGCTCGTGCGGGGGCACAGGGGCGCTGCTGAAAGTGTCCAGCATGACGGTCCTCTGGTCGGCAGAGCCCGAGATGAGGACGTTGTCGATGGCCCAATCATTCTGATCCAGGCCATCATGTCTTGGCTGCCACCAGCGGAAGCGAGTAGCAATCTCTTTAGCATCAGGAGGGAGAAGGATATTCACAAATCTGTGAGAAAATGATGGGGGTGTGTGTGTGGGGAAATCGTGTCAAACGTCTCATGTGAGTAAAAGATTTACAACAAGAGATAAGATGTTACAAGTCACGTGGTGGGTGGGGGGAGGACATGAGATAACATTTAAAAATTTTTAAATTTATTTTAAAAATTAATTAATTTTATTTTAATTTTTGAAATATAAAAATTTTAATTTTTAAAAGCCATGACAAACTGATTTGAGTTTATGAAGGTTCAGGAGTCCCTAAATTGGGAAACAGAATGTGAACAAATTCAAGAATTGTGGAACCACCTACTTATTCTAACTGTCCCTGGCAGGTCTTAAAGGGACTTTGCAATTTTCTGCTTGCCTAGGGGCATCTCCGGATTTGTAGGCCCAGGGATATGCACTTTGGTAGACATAAGCCAAGACTAAATTTTTTTTTTTCTGTCTTCTACAGGTTGGTTTCATCTCTTCCTTCCCCTGGCACCTCGATTTCATTCTACTTCCATGAGTATCAGCAATTTGCTTAGAATTTAGACACTGGATTGTGGCAGGACATTTGGGCTCTCAGCTTGAGGGTACCAGGTTTTTTGTAATTACTTTATCAGTTGCTTGTAGTTTGACATTGACTTTGTCTTTATGTTTTATTGAAAACATTATACTAAGAAATGCTGAGTAAGAACTATGGGCTAAGAAGCCCAGCATGCTGTCCCCAACCCAGTCACTAAGAACAGACATGGACAAATCTGACTCCATGCTCCAATATGAGTCATAACCAGTTAGACATGAGGTCTAAAATACCCCTTGATCGCAATTATGCATTTAAAGCCCAAGAATGTATCAGACCCTTTTGAACTTGTATTCACAACCATGAAGTCGGCTGGGGGAAATAATTTCCTGTAGTTTAATCTCCTTTGCATAAATTCCCATCTTTTTATCCATGCTAATCTACCTTCCTTCACTTTTAAAGGCTGCCTCTTAGTGTTAGTGTGCCAAGACAGGGCCAGTAAGCCCAAATTCATCCTGTGAAGAACGCTTAAGTTGAGGACTTTGATGGTGGCTCCTTTAGTTTTTGTCTTTCACATTGAAGAGGGTTCGTTATTTCAGTTTTATTTACATAGTATCTCCTTGTTGATTTTATTTTTCCTTCCTCTTTTCTCTTTTATGTCGTTCTTGAGGTAGATTCCAGAATAGTAGGCCATATTCCAGATGGGGCCCAATCAAGATCCCTTCAAATTGAGGATGCTTTTGGTTAGATTTTCAGTACTTAAATTTAAATACTTTATGGACCATGTCCACATTTTGTGTACCCTAAGACCAAGATGCATTTTGTGTACCAAAGGGGACACAAGGAAAGTGCAGACTGTGAATCCTAGATCCTTACCTGTATAGTTACTGGCACTCTGGAGATCAGCAATGCTTAGGCAAATAATCTTTTCCAAAGTTTATTTCCCCATGCATTTCAATTTTGAAGTTCATCTGCACCTCTCCTTGCCCCCTTTTTGTCTCACCTTGTAAGATCTTTCTACAACTTATCAGCATTGATTTGGCATGTTTAACATTTTAAAGTATATCAAATAATATCAGAAATGTATCTGCTCCTGGAAGGGCATACAATGGACTTCTTTACCCAAAGCAATGATCTTTATCTTTTTTTTCTTTCCTATTTCTAAATTAGTTTCCTTTCTCTGATAAATCCTTGACCACATTTTATAAACCTTTGGAGTGGAAATTTATCTAACTAAGGCTGTTGAAAGTTTAAATAAATTATGACCACTGTTCCTACTTTGGTCAATTTGTTTCTCCCTGAGAGAACTAAAGTAGATCAGACAGTTATGTTTATATCCTAACTTAACTTCCTTTTCTCTGTATATTATGCTAAATGTTCAGGAACTCATACCTGAGAGTCTTTATAACTTTCTCCATAAAGACTAAGGAAATGGTTTACTTGGCTTATCTATTATCTTCTACTAATAGATGAGCACGTTTTTTGCACTATTACGCTGTGTTCTTAGCTTCTCTGGATTCCTTTACTGGTGTCCAACTTTAATGCAAGTGCAGGATTTTAAATGTTTGCTTGTGGCTGGCATTTCCTCAACTGCCATTTTCCCCTTCTTCCTTCATAATAGGAGCCCATTTTTTAGCGAGGTGAACAGTCACCCAGAATAAAGATGGTATGTCCAGACTCCCTTGCATCTGGGTGTGTTTCTGTGGCTAAGTTCTGGTTATTGGAATGTGAATGGAAATAGGGGCAACCATTAGGAAGTGTCCTTAAAGAGAGACAGCACGCCCCTCTTGCCTATCCTCCCTTCTGCCAGTGGGAATGTGGAGGAGCTAGAGTTGCCCTTTGGGACCACGAGATAGAGGTCATGTGTTGAATGTGGCAAAAGTATTAGGTAGAAGGAAGCTGGGTCTCTGGTGCTTGTGGAGATGTTGTAGCAGCCCTGGGCTACTTTCTTCTGGATCTAATTTATATTAAGAGAGAAAAAAACCTTTTGTTTAAGTTACTTGGAGTTTTCTGTCATTCACAACTGAACCTCTTCCTAACAGATACATTGAATTTAAATGACCATTTACAAGATTCTTTCATTGTTTTTCTTTTACCTAATTTTTAGCCTGTACCTGGTTTGCCATGTACCGAGGGATTATTTATGTTTTGTCTTCCTTTTTGGGTGCTTTTAATTATTCTGTTTCTTGGTTGGGCTGTATTCATTCCTCCTTTCCCCTCTCCTCCCCTCCCCTCTGCTCTCTCCTCTCCTCCAACCTTCTTCTTTCTCTCTCTTACCCTCTTCTTCTCTCTTCTCCTCCTTCCACTTTAAAAAATATGCTCTTTTACTTTTTAAGATCTTTTTTAACTTTTCTCATTGGTCACATTGATTGCTTTTTGCCCTTTGAGAATATATATATTTTATTTATTTATTTATTTATTTATTTTTTAAAGATTTGATTTATTTATTTGAGATAGAGAGATACAGAGAGAGAGAGAGAGAGCAGGGGAGCAGGGGGAAGGGCAGAGGGAGAGGGAGAAGCAGACTCCTTGCTGAGCAGGGAGCCCAGTTCAGGACTCAATCACGACCTGAGCCAAAGGTAGACGCTTAATGGACTGAGCCACCTAGGCGCCCCCATTTATTAACTTCTAAAAAATTTCTTTAAATATTTTTAAATTGTAGTAAAATATATATAACACTTACATTTTTTTCCAGGTGTGTGTATAAGATATTGATTTGACAAGTCTATATGTTATGCTAAAACTTCCCATTTTAAGTGTATAGTTCAGTGGCAGAGGATATATATATTTTAAAGAGATTTCTTTTTAAAGATTTTTAAAAATTTATTTATTTGACAGAGAGAGAGAGAGCACAAGTAGGTAGAGTGGTAGGCAGACGGAGAGGGAGAAGCAGGCTCTCCACTGAGCAGGAAGCTGGACATGGGGCTTGATCCCAAGACCCCAGGATCATGACCTGAGCCGAAGGCAGATGCTTAACGACTGAGCCACCCAGGCACCCCTAGGGGTTTTTCAAATAAATAATTAAAAAATAGACTTTAGGTATTTCCAAGTCCTCAATTCTCTAAAAGGGAGGGAACACTATATAAACCCTATATAAATAAATGAATGACTGAATAAATAAATATATTGTCTTCCTGTTTCTATTTTCCCAAAATGTCGTTGAAATTAATTACTATATATTCATTAATTCACATGGGTTTCTGCACTGGGTCTATTCATGACTGGCATTGTGATAACATATTTTATCTTATTCTGGAATTAAAAAAGTAGTTGTTCTTAAAATAAAAACCCAAACCAGTTTGCTTATCCAGCTCAGAAATCTTATCTTTATGTCAGTGTCAGAAGAATCTCTACCAGTGGGTATGGTTCCAGGTCCCCTGCAGTCCCCGTGACTAAAGCTGGCAGACCTCATCAAGCATCTTTGCTCAACGTACTCATTATTAAAGATAAAATAGAATACAAACCCAGGTTTACTGTATTGATCATAGAAAATTTCCATTAGCAGGTTCCAGGTAATGCCTCCGTTGACAGAATATTCCAGGAGAACACCTTGGTTACGGTTATTCGGTGTAATCAGGCATCCGTACATGAAGTAAAATTGGATAAACTCGGCATTCGTGAGGTTCAGATCCACGGTGACTAGCAGTCGACTGCAACCCTAAGGGAGAAAAGCAGAATCCAACAAAACAGTGATAAAGAATTGTGATTGCAGGTTAGTTTTCTCTGGCTTCCATCTTTTTATATCTCTTTTGTAATACAAGTCCCATGGTATTGTAATACTGGTGTTTGTATCATCTTTCCCGTTATCCTAGCTCCCAGCATGGCCTCTAGCACATAGTAGGTATTCACCAAATATTTGTTAAACTTTGAAATTTCATTGTTAGAACTTACAAAGGACAATGTATTCTAAGGAGATTCTCTTTTGTTTTCTTATGAGCAATATGAGAGCTGAAATTAAAGTAACTGTTCTGTTTTATTAAACTATTTCCAGTTATTCACAGGCATTTTTAGATTTTTTAAAAGGTAATAGCTATTAATAAAATAGCATGTTGAGATAACTATTTTAATATGAAATTTAAAAATGACTACATCTAAGGATTTCATACAATTTAATCATTAATTAGAGATAATAGTTGTAATTATTTTTATTTAAACTTTTATAGCTGATTTTAGTGTCATCTATATTAATTTATTAGTGTAGATAAGCAGATAATTCTTAGTTGAACATAGGCAGGAAACTAGGCCTCTTGGGAGTTCTAGCTAAATAGGAAGGGTATTGTAAACATGCATTCTTAGCGTTGAGGATTATAGGAATCCTATATTGTTACTATCGGCTGAAACACTGAATATAAATAATACACTCTATTGGCACAAATACAAATTCTAAGATAGGGAATGGTAGGGAAATAAAGACCTGACAATGAATTTGTAATTTTTAAAAATTAAATTGCTTATGAAGGGTACTTAATTACGGTATTGAAGAAATTCTATTTTTAAACACGTCATCTTTAGTAGCAATTAGAAGGACCATAAAATTTCTCAAAGAAATTTTTTTCTTTTTTTTTTAAGATTTTATTTATTTCCGAGAAAGAGAGAGAGAGAAGCAGAGAGAGAAAGAAGCAGACGGAGAGGGAGAGGGAGAAGCAGACTCCCCGCTGAGCAGAGAGCCTAATGCGGGGCTCAATCTCAAGACCCTGAGATCACGACTTGACCTGAAGGCAGACACTTATCTGACTGAGCCACCCAGGTGCCCCATCAAAGAAATTTTCTAACATTGCCGTTGTCATTCACAAAATAATTTGCTATAAATAAAAATGTCTAGTCATTACTGACAATTATTCTTTCTTTGATAATTTAGAGAAAGAAGTAAGTGTTGTTAATAAATTCAGGGAACACTGAAGCTCAATTTCCTGATTTTTGGCTCCTTAAATCCCAAATCTGTTGCAAGCTCAAGAGTTTTCAATTAGAGCATCATCCAGATGGAAGACCCTTGCACATTGTGCAAGCACTCTCTCCCAGGATGAAAATTCACTTAAGTCCTTTTTTAATGTGTACGTACATATGCCTTGTGCTGACACTACCTTGCATAATTAAATGGTCTCAAATGATTTGTGATGGGGAAAATGTTGGAAATAATTAGTATTTTCTGATTTGTATAAAGTTGCAAGTTCGCATCAGGGTTGTGCATTTAGAGTGTCTAATTCTGCATCTTGATTTGCCAATAAAAGAGACTCAACTCTTTTGCAGGAACCTCAGAGGATGCAGACATGAATAACCAGTAGCCAAATACTCACCCCGCTGAAGTGGAGAGCCATTCCCGAAGCCACAGCGCCACACACAGTACTTAGTTTCCCTCCGTTCACAGTCAACCAGTTCTGGTTGGATGGAGCTCTATTGAAGTTGTCTTTGAGTTGGGTTGGAAGGGAGATCTCGGGCTCTTCACAGTATAGGCCACCCCACTGCTCGTCACAGCTGGGTACGGAGAAACGAAAGGAAAAGTCAACATGAAACAAAACCTCCACAATTGTGTTCTCAAATTAGTGAAGACAGCTGCTATTCCTAGTCCAGGATGATGAAAGCTTACTTAGCTTCACAGAGCTTTCCAGAATTCATCTGCTTTTCTTTTCTTTTTTTTTTTAAGATTTTATTTATTTATTTGACAGAGAGAGACACAGCAAGAGAGGGAACAGCAGACTCCCCACGGAGCAGGGAGCCTGATGCGGGGCTTGATCCCAGGACCCTGGGATCATGACCTGAGCTGAAGGCAGACGCTTAACGACTGAGCCACCCAGGTGCCCCATTCATCTGCTTTTCTTAACAGTGCTTTAGGTTAGAAATAGTCTGTGAATTAGCTGCCTCTAGGCATTGCTAAAGTAGTGACTTGAGCTTACAGGGAAAGAAGCAACTTCAAAGAATTTACTAGAGCCCTGTCTCTATGTGACACAGCTCTAGAAAGCTGATAAGAAATTGTGGCTGCCAAACTAAACTGGTAGGTCCTAATAACTTAGGAAATTGGCCTTTTTAAAGAGGCTTTGGGTCAGTTAGGAATCCAAGATGCCATGTTCCAAATGGCAGTGGGTACTTTGGGTAGCATCTGCCATCTATGACTGAAGGACTGACCTCCGTGTTCAATACAGGAGGAAATATGAATGTTGGATTGGAGGCTCTGGGGTCTTAGAGGTCATTCTGGATATGGGCTAGAATCATTAACCAAAGGAAAGACCTCCCAGGTGTGCGGAGATTAGCAGAGAAGGGGGTATGAATTCTCTATCAGCACCCTCATTCATACTATCCTACCACGCAGCAAAATCTTTGAAAATGAAGCACAAAGGCCTGTGGTACACAAGATCTGTGCATGCACGCGCGTGCGCGTGCACACACACACACTTTATTTAGATCCTTCCAAAGATGCTAACGCTCGCTAAGTAAAATACTAGCCCTCTCCATTGATAGCAAATTGAGCAGGCATTTAAAAACTTTCTTATGCAAACCACACAGGAATACCAATTCAACCACAAGTAATACATATCTATTACATATATTCAGGCCTAAGTGAGAAAAATACTTATGACATATTATTTTCGGTCAGAATATACTGAACTCCCAAACCTCTTCCATGTCCTTTTCTGGGCTCACGTGTACCATAGGAACACAGAAGGAAATAAAATACAGTTGATGATAATTCACTTTCTCTTGACAAGACAGCTATTGTTCAGTTCCTAATCTCTAAGCAAGAAGGAAGATACAATATCCATAAGCTCTACAGTTAGCTCAGTATCAGATTTCAAGAAAACCGTACAACCAACGGCAGCTTTGGAGTGATTACAAATCCAGTTTCAAAAAAATCTCCTGGCTGGAATGAGAGTCAGGAACTGCCAGTGGAAGGAAGAAAACACAATGTACTTACACACAGCTTCCTTGGATGCACCTTCCGTGGCCACCGCACATATCTATACAGCCGTCCCCGATATAGACATTGTCTATGGCCCATGTCTGCTGCTTGTCAAAAGGAGCTGGTTGATGCCAACGGAAACGAGTGGCTTGGGACCTTTGAAGAACAAGAGAATTATAACGAAGGATGTGGTGTGAAAGAAAATGTGTATATTTGAACAAGTGCATGGATGGCTATAACAAAAATGTGGGTACATCCCTAACTTGTATTCTCAGAAAAGCGTTCATTATTTTAATTACCAATGCAAAACTTTGACTAACAACACCAGGCCAAACTGAACTGCAATAGCTTGAGAATATATTTTGGGCTGATTATCTTTCCCAGCCTTGTAAAAACAGACTACAACAGAAACTCACACTAATCTTCACCAGTAGCCTCAGGGGAACAGCGAGCCCTGAATTTCATGTGGGCACCATTGTGGAGTGACACCAGGGCTGCTGTTAAGTTATATTTGCAAATTAGGGAAAGATGCCTGTCCTTGAGCTGCCCCAACCCCTCTGCATTTGACTTGCAAAGCTCGATTCCAACTCCTAAGCGTTCCTGAAAACTAGACACTTTTGTACAGTGGGCATACTGGTCCACCTCAAGACAGCATTAGCGAGGAATTCTCACAATGAAAGTCTTAAGAAGACAGTAAGAGTGTACATCAGAGGGATCAATGAAACCCTAGATAATTGGATGGAGAAAAGAGAGAGAGTAATAAGGCCAGACTTATTTTATATTAATTCAAATGCAATATAAATAAAATCAAAACAGAGATTTTCCCATTCCAGAAGCAGAAATAGATTTGCTCGTTTGCACAGTTTTAGGAAGTGTCTTGTTCAGAAACACAAATAAACTTATGTTTTCAGAGACACTAGATGGCAGTAAATCCAAACACTGCTCAAGGCTCAAGTGGTGGTGAACATTTAGAAACCCGCAGATGAAATAATTAGAAAAAGCAAGTTTTGTTTTATGGATTCACTTTCTTTAAGATTTTATTTTTTAAGTTATCTCCACACCCAACATCGGGCTCAAACTCATGACCCCGAGATCAAGAGTCTCATGCTCCACCGACTGAGCCAGCCAGGAGCCCCTGTTTTATGGATTCATATACTGATATCATTATGAGACTGTTAATCACTTGATTGAGAGATACTTGTTTTGAGCAGGACAAAGACCAAACAACAGCAAGGGTTGTATGTTTTCTAATTGAAAACATATGCATTAAGTTTAGAAACTAGAAAAGAAACAGACCAGAACTAAAAATCTCCGTTCTGAAAATGCATAGTTCAGTTTGATATTTGCTTACTGAGCATCATCTATGCACTGATTTTTCCATAATACTTCTTGCTCCTCAGCTCCCAGCAGACTACCTAACATCCTCCTATCCTTCCTGTGGCATTTAACTTCAACCCTAAACTCTTCCTGGGCCCCATCCTCCAGCCCTGCATCCTGGCTACTCAGTCTGGAGCACTGCTCCTTCTCCCAGTTCCCAGGGCTCACAACATTCTTTCCCATCTTCTGCCTACGTTTTCTTCATCTCTCTGCCTGGTTATCCCTTATGTGTCCCTCAGGTCTTGGAGGAAGTCTTAAGTCCTCAGAGAAATTTTCTTTTCGGTCCCTTTAAAAATCACATTTATTCCAGAGCAAACTGTTCTTTTCCTTTTATAGTATTTATCACATTTGTAGTTATATATTTATTTGCATATGCATTTCTTAAATGTCTGCCTCCTCCTCAGAAGACTAAGTTACAAGAGAACAGCGTTGATCCCCTTTTTTCAACATTATATCCTCACTGCACAGTGCCTAGCACTTAGTAGGTGGTCTATAGGCGCAGGCAGTTAAGGGGCACCTGGGTGGCTCAGTCAGTTGGGCATCTGACTCTTGGTTTTGGTTCAGGTCATGATCTTGGGGTCATGAAATCCAGTTCCATGTCAGGCTCTGTGCTCAGTGCAGAGTCCATTTGAAATTCTCTCCCCCTCCATCTCCACCCCCCGCCCCGCTCCTACCCCTGATTGCCTACACTCTCTCTCTCAAATAATTAAAATCTTAAAAAAAAAAAAAGGTGCAGGGAGATGGTATCCAGGGGCCACCATTCTCACAGTAAGCAGTTGGAAGATGCTCCCCTGGGGTTGTGCAAGTCAGTGGCTGTGCTGTTCAGTTACCTCCTTTTTTTTTTTTTTTTTAAAGATTTATTTATTTATTTTAGAGAGAGAGCACGTAGGCCTGAGCAGAATGAGGGTGGGGGGAAGGGGAGGAACAGAGGGGCAGGGAGAGGGACAAGCAGACTCTGCTCGCTGAGCATGGAGACCACCCAGGGCTCGATTTCATGACCCTGAGATCATGACCTGAGTCAAAATCAAGAGTCAAACGCTTAACCAACTGAGCCACCCAGGCGCCCCTGTTCAGTTAGTTCTTAATGATGAAATTTATTAATAGTTATGCCTGTTCGCATGCAGCAACATTTTATAAATAACACAGTGGAATATCATACCTCCATAGCACATGGTTACTTGGATTCTAGTAACAAGTCAACACTTACATTCTTATTCTTTCAGACTATAAACTTCTGAAGGGCAGGAAACATCTCTATTCCTTCAGGGAATATTGTTTTGTATCTCCAGTGCTTATAAAGAGTAGGCAAGTAATCTTTGTTCCCTTAATGTTTTATGATGCCCCATCAAAGCCTTTATCACTTTTTATTCAGAGGGCTTATTTATGTATAGTTTCCTCTGCTGGATGATTCTCTCCTTGTTTATCATTTTATTGTTGGTGACACCTATAGATGGGACTTCATAAACATTTACTGAAAGAATTGTAAGTCGACAGCAATAAAGATGGCTAAGAAGAATCAAGTAAGAGATGTCTTTAGGGCGGGTGGGCAGGGACCGGGGGTCAGCGATCTGATGGCTGTCAAGGGGGAGAAGAACTCCCAGCAGTTGAGAGGTGGCATGAGCTGCCTAGCAGGGGTGGCTTTCTGAATGTTGGTTGTGTTGAATCACAGTCTGGGCAGCCACTTACCAAAGAGATTGTAGAGAAGATTTAAGAGCCAGACGCATTGTTGGGGTTGATAGCTTTTATGGGGACTTCCAACCATGACATGTTCAGTTTGTACAACTCTGTGGCATTCCACAGAAAAGGAAACAGTGGGAGATCATGTGTAGAATTCCTCAAACCAGAGTTGGCCACTAAGAGTACAGATATTTAGGGGGCGCTAATCTGTACTCTGGCACTAGTCAGTCCTGTGTCCTGAATAATTTAACATAAATAACGAGGGGGTTAACTTAGAGGACTTCTAGGGCCCTGTCTCAAATGTGATTTTATATTCTTGGGAATAACTGCACTTAGTAATTAAGTACCCATAAAACAGGGGAAAATATACTATCCAATATTATTTTATAGGACAAGGAGACACTTTCACTAAGGGGATGAATTGGAATATAAGTTGAAAAATGAAGGTCTGGAAGTTGAATTTCTAGGACTTCTTATTCCCAGCCCTGTCACAACTTCAGTATATAAAGAGAACAAATAATTTATGTTTATGTGCTGACACGTCCCCATCTGTAGAACTACGAAAATGCTACTTCCCACCTCATAAGGGTGTTGTGAAAATTAATTAGCTTGTGTTTACCAAGACCTGTGAGTGTCTTGGTGAAGTCCCTTGGCAGGTGTCATCATTTATCTTGAAGCTTCCTTATAATGACGGCCACCACCAGCTGCTGCGTCTTGGAGTTGGGGGGAAAATGGCCCCAGAG
Source organism: Phoca vitulina (assembly GCF_004348235.1). NCBI lineage: Eukaryota > Metazoa > Chordata > Mammalia > Carnivora > Phocidae > Phoca > Phoca vitulina. The sequence goes on from NW_022589707.1 coordinate 78,226,747, forward strand.
CATATTTCTCCTTTTCCATATCCTTGAAATATCTCCCTTTGCTTCTTTTCTGAATTTATATCATTTCCTCTTCATCAACTGCACATAGTAAGTGCTCCATAAGTGTTGTTTAATAATTGAACATCCATTGCTATGAAGTTAAAAAATGTTACCCTCAATATTATGGCTTCCATCTCTGTTCTCCCAGGGAACATTTCTCCACATTGCCTCCACACCTTTTAATAGGTTTCTATACACATTTCTGAGTCTTTGTATTACTCTTTTTTCCAGGAATACTCTGTCTATCTATGAAGTCCTCATTGTCATCATCATCATGAGAAAAAGCCCTTCGATAGGAACCATACAAAATTTTTAAAAAACCTTTTCACTCTCTCTTAATGCTTCCTTTACTCTCAGAAATACATAAAATATTTAGGACGAGTAAATATAGCCAACTCTCTTACTCCCAACGAAGAAGCTGAAGTTCAGTGCCCTAAGTCACAGTGCCGTAAGTCACACTCACGCAACTGAGAGAAGGCAATAATCTCTTGGTTTGTTACTACAATGTATTCTCAATGAGCAGACCCTTCAAAACTACCTCAACCTGTACAAAATCATCCTATCCCTCCCATGACCCCTAAATATGAGCAGTTGTTTAGTTATGGAAGGCTGTATGTATTGTTGCTATGTGTACACCCAAGTCTATCTATTCTGACTTTGGCAGGTTAATGTCATAGCTGAAGCCCTTGGCCCTCTGTCTTTAATTAGAGGCTCTGCAATGCCCCATTTCAAAATGTGTCCTATATTTCCCTTGGCAGCTAAGGTCCTGCCTTTATACTGGAAAACAATTTCCTCTACTAGCCTATTTTTCTGTGTTAGACAAAAGTAGAGAATATTCCAAGGGAGATATATAAATGGCTGATAAGTGCATGTTCAACATCATTAGTCATTAGAGAAACGCAAATCAAAACCAAAATGAGATATACTTCCTACCCACTAGGTGGCTGTAATAAAAAAGGCAGCAATAACAAGTGTTGGCAAGGATGTGGAGCCTTCATACACTGCTGGTGGGAATGCAGGCTTGTGTGAATGCTGTGGAGAACAGGTTGTTCGTTTTTCAAAATGTTGAACACAGAGTCACCATATGACCCAGCAATCCCACTGGTAGATGTACACCTGGGGGGAAGCATAGATCAGCTCACCTGAACAGAGTGGACCCATGGGTCACAGCCCATGACCTACAGATAAGAGCTAGAGAAAAAGTAGGCTCTAGAGAGGAGGCCTGAAATTTGGTACCAGGAGTGTGAATGAATTACTTATGGCGAGGGGCTCTTATTAAAGGGATGGGCCATCTGCCAGGGTATCCCTCCTCTGGGGGAGATCCTCATGAAGAACACACTGAACTATGAACAAAAGAAGGAGGTTGAATTTTGGGGTGGAAATGAGAGGTTGACTCTTAGAAATTTCTCTGTACAATTGACTAATTTCATAGGTGTAAGGACTGCCACTCAAGGAGGGGGCCTCTGTAACTTCTTAGTTTAGAACTGGCTCTAGAACTATCTCCTGCTGGAGCTGACGTGTTACTGAGAACTCTGGCTGTCTTGAATGGCAGGTAAAGGCTGGAAGACCATTGATTTGGCGGCTAGCTGGGGGTTCTTAATTTAGGCATCCCAGACCCTTTGGTAGAAAATTCCCTTGGTGATTATAAATAACACTAGGGATTTGTAGGACACTAAATGACTGTAACATTTTGGGATGTTTAGATAACATTAAACTGCCCATGAAAGAATATTTACGGTCATCTAATTTTCTTTTCTTCTAAATTTCTTACAAAACACTGGGGTCTGAACACTGAGAGGAGAAAGTATTTGGACCACAGGTTATGACCCCAAACAAATGTGATAAAGGTAAGGTATCCTTATAAGGTGACCTAGATCCTTCATGATACCTCTCTGGAACTAGGGTGGAAAGCATATTACAGGGTTAGCAATAGAAGAATTTAAACAAGCCACCCCACATGGCCTATCTTCTTTCCTTGATAGAGAACAAATGGAGAGCTTTGGTACAATCCTGCTTCAGCCACCGACTGTGTATCTATAGGGAAAATCATATAACTTCTCTGTGTCTTTGTCCTCATCTGAAAAGGTTAACAGGGAGACCTCAGGGTTAAAGAAAACTTAAGAGAGATTTCAACCAATTATATTGATTTGTAACCTAATTTGAAAAAAATGATAAAATGTTTTATGAGACAAACAGGGAGATTTGAATACTGAATACTAAGTAAATATTGAATAAGAAAATATTGAATAAGAAATTGTCATTAATTTTTAGGTAGGATAATGGTATCATAATTATGTTTTTTAAAGTCCTCTTTTAGAGATACATGCTAAAATATTTACAGTTGAAATGATGTGTCTGGGAATTGCTTCAAAATACGGGGTCCAGAGTGAGTGGTGCTATTGAAGAAACAAGGTTGGTCATAAATCAATAATAGTTGAAGCTGGGTGATGATTATATTGAAATACAGCTTGCTATTTTCTTAAATTTTGTATGTTTGGATTTTAAATAGATAAATGTGAGCCAAAAATAATCTGTGGTCCCTTCAAACTCAGAGTAAAATTTTGATTTGATTACAAAGAAAAGAAAATGGTTATCCTTGTTTTGGTAAAATAAGGAATTATTATTTTTGCTGATAATTATAATTAGTAATGATTATAAAAAACTACAGTGTTCTGAGTAGGCCTACTGAGAGCATCAAATACATTGGACTATCCCTCAAATAAAAGGAATTTCCTATAATTTTTAAAATGCCTTCTCAACGGAGAATGACTTCTATTTAACTGTTAAAATAATCTTAAGAATCCATACGTAGCGGGGTGCCTGGGTGGCTCAGTTGGTTAAGCGACTGCCTTCGGCTCAGGTCATGATCCTGGAGTCCCGGGATCGAGTCCCACATCGGGCTCCCTGCTCCGCAGGGAGTCTGCTTCTCCCTCTGATCCTCCTCCCTCTCATGCTCTCTGTCTCTCATTCTCTCTCTCGCAAATAAATAAAATCTTAAAAAAAAAAAAAAAAAAAAGAATCCATACGTAGCAATATGTTCAAAGTACAGCCAAATCTCAAATTCTCTAATAAAACTTTGGCAACAAGGTTGACAATGGAGAAAGCTTAGTTGGAATGCAGAATTTCTGTAAGTAGTTTTATTCTCCATTGTAGTGGAAATGGAAATAGGTTTTATTTGTCTTAACATTATAATGTGAAAATATTAATATATTCAGTATGTGAAAATCCATAGTACCATGGTTTACACCAAACAAAATTATTTTATGTTTTGCTGTCCTGAAAGAACAACACAAATTTGGTAAAGTAACAGCAATGATTTTCAAAGTATCAAAATGATGCCTGAGAAAATGGATATGGAAGAGAAGTCCAAGGCTTCCCTGACTTGATTGAACATTTTTAAGAAGATGTTCAGTAATATGAATGCTTGCAAAAAGTCTTTTAAAAGATACTGGAAAATTGGAAGTAACAATGGAGATAAATAGTACTGAGGCAAGTTTTAAGAATCTCTCCTTTAAAAAATGAACTTGTATTTCCTTTGAATATTTCTCCATGACAAGCCCAATAAATACTATATATAGTTATTTGGTTTTCTTAGCATAAGATCTTTTCTTTGCTTTTATAGTTGGGATTATCATGGAAGAATATCCTCCCTCCCTAAATCTGTTTACCTGAAAAAAGGTAAACCCAACCCCATTCCATTCTCCCAATTCTTCCACAATCTTTTTGCCCTTTCTTGCACTTATCACTTCTCCTGTAAACTTCTGCAAATGTTAAGTAGTGTGCATGCTGTGGCTAAAACCACCTGGCTTCCAAAGTGTTGTAGTTAATCTTTAAAGACAGTGGTATCAGCCATGTCATTAGGGTTGGAAGGAGGGAATGGATCATCTTCAAACTGTGACTTAAAATAGCCAAGTCACACCTGAGCCTTCCAGTGGCAGGACCCTCCCACCCCCGCAACCTTTCTCAGTGGATTTGAATTACCTGCCCTTCTGTTGACTCACCCTGGTTCTCAGGTGACATTTCAGAACCCATGCTACTTGAGCCACCTGTTATTTTTAGGTCTGGGATTAGTGAATAGGAAGAGGCAGATTCAGATTAGGGGCTATGAAATGGATTTTGGCACCTTTGTATTTTTTTTCAGCATCTCTCAAGATCTCCTGCCTTCTCCCTTCCTATTTCTTCTAGGACCATATCTCTTAGGCAAGCAATAAAAACGTAGGACTAATACAGTGGTTAAGCCCATGGGCTCTGGGGCCAGACAAGCTGTATTTATTTCCAGTATCTTACTTAAACTGTTCTTTTGAAGGTCACTGACTATCTCCTTATGGAAATTTACTGTGAAACTTTTTTCTTCATTAGTCTCAGCAGCATATGTCAGGGATGGTGACTTCTTCCTGCTTGATACTCTATTCTCACTTGCTTTTGGATACCGTACTCTTCTGATTCTTCTTCTACCTCCTTAATTGTATCCTCACAATTTCTTTAATAACCATTTCCACTCATCCTGCTATTAAATTTAAGGGTCCTTTCTTTTCTTTTTAAATGCTCTCCCATGGAGAGCTGACCGTTTCATGGCACTGCCTATCACCTCTATGCTCCTGCCTCCAAAGCTGATCATCTTTCCCTGGGCTCTGACCTTCACATCTCTGTCAAATGGATGTATTCATTTGTATTTCCAGTCATCACATTGAATTCAGCGTCATTTGGTTCAGTTTGTCACACTGTCCTTCCTGGAGTCAACTGTAGATTTCTCCCCATTCTCTTGGGCTTCAAACTTGAGTCATCTCTTGATGTGTGCAGTGGAGAAGAAGCTAGTGAGTTTTATCAATTCTTCCTTTGAAATGTCCCGTAATATCCCTCTCATCCCCTTCTTGTTAGCTGTAGCCCAGACCCTCGTTACTTCATGCTTTTCTTTTACTTGAGCCTCTCTGTTCTCCCAATTGTTTTTCTTGGAAGAACATTCTCAGTTCAAAACCCACCACAGTTCATCTTTCCAACAAGTCTAAACTCCTCTGCCTTGCTTCAGTGCTTGTGATAAGTTAAGCCAACTCCACAAACAAACAACTTTCCATAGCTTCCAGATATGAGCCCTGTGCCTTCATCAGCAACTCTTGGGCTCTTGCCGGGCTCATGTGTCCTGTTCACATTGTTTCCCTAATTTAGAATGTTCTTCTCCTTACCCACCTAATTCCAAGCCATCCTTTGAGGCCAGGGCCCATCTTTTCCATGAAACCCCTCTAACTCTGGCATTCAACACTGTCTCCCATCTCTCAGTACCTATGGCATTCCTAGCCCATTCCTCACTGAAGCTCTCAATTACATGCAGCACGTTTTATTTTTAAATTGTTTATTCTTCCTCAGTCAGATGGTAATCTCCTACAGGGCAGGAACTTAAGACAGTGTCCGACCATTACCATGGGCTTGCTCTTGTTACACAAGCTTAGGAAGACTTCTTAGTCTCACTGAAGATGAAGTCTGATAATCATAAGTGTGATCATGTTGTCAACACATAAATGTAAAGATGACCTACATTTTATAAATGTTCACAATGTCCCAAGCTCTTCCATGCACATTTATTTGATTTTTTACATGGCAAAAAGTCTCTTCATTTTTCACATGAGGACCCTGCAGCTTTGGGACATGGAATGACTTGCTTAAAAGCTCACAGGGCTGAAAAGCTAGAACTCTCCACTAAACCACAATGCTTTCCATTCATTTTTGAATTTCCAGTAAGATCTAACTGAACCCGTGTATATGGGAGTAACAGAGACTATGATTCTATCCACCTCAGCTTATTTAGGTTGTAACGTAGAAATGTCTGGAGCAGAGTGTGATGTCTCTTGTGTTCAGTCTCAGTGCTCCCTGCCCAGTGAAATGCACGAGCATCCATTCAGTTCTTCAACTCAGAAACCAGAGTCGTCTTCAACATTGTCCGTTCCCTCACCTTCCCACGTCCATTTCACCATGAAACTCAATTTTATTGCTTCCATTTCTCTTGACTTTCTCTACTTCCCTTCATGTCTCCAGCACCTTAGTCCAAGCTACCAGCACTCACTGCCTCTTCAAGAGTCTCCTTCCAGCTACTCTTATCCTCCCCTATTTGTTTTCCAATTAGAATAAGCTTTTCTGGTGCAAATCTGAGCATGCCCCCCTATTCCCAAACACTTTAGCAGATTTTTAAGCACCTATATGACATATCCCCAAATCATTTAAAAAAATTTTTTTTAAAGATTTTATTTGAGAGAGAGAGAGAGAGAGCACAGAGGGAAAGGAAGAGAGCAGAGAGAGAGGGAGAAGCAGACTCCCCAGTGAACAGAGAGAGCAGAGAGAGCAGAGGGTACAGAGAGCACGATGATGCAGGGCTCAATCCCAGGACCCTGAGATCATGACCTGAGCCGAAGGCAGACACTTAACCGACTGAGCCACACAGCCATCCTGGGCGTATCCCCAAATCTTCAGTATGACCTACGATACTTTTCATGGTCAGACTCCATCTCACTCCACTTTCTCTCTAGGTTGGATCCATTCTTTCAGTATCTCAGATATGCTTGTTACCTCCTGTCATAGGCCATTTTCTTTGTCTGGAACTCTGCTCCCTCTCCTCCTCCCCCAGTTAACTGCTATCCATCCTTTATCTCTTACTTCAATTATGTTTTCCTCCAAAAAATGTTCCTTGATTTTGTTGATCAAGGCAAATCTCCCTAGGACATATGATCTCTCAGCATCATGCAACTGTCCACCATCAGTTGAATTTATTTACTTTTGCAATTACTGGTGATTTCTGGTTAATATCTCTGTCTCCCACTGCACTCAAAGTTTGCTGAGGCAGGGATAAGTTCAGCCCCTCACACAGACCTGGCATATAATTAAATGTTTCAAAAGTATTTGTTTAATGGATGACTACATGAAGGAATAATCTCTACTGATGACTACCAATCATTTTAGTCTGGGTAATGGTTTGATGTCAGTTTGTGGATAACCAACCTCAGTTGACTCTTACTACCACTGTGCCAACAATACTGGAACCTTGTGGTTCTACGATAAGTGAATGAGTGGACAAATCTACCATCGGCACATTGTCACAGTCACTCCTCACCCCTACTTAGCACATGGCTTTAAGTCCTCAGCATCATGTTTGTTTATGATGAAGAGCTACAAACGGAAATTCTCAATTCTGTCCTAGTGGACAATGTAAGCATAGATGTCTCAATACTTTGCAGAAGTTGAGGTTGTAAGTTCAGCTCAAAACAAAGAAATGCCATACTGAAAAAGTAACCGGAAATTAAGAGCAGATATAGATATGCTAACTTGCGTTTGAGACAAAGTGCTCTGAGCCTGGCACATTGTTCTAATGATCTCTGGCATATGGCAGAGCACAGTAAGCGGTGGGTCTGGCTTGGGGTTCATTCATGTGCATTTCTTTCTGAATTATCCAGAGGGCCTTACTATAAGGCAGCGTCACCTTTAAGACCATTGTATAACGTGGGCTTTGAGAGTAGTACAATAAACAAACTGCATATTTTCAATATGATAACAAGAAGAAATGGCTGCTCATCAGATTTTTCAAATGTCATTTGAAAGGGTCAAAATTCTTATGGGTATGTGCAAAAGACAATTAAAAGATAGGTTAAAAGATGGAGAATAATTACCTTTCTTGAGTACAAGACTCAAGGGTATAATGACTTGCTGGAATCAATCTTAGAATGTCATTTATTTGCAAAATGCTACCAACTAGCTGGGTAATAATTCACAGAATTCATAAAGCCGTAGAAGACTACTGCCTTAATGGAGTTTTTTTTTTTTTCTACTTCACTTTATTAAGATCGCCTTAATAATTCATGCAATAATTCATGCATGGCAATACCTCTAACAAGCAACAGAATCTCACGTATCTCATTTAAACTGGGCAACTCTGCTGACAGTTCATATAGTCCTCGCACCTCTGAGCCAGCAATTGTAGATAAGCCCTAGGCTGTGAGCGACTGAAACCAGCCCATTTATGATAACCCCAAGAAAACTTACGTCCTAGATGAACAGCTGAATTTTATGGTCATTTGCTAGGAAGATTTATTCATTCTTCATTTGTGGGGAGGCGAGAGAACAATAACGAGCCCAAACTATAACTCCTGTTCCACATGGTTGAACTGGTTGCTTTGCTTCTCTCTTAATGGCAACAACTGATTACCATTTTGTTTTTTGGAGGGAACAGGAATTCCTATCAAGATTTTAAAGCTTCCCTATGATTAGCACCTACTTAGTGAGAAGAGAGAGGGTCGTTATCCACTAGGCAAGGTGAATTCTCTGTTTTACTCAAATAAAGCATTTACCAGGGAATTTTATGAAGCCACCGTCATTTCTTATAGGCACAATGCATGATGCATTCATCATTGTTTTTCATATAAAAAGAATGCTCCAGGTGATAATTTTCAAGATACTCTTGAAAATAAAATTTCAAAAGCAGACAATAATTCTAATACACATTTATTTGCTATATCTATTTGATATGACACTGCTCACTGTTATATCTACAGTAGTCTGACTGAACAGAAAGCAGACTCCATTTAAATCTGCTCTGTATCCAACGTGCCTGTTTTAAATTTAAGTGAATCAAGTTGGCGATTCTCGCTGATTCAGCCACTGTTTTCTTACAGATGCCATTTTTTCAAAATATCAGTTAAATGGAAGTCAGTATAGGCCTGGCTTTTGGGAAAACACAGAACGATGTCACCACAAAAACTGGTTTCTACTTCGCTTTTTTTAAGTGTTTTTTTTTTTTAAGAAAATAAATTTTAAGATTATTTATTTAAGTAATCTCTACACCTAACGTGGGGCTCAAACTCACGACCCTGAGATCAAGAGTTGCATGTTCTTCCAACCAAGCCAGCTAGGTGCCCTGCTTTTTTCTTTTCCTTTTTTTTTTTTTTTAAAGTAAGCTCTATGCCCAATGTGGGGCTTGAACTCATGATCCCAAGATCTAGAGTCGCATGCTCCACTGACTGAGCCAGCCAGGCACCCCCTATTTTGCTTATTTTTTTTAAAGTAAACTCTATGCCTAATGTGGGGCTCAAAGTCACAACCCTGATAGCAAGAGTCCCAGGCTCTACCAACTGAGCCAGCCAGGTGCCCTTGTTTTGCTTAGTAATTCGTGCCTGGCAATACCATCAACAAGTAACAAAATTGCATGTATCTCATTTAAACTTGTTGTCCTAAAATCCAACATGCCAAATAATATCAAATTGGGGTTCAATACATGCAGAAGCATCCATACCTGGTATAAGGAGGGAGGGGCAGAGTGATTCTGGTCCATTTGTTGAAAGTGTCTGACACCAGGATCCGCTGCAGGTGATAGCGGCTACATTCAACATTGGTAGGTAGACAGTCCCTTATCAATGGGTGCCATGATAATCCAAGATCTACCGAGTATTCCAATTCAATAGCTGGAACAGGAAACGTTATTCTGAATAGAAATACATGTATGCAGACCCAGGAAGCATAATTACTTATGTTTTCTTATGTTTTAATTCAAATGTCAATTTGATTTTTCCTCTGTATTTGTGTTTCCTATTTTGAAATGTTTCTTGGTTAGATTTTTCCTTCTGTACATTACTAGTTACTATTTTTCACTTTCCAGATTAAGATAGTTTTTCTTTTAAGGGGCTAGAATCAAGTGAAACATAAATTTTCCTGAATCACTCTGTTATACTGAGAAACTTTCAGAACAATCATAACAAAACCATTGTTCATATGCACGTAAGCAATAGTAATGGTAGTTATATATATATTTATTGTTTAATCTAATAGTTGCAGTATATTATGAAATTATACAAATTATATATATGTACTATAATAACTATACTATGTCTATTTATTTCATGGTTAACATGCAAGTACAAACATAGTAACCATATATTTTAATGATTACTTTTTAAAAAATTGAGCAACTTCCTCAAAACTTGACCATTCCACAGGGATCCTGACCAACAATGCCAATTTTGCTCTTGCTATAGGTAAAACTGCTTAGAAATGGCAAAATCCCTTGTGCTCACATACCCTGCTCTGTTGAGTTATAGAATATACTGGGGAATCAGAACGGTATAAGGAGGTAGCCGGAGGCCTTGCAATTTGTGCCAAAGCATGCAGTCAGGCTGTGGGTCTAGGAAAAGCTGTTTCTTTTTTCTGAAAAATCCAACTTATAACCTGAGTTTTATATTCTTTCTTATCTCCTGCTTCAGTCTATAAACTGCTCGAGCCCCTATCTCCCTACTTAAATTGCTCTCTCTAAGGTCATGATTCTCAATCTTGGCTGCACACCTGGAAATCACCTGGGTACCTTTAGAAACCACGAATACCAGGGTCCCACCCCCAGGGACTGTGATTTCACTCTTCTGGGGCACAGCCAAGGTGTCGGGAGCTGTGCCGCTTCCCAGGTGATTGTCATGTGCAGCCAGCGTGGGACCACTCACTGCAGCACGGTTCCTAGCAACACTTCCTAGTGAAATACAGTGGTCCAGCTCAGTCTTCATTGTTTTTGTCCTTCCTACAGCGGTAGACATTATTGATTATTCCCTGATTCTTGAAACTTTCTTTTCTTTTGGAGGACATTATTCTGAATCTCCTGTCTTCCTTTCCCTCTGACTCCTGTGCTAACGAGCCCAGCTATGGGCATTCTTCCAAACTCCATTTCTGGCCTTCTATTCTCTGTGTATACTCCTTGGGCTTCAACTATTATCCCTGTGCCCAGATCTGCCAATTTTATGTCTCCAATTAATTTCCTCCATTCAATAAATGTTTACCCAGCCTGGCATTACACCGGATGTTGGCATATTGTGCTGCACCGTTTAGACAAAGTTCCTGCTTTCTATCTTGTAAATCCTCCTCACTCAAGGGCATCTCCACTTAAAGCTACTTGCACCCAAACTAAAGAAAAACTCACCATTTTCCCTCATAAATATACATCTCTTCTTAACTATCAAATTCAATCAATGGAGATACTTTTGCATTGGTTTTCCAGGTTCAGAGTTTAGAAATTATTTTAGAAATTTTACTCTTCTCTTTTTTACTCTCAATGTTCAAACTGGCACCTGGTTTTGAGATTTTTCCGCTTCTTTCCTTTGTGCCTGCGTTGTCTCATATCAATTGTATCCATCCCATTTTTCTTCATGCCACACAGGGAGGACTTCATCACCTCCTACACAGAGGACCACTGAGACTTCTTTATTGGCATACCCACCTTCATCAGCTCCTGGGCTAATCGCCCTAAAACAGACCATGTCACTCCTCTGCCCTTGTGCCCCTTCATTCATGTCCTTGTCAAGCACAGATTCTTGTATGTGCCTTTTAAGGCTCTTCTTCCTTAGCTGCAAACTCTGCTTATCCACTTTCCTCTTTGATTTTATCATTCAGTTCAACCTTTCTCAAGAGGTTGCACCAGCCGGCAGTAGAAAGTACACAGGACTGGGCTTATGAAAGCAGAGTGTCAGTCCTGGTGCTGCTACAAGCCTACTGGGTCATAACTTACCTCCCTGGGTTCTCATCACCTTCCTATGCTACTGAGGAAGCAGGTATCTAGGACCCTAACGTCCTTTTCTATTTTCAAAATCAGAATTCTACTCTCCTCCACTAGATGAAAATATTGCCTATTCAGTCTGGTCTGCTCATGGTTTTCCCTATGGACTAGGAGCACCCCCACCTCTGCTTCTTTGCTTATGCTGCTAGCCTAGCTTGGGATGTCCTTTCTTCTCCATTCACCCTTCAAATCCATTCCAATCATCAATGCCCACTTGAGACTAAGCTTCTTTGTGAAATCTTCCCCAGATCCTGGATTGGCCATCCATTGGTCATCTCATTCTCCTTTGAGCTTTCATTACATTCTGCGTCAGTACCAATCCATAGAGCACTTGATTTAGTCACCTATTGGACTCTAACTTTTTAAAAGTATCCCCTCAACTAGACCTATTGAAGACAGATGTGTACCTTATACTTATCCAAGTTCCACTCCTGTTGACTAGTTTAGTGTTGACTGATTGAATCTGAGGTAGCAAGAGCATTTCTGGGACCCCCCTAAGATATGTCCTTTAAGTTCAAAGTAAAGAAAATATGAAAAATCTGGATTTTGCAAGACCTTGGAAGTAACCAAATTCGTCAGATGTTGGCCCCCTGGAATCTAAAACAGGACAAAGTCCTTGTGAACATTCTCATCTGGATCTCTTAGAGGAAGAATGATATGGGGTGGCTAAAGACCAGAAGACCCCCAGAATCCCGACAGGCTTGCAAGTTACAGTGAAGGGTCCAAGTACGAAGTGATGTCAGTCTTTATATCTCCTAAGATAGGTGTGTCTGTGTGTGTGTGTGTGTGTGTGTGTGTGCATGTGCGCGTGAGCAAGGTATATGTAAGTATGAGTGTGTGTGTGTACAACCTAGAGGATGCAAACTGGTCACAATGAGGGTGACCTAGAATATGCTATGACCCAGAATGGCAAAAACTATAAGACAAAATGGGAACAACAAAATTTCATGATTCCTGGAGTGATGGAAAGAAGACAGTAGCTGAACTAATATAAAGTTCTATGAATTAAAGCCCATGTACATACAAACTCATGTGTAAATCCTATTGCTGACTCTGGCCTTCTCTATGTGATGAGAGTCCCTAATCCTGCAGATCTGATGGTAAAAGAAAAATCTGAATTTTCAAAAAGAGACAAAGTAGGCATTTTTATTTATATGTAAAGAAGTCTTCAAGTACCTATACTTAAAAATAAGCTCACATTACGAGGCTTTAAAAAAGAGACTTCTAAAACTTAATGTATACACACCATTTCCAAGAACGCGATCATGGTTTGACTCACGCGCACTTCTGTTTTACACTCAGACTTGTCAGAGGTGCCACACATGCCCATTTGCACATGTCTTCCCTCTACCTGGAGAGGGAGTACTTACCATAGCAGGAGTCCGTGACCGAGCAGGAGGCAGCGAAATCGATCTGCAGGAACGAATCCTCATTCACGGCAACGTCTGTGCTGACCACGTAGCGGGTGCTGGCCTTCTCGATGAAGACCAGGGCGTCACCAGTGGAGCTGCACACGGGCATCTTGGTGCCTCCCGGGTGGAGCAGCCATTTCCTACTATCCAGGTTTGTGAAATCGTCCTCCAAGACCGTATTACCAGAAATATTTCCTCCGATAAGAATCTGAAAGGCATTTTTTTAAGAAAACGAATTTTCAATATGGTTTCAAAATAGGAGAGAGTTCGGTCTTCTTGTTTGTTTGCGTTTCTCTGTCAGATCGCTCAACACGTGCGTCACATGGCGAGCGTCCCGTCAGGGGCCTTTCAGAATGCTTTTGTTTGTGTGGTCTGCTCGCCCATCTGGCAAGAAGCGGCAGAAAACAAATCGAAGTACTGACAAAACCATTCACAGCCTTCATGGGCCAAACTGCGCCTTTGGAAACTACATGCGCCCAAGCTGGGAAAGCAAAATTTGGCTTACATGTGATTATTTTCCAAGCGAAATTTCTATTTAAGGACAGTTGTATCCTAAGGCATTTCAGTTCCAATTCTTCACCTGGATTCTACCGTTTGTTAACAGGTTCTTTGAGTTCTATTTGACACCCATTTTATTATGGATGAAGATCTTTTAGAACTGTCCATAAGGACGTTAGGAAGATTTATTTATTTCTTCCTCAAAGGCTAGGAAAGAGGATTTGGAAGCGAGTGCATGTGGTACCAATGCTAATTTGCACATTTTCCTTTTCAGAGAATTATAACCTTGCATCACGCTTGATAAAGTCCCTCTACCCATATGGCAGATTTCTCTATGCGCAGGACCTGGGCCTTCTGTGGTGTCGTTTGTTTTTACAGGCTCAGGCAATTGAAGGAAAAGAAAATGAAAGGAAGCTAAATGGCATATCTAATCTAGCTGCGTGCCCATGGGCAAGTCATTCAATTGTGGGTCTCGGGCTTCCTCGACTGAGCGAGGGGGCTGGCCTGAATGCGATCTAGGCCACATGCAGCTCGAGTGCCAACAATTATAATAGTTAATCTCGAATGGACTGACCTGGTCGATAACCCAGGGACTGTAGAAGTGCCCGTTTTCAGATGGCTGCCACCAGCGGAGGCGAGTAGAAGCAGAACGGGCTTTCAAGGGTATCTCCAGGGCGATGTACCTGCCCACGTTGCTGGAGTTGCTGAAAAGAAACTCTTGAAGGAGACTCCAAGACAAGCCGCCATTGAGTGAATACTGGAGAAGCACAGGTTGGCTCCTGGGGTCAGGGACACCTTTACCACATCCCAGTCTCATGAAGAACTGCACAAATCTGACATGAGGAAGATTTATTGTAGACTTTTTTTTTTTTTTTTACTTCAGTGACAAATTCACACTGTTTACAAAAGACAAGCCCACAGGGTCATGGGTGGGGGAGATGAATGCATGGCTTTAATGAATATGATGATTTAATGAATGTCCAGAGCAATCATTTCAAAGTCCGATTTTCCTTTTTAATGTAAGGAAGTTAATAAAATGTGAAGTCTGGAAAAAGGCAACTCTGTACCCTCTTCATATTTTGTCCCCCTCCACAAAGGTGAGTCTGAGGGAGCTGAGCACTCACCGTACCCTCTGGCCATCCTATAAGAAGATGGGAGGGCTCCAAAGACTCTCCAAGTGTGGGAGTGTGTGTTGTTATCTATTTAAGATGAATTTATCCTTAGTATCTGAAACTGGAAGAATGTTATGAACGTAGTTTATGCCATTAATTGGCAAAATCATCCATCCTCTGGTTTTACCAGTCGTTTTTCAGTCTCCTGTTACTGGTCTGGGGAGACACATTTAAATGCAGAGGTTGTAGCTCCTCTTTGTGAAAGGCCAGGGATCTTTTGGAAGAGGTGTGTCAAGCCTGGGCCCCTTTTCCATCTTTTGTGCCAGGGGCAGGGAAGCACGAGTATGGGGGTGGTGGTGAGGGTGGGCTGTGCCAGCCTCTGACTATGCTGGGTTTGGGATGGATGATACTGGCCATCGAGAAGTGTGGCGGACAGCCAGGGGCAGCCTTCCCAGCTGGCAGGGAGGTGGACGGAGTGGCAGCGACCAGCTGGGGTGCCAACGAAAACTAGCTCACATGTTATCTTTGGCAGGCAAGCTGCTGGTGCCTGGTCTGGCCGCCGTGCTAGCTGGTAATGCAGAATAAATTTCATGTGTAACCCAACACATACGCCCAATTATGTATGCATGTTAAACATAGGAAGCATATTGGGACTTATAATAAAAGTTATCAGTTCCATATATAAAACCATGCATTCTTCATGGCTTCCTCCTCCCCCCATCTCCATTAACTAGGCATTCATTTATCTTATAACCCCGAGAAAATTGGGATTTTACATGGAGCATTTTGAGGTCAATGTATGCAAATCCTACACAGCACGCTACTGAGATGAGATAAATAATGGAGCTTTTAACATTGGATTAATGAAAAAAAAAATACATAGTTAGTGCCTAGTGGATGTTGATATCTATAAAAACAATAACCACTTACAGAAAAAAAACCTTTTGGCCTATTGTCTACTTGTATTGGGAAATGCTTATAGATTAATTTAGTTATGGTAAATCCACATCAGAATTATTTAGAAAAACCCAATAATTTCTAAATTGGAGAACTCAAACGCCAATGATAAATCTGAAATAAAGAGCATCAAATTAAACCATGTGCATTAAAATAGGATGACGAGAAATAAAATTTTGCTTTCTATCACTGTAAAATTATCTCACAGAATTGTATTTTTATGAAGCATGGTCAAATTTGTAATTCAATAAATGAAAGATTTAGGTGAAAGAGGAGGGTAAATATGTTAAGATCTATTTTAAGATACTCGGGAATGTTTTAAAAAACAAAAACACGACTTTTTTGTTCACTTGCAAAAATAGGTCAGGGTTCCATTTTACACATGTTGAGTTGTCTTCTTTATTTTCCTGGCTAAGTTTTTGGCTTGTCAAATGATCAAGGGATACACATCTTGACAGGACATAATCCTCTGAGCCAGTTTAAATGTTTGTTTCTGAGAGGCTGTGCTCAGATCAGAAAATGAGTGCCTAGAAAGCATGAGCAAATCATTGGAAAGAAATGCTTATAAAGAATAAGGTTACACTTCAAATATTCTTAACTTAAATTGCTAATGGATATAAAATTAATGGTGGGTGATTTGAGGACATATTGTATTTCATTTAAGCTTTCTACTAAGCGTGGTGTAGATAATTTTGTACATGGTCCAAGTGCTCCCGAAAAGTATTCTCTAGAAGGTGGATAAAAAAGATGCAACATTATTTTCTTGAAGTGAAAGTAAGTGAAACATTGTCATTTCCTAGTCACCATCTTGTAAATATCACCGATCTTGATACTAACTTTTGTCTGTTTAGCTATGTTTCATTTCTGATCTAGCTTATTTCACAAAGCTCCCTCAGTTTTAGGATGGAAATTACATAAATTGTGTCTTTACGGAGTCTTAGATAAGAGAGAAGCTCAACATTTCCAATGGAAGGCCTTGCCCTTGAGATGTCTGCTTCTTTCTGATCTGATTACGTTCTGTTACTGTACATCACAACGTGGTTTCTTGACAGCATCTAAAAATGTTTACCTAGCATGTGATAAATCCAGATCTCGTGTCATCAACATGCGCAAGCCATCTTCATTGAAAAAGAGGTTGTTTCCACTGGAAAGGATCCCACACTTCCGAGATGGCTTTCCGCCACTCATTAATAAGAATCTATCAGATTCTAGCTGACCTGTAAAAAGTGGTAAAGGTGATTTACCTATGACCCCAAAGACAGTCATACTCTTTTTTAAAGGAATATGGTTAAACGCTTTAGGCAGTTTTGAAATACAAAGTCATGAACACTGAAGTCACATATTTTGGGAGAAGAGGTCTCTTCAACAGTTTAGCTTGTCTGAATTGTTTAACCTTGGCTGTATAATTTAAGGGGCCACATGACAGAAGGGGGGGTGGGGCTTTTCCTGAGTAGCTGTGGTCCAGCCAGATGGGTCCTTCCTCTCAACTCTCCTACACGACAAAAAAATGACACTGGCAGGCAGAGAGTGATTCAGGCCAAAAGTAAGAAAGGGTAATGCAGCTTTTCCACTGGCCTCTTCATTGTCTTCGCTACTCTGAGGACCGTGTCAGGCAGGTATTACAAAGTATTTTTAAAAACACAGTTTTAATGGAAGAAGTTACAGTGTAATTTAATATTTTCGATTAAATAATGTCTTCTCAAAACCAGCTCACAAATCTCTCCAGATACTTATCTTAGATCTAGGTTTTTTTTTTTTTTTTTTTTTTTGATTGTGGTAAAATGCACACAACACAAAATTGATCATTTTCAACATTTTAAAGTGAACAACTCGGTGGCATTTAGTACATTCACATTCATGTTGTGCAACTGTCACCATTACCTAGTTCCAGAACTTTTTCATCACCCATGAGGGAAACCTTATATCCATTAAGCAGTCACTCCCCATCCCCCCCCCCCCCACCCAGCCCCTGGCAACCGCTGATCTGCCTTCTGTCTCTATGGATTTGCCTATTTTGGATGTTTCACAGAATCATATGATATATAGCCTTTTGTGTCTGACTTCTTTCACTTGGCCTGAATGTTTTCAAGGTTCATCCATGTTGTCGCATGAATCAGTATTTCATTCCTTTGTATGGCTGCATCATACTCCATTGTATTGATATACCTAAATCTAATATTAAATTGTACTTAAAACCATAAATATCTTATAATAATTTTATAGACAACTTGGGAAAAAGAAAGAAATCGTTTGATCCCACCATCCTAACATACTGTTACACTTGTTTAAGACTTTTCTTTTATGAGAATATTTTCCCATTGTTTTATCAGAGAACATATCCAAGTATATTTTTCTACAACATTATTGTCAGACATAATGATGTTAGATTCTAGGTATAAAACTGAGGTACAGAAAGTGATGAGAGGCTGCTCAATGAGTTGATGATAAATGACGACAGGAATTTATATTTCTGGAAACTTGTTCCCTCTACCCAAGATTAACCCTCTAGAGACGGTTTCTAAAATGGTCATTAATCAGCAATTCCACGTGATGGAAGAAGTGGTGAAACCAGCTTTAGTTTTCTCAATCACGGCCCTTCTCATTCTCATTGACCATTGTTTCAAACACGGAACCCTATACAATTCAGAACTAAATGAAGGCATGGGTGGTCGCAGTTGTAGGGATAAATAATGAAATGTTAGAGTGGAATTCATGATTACTTCTATATGACAAATTACATTTAATATGTAGTTTCTTTCACAAAGCTACATAGAACTTATTTTAAAAGATTACCTTCAAAATCATCCTTGAGAAAATCAGGATTTTTGGTGCTTATTTTACAGGTGGGACCTGAGTAGCCGGGATCACATATACACTTGGTTCCATTGATACAACCCCCATGTCCGTTACACATCTCTTCACACTGGGGACCAATATAGACATTATCGATGGCCCACGTCACTGGCTGAGAGCCAGCGGGGTAAAATCCTTGGTACCATCTGAAACGCACAGATCTGAAAAAGAGGTACAAGTCTTTTAAAATCGAAGCAATACATGTCTTTCTCTGATTGACTTATTTCGCTCAGCATAATGCCCTCCAGTTCTGTCCACGTGTCATATGACCTCACTGAAAGCAGGAATTCTTGATCTCAGGAAACAAACTGAGGGTTGCTGGAGGGGTGGGTGGGAGGGATGGGGTGGCTGGGTGACAGACATTGGGAAGGGTATGGGCTATGGTGAGCCCTGTGAATTGTGTAAGACTGTTGAATCACAGATCTGTACCCCTGAAACAAATAATACATTATATGTTAAAAAAAAAAAGAAGAAGATAGCAGGAAGGGAAAAATGAAGGGGGGGAATCAGAGGGGAGGATGAACCATGAGAGACTCTGGACTCTGAGAAACTAACTGAGGGTTCTAGAGGGGAGGGGGTGGGAGGACGGGTTAGCGTGGGGATGGGTATTAAAGAGGGCACGTTCTGCATGGAGCCCTGGGTGTTATACACAAACAATGAATCATGGAACACTACATCAAAAACTAATGATGTAATGTATGGTGATTAACATAATAAAAAAATAAATAAAATCAAAGCAATAGAACAACACAGCTTCAAAGTAAGGACATCTGATCAAGGAGCAGCGGCCAGTTACTACCTCTGCACCACACTCAAGAAGTAGAAAACTCGATTTGACATTTCAAGAACACAAACTCCATTCCTCAATCTCCAGGATTTTGCCAATTTACGTTCCTGTTTCCTGTAAGCCCTCCTAATCCTATCACTAGGTCAAATTCCACCTGACCCTCACCTTTTTCAACAGTGACTTCTTTGGTGACGCTTTCTCCATTCTATCTACACTCTGCGTAACTGATCTTTTTCTTCATAAATTGAGGTAAAATTCGCATAACATAAAAGCAACCATTAGCCATTTAACGAGTACAACTGGGTGGCAGTCAGCACATTCCCAGTGTTTAGCTAACCATCTCAATCAAGTTCCAAGACATTTTCATCACCCCAAAAGGAAACCTTGTGTCTATTAAGCAGTCACTCCCCATACCATCCTAGTTCCAGCTCCCAACAACCATTAATTCATTTTATTTCCAAGTAAATTGTCCTATCATATTGTTGATGAGAGCTTCTTGGAAATAATCTACATATTTAGGTAGTAGTTCAAAAACAGTTTAGTATGTTCTATTAGACACAAAATTCAAAGAAGACAGATTTATTTTTGAGGGGATGGAGATAGAGATGGCATGCACACTCATCTTTGTATCCTATGAATGTGTCCCATATTCAGTGATCATCGAAACCAAATTCAGAATAATTTTTTAATTTGAGAAACAGAAATTAGAAGTCAATTTTGGAAGTATTCATTAGGCTTCTAAAGTTCAGTAGATCGTAAAGCAGATGGAGTCAAGTTCCCACATATAATTTTAACCCTAATTTCATTGTTTATCTCAAGACTCCAACCACACTGAGCTGCTCCCAAAATGCCAGTTCATAATTACATTTTATTTTCAAATACTTGTCAGAGTTTAGTCTTGGCAAGAAGCACTTTCTACCCTTTGAACTTCCAGACTGCTGAGCTGAGGGAAATGGCTAGAGTTTTCCTTTGAACAAAAGCCTACATGGATTTTTTTGAACTCCTTATTTATTCAAATGTTCTGAATACAAATGAACCACCTTGGTTGGATATTTATTATTGTTCACCTGCCTTGACACAGAAACTGCAAGCACTATGATAAATGGGCTGAAGGGTCTGGTTTTACTGTTCTTCCCTTCTGCTGAAGCCTTATTTTGAAAATTTCTCACTGCCACCCTCCCTGGTGAATGTCAGCGTCTGTTCTCCCAAGCCAGTGGTATTCAAAAGGATCTGTTTTTTAAATGTAAACTTAAAATTTCAAGCACATAATGGTGCTTTCTTTAGACAGGGGTTTTGGTTGACTCATTATGAAACTGTATAAAGCAAAAGCAATTAGGAAGTTTTACAGACAGAAAGACTCTTAGAGGAAAAGGACACAAAGGTGATGTGAATAAAACTCAATGGAAGCTCAATACTTCATGCTTCATATGTGAATCGACAAACATGGTCATTTTGTCCTGAAAACATTTCATGTGCTTTTTTGGTATCTGGTGTCTACCAAGTGCACGGAAAAGGGTAATTTACACATGGGTTGTGTACATTTTTTAGCATCTGGCTTGTACTGTCACTATGGACCATGTTGAATACAAACCAAGCAATGATTCACTGAGTTGGAGGAAATTTAACTTTTGCCTTCCAGCAATTCATGCCTGCGTGGGTTTTAACAAGAGTGCTAATTCTCTTCCTGAAACAAGGACCAGACAACACTATTAAGGCCAATACTTCTCTTCACAGAAATGGTTGAAGGCAGTTTGGAGGGTAGGTTTATACCATTCTGAGAGTGGGCATGCCTCTTGGACAGATTTCCTTTCTTTTTATAGAAATAAAAATGACACGGAGTACAAATAACACGATGGCCTAAGTTCTGCACCTTTATCATTGGAGGAGGTATATTTTAAACTGACACTCAATAGCAGCGGGTGAAAATATATTCATTTCTAATGTTCAAATTATATTGCCTTATGATTTCTCTTGTTCAGATTTCCAAATTGTATTCCCTTATGCATCAGCACAGCCCCGTGGACATCACCAATTCTAAGTGAGGTGGTTTCCATGACACTGAAGCAACTGTCCTGTGACTTTATTCCATATTTCTTTAAAGAGGACTGTTTCCATGTGGGAATGTGCTGAAGGAAGTCTCAGTTGTTAAAACAATGTAAATTCATGCCCTACACCCTGTCTTTAGGGTGGTTTCCTCGTTAATCCAATTCTTAGCCGAGCAATAGGAGGAAATGAGAGGTCCATTAAGAGAAAATTTGGAGCTTTTCAACAATAACCACAATGGTCACGATCTTGGTCCTAGGTGCCTGCGTGATCGGCCCGCAGGCCTTTCTCTGCCTATACTGCCCATAAGCGTGGATTTTGGGCAGCTAGGCTTCTGTCGCATGGCTTAGCTTTCTGACTATAGCTGATTGATTCAGACTGTCTCTTCTAGAAATGTGGAGTTAAGAGTTCCAGCACATGAGAGTGGTCGTTTGCTGAGTGATGTTAAAGTCAGCATGATAAAAATGAGGGTCACACACTCCTTTTGCTGAGGCCCTCACACTTTCTAAGTGGGGTCCATGAAATTCCCCAGTATGCTTCTAGTAAGTTTTTCCACTTTTTTGGTAAGCCCTTTATATTTCCTGCAACATAGGATCTTAAATAATACAATTGATTTTGGGTAAAAAGTTTTTCCTGAGCTGTTTCTCCCTGCCATATTCTTCTATAGACAATCCTCCCCACTCCCAGCAATAACAACTTTCTGGTTGTGCCGGCTGAATTCTCAGCTCTGTCTTCTACAGAACCGTGAGGACATTCTGCTTAGGAATGCTTTTTTTTTTTTTTTTTTTAATAGTTGGATTTTCCATTGGGATCATATCCTGGTGTAACATCAAGAATTAACAAATAACATCCTTGACAGCTCAAAATATTAAAGTCCTTAGCAATCAAATTATAAAAATTATGCTGATGATATGATGAGAAGCAAATGGATTTATGTTCAAAGAGAATGCAGACTTGTGAAAATTTACTTTCACCCTTTTGGAAAAGTACTAGGTATTAGTCGTTTTGCTTGAAGACTCAAGACTTATAATTTTGCTGAGTTTCACATTGGGAATGTAAATCTATTTCCATCTTGAAAGTATATTAGTGCTTTCTTTTCTTGACATACCCTGAAAGAACAAGTTTTTTCTTCTGATAGAAAAGACAAATTCTGAGGGAGACTGCTTTGTTGACTTCCTCTCTTTGTTCACTTGCATTATTAGGTTTAGTTTTTGAACTATTCATTTCATTTCTATTAGAACTGAAGTCCTTTATCTCCAAATAGTTTTCAACAGAAGAGTCAAATATATGGAACAAGAATGCTGAAAGAGGTTGGAAAAGCAGAAATGCCTGGGCGGGGGAAGAGTGGAACAATTTTTTTTTTTTTATGAGTCACCTAGATTATTCTGTGGGCTTCCATCCTCCCGCTGTGTGCTCTCCCTACATGAGACACAGGTAGATGTCCGAAAGTCATAAAATTCTCACTGCATTTATACTGGGAGGTGGGGGCAGGTGTGTGTGGGGGGGGGATTACAACATTAGGAGAAAACCATGTATCTGTTGCTTCCTCACGGATCTAATAAAGACCCGTGGGGGCTATGAATCCCTACACAGTGCAGCCCATGATGTACTCTTTTAAATCTCTCTTCAAACTCTCAGTGAGTAGTGTGTCAGCTCGGAGTCCCAGGTCTGGAGCCTCCACTGATCTGCTGAAGAGGAGAACTAGGGGGAAGGCACCCCCCGCAAAGTGGCCAGTCAACGGTGACCTCAGGGAGAGCACCGTCAGAGGAGAAAGATGGCGGTGCGAAGCGGCAGGCCCTCACCCGCACAGGTGCAGCTTCCCGAAGTGCACGACCTCCCTCCTCCAGCCCTGGGTGGTCCCCGCGTAGTAGGTGCTGCTCGGGTGGTGCTCGGTGGAGCACAGGGAGCTGACGTGGTTGCTGCCGTGGTAGCAGAGGGGCAGCAGCAGATGCCACGTGGCCCCGAAGTCCCTTGAAAACTCCAGTCTGACTGGATCGGTACACGAGCTATCCGTGGAGCACCCCACATTGATCTGGGGGAGGAAGGAAAAAATAAACAAAAAAAGCGATACAAATTACTTCAGAGCAACAGGCCTTGAAATGATTCACCACTTCATTGTTTTCTCGAGAGTCCGTTTTCCTGGGAACTGCCCTGCTGAAATATTTAACACTATAAAGTTCTGTTTTGCTTAACTGAGTAATATCATATATTACCTTCAAATAATAATTTTTTCATAAAGAACCTCAAAGGGCCTCATAAAAAATTTATTTTCCCTCATTTTATAAAAAGCTAGGAAGTGGGTAAGGCTGGCATGGATTCCAAATTTTACCTCTGGCCTACTTTCATAGCCAAGCCAAGCCAATCGTAATGAAAAGACTGTTTCCTTATTTCTAACCATCAACTTTTTTTCAGTCCGCTAGATAGGAAGGCCTTCTGTTTTCCTTCCTGTGACGCCTTCCAAATAATCCCCAAAGTTCCGCACGTGAAAAAACTTCAATACGTATTCAACAAAATACAATTATTGTCACGATTTCCGTGGCACAGGGAGAGCGTTTTCAGAAAGACCTTCTTAATCATTAGGGAAATAATTACTTCATTCCTTTTTCCACGCTTTCAAGTAAATAAACTAAAACTTAAATAAACGCATGTAATTCTTCCTATGCAATTTTCCCCTCTTGCAATTGAGATTAATATTTTCTTGCTCTTGAAGCACTCGGATATATTTATACTTATAATTTTTGTTGTTGAACTTACTCCTTGTACCTTTTGATGAGTGAAGTATCAACATCAGATAAACGTTTCAACTACAGGCATTTGTTTCTACCTAGATCTTCTGATAACAGAACACGGCCACAGGTGCTATTTTTTTAAATTAACATTTAAAGCATACATTTAGAAAATATAATAGAAGGTTATTTAAGCAACTTAAAATAAAGCTAGAAAATATAACAAAGTTTAAAATAGATCCAGAATAATTTCTGTATGACAGCATCACTTGGTCTCTGACTTTTGAGATGCAAGAGACAACTCTAATTTAGAGGCTACCAAGAGTTAATCTAAAGAAATATTCAGAATTTTGTTAATGCAGTCAGGCACTATTGTGAGCCTTCCTAAAGGCAGCTAGAGATCTCAACTACGAAACAAGCATTTTTGAAAGTTAGTACTATCGAATGCTGGCACAATGCACCCTTGGTTCTGCTGATTTTATCTAAGTCTTGAAATACACACAAGTTTTTCTTTTATACATTATTAATTTGCTCTCTTCCAAATTATAAGGAGTCCATGAATATTAATGAAATACACAAAAATTATAAAAATAGTGTAGTGTTGTTTTATCTGTAAAATCCACGGCACCATGATAAACATTATATAAATGTGCCAGCATGGTGTAACGGTAGTTACACTGACTGGGTCTTAGGTAACATGTAAAAATTGTGAAAACAATAATATTAGAATAGTATGGCCCTTTTCATTTTTATAATGTTTAAAATAATTTATTTCAACAACTTCCCATTGTAGTAGGTAGGGAGATTATGTCATAAATAAAGGACAAAAACTCAGAAATAAACCTTAGTAGGACGATTGGTTCTGCTAATAAGAATGAATTATGATGTAAAACCTCTTTTGTCCTTGCACAAAAATGGAAAGTCATAACACATGAAATTATCTGAGATTTTCCTTCTCTTTCCTGGCTTTTTGTTCAAGATAAAATTTAAAGCATTTTTGATAGAACAAAGTCAAGTACCTCAAATTGTATGATGGTGTTCTCATTCACATCCAGGTCACGAGTGGTAATAGAATGCTCACCAACTTCATTTGAAACAAATACCATAGCTGAATCTTCCTCGCTGTTAGGGAAGAAAACAACAAGAAATCCATTTGGGCAAAAGTTCATCGTCATTTGTAGAGAGCGAAGGTTTTATTTTAACATCTCAGTTAAAGACTTACGGGGCTCCTTTTGAAGAATATGGACAATAAAGGCCAATGTTACCACCAGGATAGAAAAACCAATTGTCTTCTCTGGGTCCAAAGTCAAATGTATCCAGAAGCATCACAGGGTTGTTTAGATTATTCCCATCAATAATGAAGTCATCAACAATCCAGATTTCTTCTTTCTTACCTAAGGCATTTTTGTATAAAAAAAAAAGTTGTTCCAATGGTGGAAATTGGAGGGACATTTTTGCTCGTTGGAAGAAAGTGAAGGACAGAAAGGAATCAGTAACAACAGGTTAAATATATGCCTTTGAGACAGAGAAACACAAACTATGCAACAGTGTATTTAAAGTATGAAAGAATCAAGCTGTCAATCATATTAAGTTGAGAGAGCAGGGAACAGCCTCACTGATTTCAGAAAGCTGAGACGGTCTGTGAAATTGTGCTCCCCTCCCAGTCCCGGTGGGTGCTACAGACCCTCTGCTGCCAAGAATGGGATCTGAATTGTGTTTTCATGGTTTAGGAGAACCTGTAAGACACCTGAATCTGTGAGCACAGGTGGTCAAGCCTGCGGATTTAAAACTGAGGTATACTAGTCAATTCGAGGAGCAACCCATGACCTTTTAGAGTCAGCTCATGACGTAGCATCATGCTACGGTCAGGCCAAAGGACTGTGGTCATGGAAACCCTGGCCTGATGCATAATTTTATTTAATTGTTAAAACTACACAGAAGAAGATACTCTGTGTTATGTACATTTTTTAATGTTTTTCAAAACTTTTATGTTTATTTGAAGATATGTGGAACTATCCAGAAAACTAGTAAAATCACTCCGTAGGCTGTCAGAGAATTTGATTCAGCAACACAGGCTGGGTGTTGAAGGAAGATACCTACAGAGTAGGGAGGAGGGCAAACCCAGGCTGTCTTTGCAAAGTGCTGTTTGGACTCAAGGAAACAAGGAAATAAGACCATGCCAAAGCAGAAACATCAAGATTCCCCAAGGTTGCTTCTTCGCTGATTTCTACTTTGACTACAATTCTTACCAAGATATATATATTACATATAAATATATATATAATTTGTAAACAGGAGCTTGTAGAAATAACCTGATGATTTAAATGAAGTCACATGTCTCTCTCTCTCTCTCTCTAATCCTATCACTGTTCTTTCTTTTTTGGTACATTCTTTTTTTGTTTTTAAAGACTTTATTCATTTGAGAGAGAGAGAGAGAGAGAGAGACAGAGACAGCACAAGCAAGGAGAGAGAGGCAGAGGGAGAGGGAGAAGCAGACTCCCCGCTGAGCTGGGAGCCCGACGTGGGGCTCAATCCCAGGACCTGGAGATCATGACCTGAGCTGAAGGCAGACGCTTAACCATCTGAGCCACCCAGGTGCCCCAGCTATCACTGTACTAATTCTAGTAGCTTTGTTCTCTTTTCTTGTTTTGGAAGCAGTTGGTGAAAACAACAAAGTAAAAGGTAAGTAAAATTCCAATCATAACATGAAGACAATGATCCTCTGGATTGTGAAACTTGGTTGCATTTATTTATTTATTCATTTTTACTTTTATTTGGTGATTATAAAAGATTATTTTTTCTGTTTGTAATAAGTTAAAAATTATTTCTGGCTTACTAGTATAAAATAAATACTCAGGTTAAATTTTAGAGATAGCGGTACATTTTTCTTATTCATTTCTGTGTTACCTCTGCAAAGAATATGCTTAATGGGATATCTCCATGCTTACTCAGGCCATTAAATGCATGATTTGGTAGAGTCTGGTCCTTTATAATCAGCAGTTAATAGAAATATTGGAAGCAATAAAACATTACAAATTTGTAGAATCATTTTCTGTAGCCATCTGAAAATGCTGTTAAATTATACATTCACTTTAACTTATCACTGAAGCGGGGGTATGTGATAAGAATATTTTATCTAAGGTACTTTCTGCTTGGTGTAAGTCCCTGTCACTTTGTCATGGTATTTTGCTGCAATGTTCTTCTGTCTCACTAATGAAATGCCACACTCAGAAGAACTATTTATTCCCAAATGAATTCAGCAGGAATGTAGTTACAATTGAGGAGTGACTAACGATAATGCTACATTTTTAAGAAAAGATTTTATTTATTTATTTGAGAGAGTGCACCCACGAGCAGGGGGGAGGAGCAGAAGGAGAAGCAGGATCCCCGCTGAGCAGGGAGCCCGAAGCAGGGCTCAATCCCAGGACCCCAAGATCATGACCTGAGCTAAAGGCAGATGCTTAACCAACTGAGCCACCCAGGCGGCCCAATGCTCAATTATTTTTTAAAAACCTTAGCTCTGTAAGGGGCTTTAGCTATATTTACATCATGAAGAGAACTTATAAGTTAAATACAAAGAGACAACAAAGATACATAAAGTTAAATATTCATTGAGACTCCTCTAGGTAAAATGTGTGTTATGGACAATGAAAACTACTCAGTTGACAAACACTTCCTCCACATCTTAGAAACAAACATGGTAAAATGCCATCGTCAGTTTTGATCATAGGCGAACATGTGCATTCTTACCATTATTGTAAGGTTGCCAGAGTCTGAACCTTGTAGCATTGGTCTGGGCAGTATATGGCAAGGGAACATTAATGAAAAGTATGTTGGTTGTCTGAGGGAAGTAAAATTCGTCCATCAGGTGCCAAGTGATTCCCCCATTGATAGAGAATTGTAATAGAATAGAGTGAGACCTCTCCGGGGTACCTAGAGAGAAGACACCATAGGCATAAAACATACTGTGATAAAAGTAGGGAGATGGTAGGTTCTAAGACTATTTTTTTGGCATCGATGCATAAACTGACTTATATTCCCCTAGAGGCTTTAGTCCAAGTGCTTCGGAGGCAGCTTCAAGCAACGTCAGGTGGGGCTTTCTGGATGACTGTATCTCAAAACGCACACCAGATCTCAGATTTTCACACAACAGTATCTCCCTCTCTTTCTCAGATATGAACATAGATTTTTCTGTATTTCATTTAGGAAATCTTATATCAGAGAATTTTGCTTCCACGGGCATCACAATTTTACAAATGGTCAAACACTTAAATCTCAGGATACAAACAAAAATCTACTTGAAAGCTTATTATATCCAAAGGGCATTATTTGTTGAGGAAATGACTTAGTTAATATGAAAGGTCATAATGGCAAAGAGTTGTCTTTTGGGGGTTCACACCTATAAAAGAAAATCCAAAATGTCCATAAGCTAAATTTTTAAAATTTAAAATTCTTATACCTAGGAAGTCGTGGTGGAAAAAAGACTCAGGGACAGAATGATAAATCTAGCTACCACAGAATTAGTATGATTACTACAGCTATATGAAATTTTTGCAAAATCAGTAGTTATCTTACCCTTATATTAAGATGAATTTACATTATAGAAGCACATCTATGAACATTTATTTACTTATATTTATGTCAGCTCTTCCATGTAACAGAACTTATGGGCCTCAAATCTATCATTTCTTTGTGGGGGAGGAATTGTGTAAGGCAAGGGGGAGTTCTCTTGAAGAGAAATAATGAATTCTACCCATAGAAACGACTTACCTTTTGCTATAAATCTAAGTGAAAACTGGACATACATAGTATTGGTACAGTCTAGATCTCTTGAAATAAGCATCCTCAGTCCTTCCTGAAAACACAAACATATACGTTAAATAACCTTATTTCATCTGCAGAATTATTTTCCTTTGACTTTCATACACCTAACTTGCATTAGCTAAGTAATAGATACATACATGTAAGGATCCAGAAGCAATGGTGGGTGCAGTTGAAAAGGAAAAATGGATCATTTCCCCTTTCTTAAGGCTTTCATTTCTTATGACTGCGTAACCCAGTTTGTCTCAACTCGACATCCCACTTTGCTGTGACTTTTATAAAAAGCAGTGCAAAAATGACAGCATTACCTATCTGCAGGCTTTTTTAAAAAGTAGCCTCCTTTGAGCACAGCACCCCATGAGAGGAGTAATGAGGAAACAGATGGAAAGTCTCTGCCAAGTGCTCCTACTGGAAGTTGGGAACTAAGAGGCAACTTTTTCAGTGTTCCAGGGAGTCGTAGGGACTTACTACTCCTTTGTGCACTCTGACCATGCTGGGAGGCTCTCATCCAGGCTGACACAACACCCTCCCGCTGGTCAGGTTAAATAAGGCATAATAAGCGAGTCCCCATGCCTCGGCTATAACTGCTCATGCAGAGAAGCCAAAGAAGGAAGAAAGCGATCACATTAGCTTTGGTAATTTTTTCTGCTAATTAACTATTTCTGGTTGCCTGGGACTGACAGCCCCATAGCTTGTTTTCTCTGTGTGTACACAGGACTACAGTGATAGCCAGTAAAATAGAATTTCACTATGCAAATGTCCTAAGGTACAAATAAGCCTTTTAGCATCTTAGCTGTGACTTATGAATGAAGTGACTCTTCGGTGGTATAGGACTGTGTGATACTGAGTGGACACTTCCTTCCTTGCTTCCTTCCTTCTTTCCTCCCTCCTTCCTACCCTCCCTCCCTTCCTTTCCAGATTTATTTATTTATTTGAGAGAGAGAGAGAATGAGCAGGAGGGGCAGAGGGAGAGAGAATGTGAAGCAGGCTCCTTGCTGAGCAGGGAGCATGAGGCAGGGCTCAATCCCAGGACCCTGAGATCATGACCTGAGCCAAAACCAAGAGTCTGACGCTTAACCAACTGCGCCACCCAGGCACTCCTGGATTTCTTAATTGTCAACTAATAAACACCAAATGTAATTTTAGCTAGAGAAAGCAAATTTGCCCTCTTTCTCTTATTACCCAGCACAAAATCCTCAATAACTGAAAAACTTTAAATAGAACTAATTTTCTAATAGCAACCGTATTATTGAATTATTCAATGCCTGTAATATGCCAGGTTCTAAAACAGACACCTTTTTCCTTTAACACACATCGCACTCGTAAGGGCAAGATATTATTATCTTTATGATACAGAGAAGGAGATTGAAACTCAGAGACAGTAACTTGTTCAAGATTGCAGAGCTTAAAAGTGTTGATGGCAGAATTTGAGCCCAGATTTGTCAGACTGTGTAACTCATCTTCTAGCCTTTATTGGATACCAGTGTTTCGTTTATTAAATCACCTTTTGCTTTTGGGAGAAGAAATCCAGATAGTGCTAAATTTAGAGTTTGAGAATTATTTAATACTGTCATGGAAAAGTAGCGGCATGTATACCTGTCCCTGAACTTCACAAAGCATCAATTCAAACTTCCAGGATTGAAGGTTGCCCTGTAAAAGCCTTATATTTCCAGTCTTTGTTGTTTTTTATTTTTACCCTAATAACTCACTGCCCTGCTCAGTCCGTGACACCTGGTCAATGCCTGTTCTTCATGTTTCACTGTTGAGAGACACTCTCTCCCGTGTACCCTGACAAGCACAAAGCCTTGAATGGTTTTACATCTTGGTGCCATGTGGAGGTTGAGGTGATGAGGAAAGGTGGCTTCTTCAACTTGCAAGGAATAAGCTTTGAGGTGGGTAGTTGAAAGATCCAGCTAATAAAGATCCCTTGCTAACATTAAGTTAAAGGATTATGATGACTCTTCCCCCTTGATTATGGAACTTAAGTATGAAATTGTTCCCATGGGCAAATACATATCAGCCATCAAAGGACCATTGCACACTACATCTTGTAGGAACAGTTATGTTGAAAGTGGGCACAATGTATATGAAAGTATCTTTCATGTTTGTAGTATTTGCTTGTAGCTCAGC
This sequence comes from Phoca vitulina, assembly GCF_004348235.1. Classification (NCBI taxonomy): domain Eukaryota; kingdom Metazoa; phylum Chordata; class Mammalia; order Carnivora; family Phocidae; genus Phoca; species Phoca vitulina. The sequence continues at coordinate 78,257,691 of NW_022589707.1, forward strand.
ACTTGATATTAATTACATGGTGGAAATGTCAAGCCCTGCTTCTGTGCATATTCTAGTTCACACGGATAGGTTTCTTTTCTCATCTCTTTTCCAGGTTCATTAATCCATTTGTACTAAATGTGGGAGTTCTTTGGCATATAAGAGCTATTTTAATAGCTGATAGTACTCCTGAATCTATAAACATTCAAAAGAGACGATCATTTCCTTTTTAACGAAAGAATGCCTTTCTAGGTCAAACTGCACCCTACTGAATGGCCCACTCTACATCTTGCAGAGCTGACAGGCAATACGTCTAATACATATAATGCTTGGTTGCTCTTGCATTTGGATGGCTAAAGGGAAAACAGAAAACACTCTGTGTCTTCCTTCTTCTTAGGCTCTAGGGACCAGGTTAATCCCACTGCTTAAAAATTTATCAGGTAAAGATATTTAAATCATGAAAAGTCACAGGGCTCCTGCTTTTTGGTCTTGTCAATGCTATAAGCAGATCGGAAGTGAGCTAGTGGTAATCAGAGCTAATGCCTCCAAGACTGAAAAAACACACACGCAAAAACCAGCAGTTTCCATCCTGAAATGTGGATGGAAAGGACTTGTAAATCTCTCCGACCCCTAAGTGTTTTTTCTCTCTCTATAGCATGTATTCACATAGAAAGATGTGCCAACCAGTACAGTGTTTCACACAATTGCTTAACATCCCCCTCACCAGACATCTAGGCTGAAATACGAAAATAGACTAACAATGTTTGAGAATGTTTTTTCACTTGATTCAAATGTTTGGTTTTCTTAAAGTCACTAAAGGGCTCTATTGGCAGGAAGGAAAGGAAAAAAAAAGAAAGGAAAAAGCAAAGACCTTTTATAAAATCATTTTTTTCAGTTCTGCAAGTTATATATTCAATAACACATAAAACGCTACATTCTAGAATTCAAGATTCTAGAAATTGCATATGCATAATTGTGTGTGTGTGTATACATATATGCATACAAACACACACACACACACACACACATATATATAATTGCAGCAGAAAGTAATGAAGGTCTGATCACCAAAGCAGAGGAAAGATTTTATGCCTAAGTGATGCTAAAGAATGATTACGCTGAACAGAGGAGAAAACACGGTCTGGGCTAGAAGACAACAGCTTTGTATAAAATAATGCACCATCTGAGCAGGTGCAGAAACGCATTTGTGTGGAGCAGTGAGGGAAGGAAGGAATCTCAGCAGCAGAGTAGAGAAGTAGAATCTTATCTGACCCCTTTAAAAATAAGTGATGTTCCAGATTTGATGGTTTCACCGTTCAGATTCCCCCTCTCGGCACCATACACTTCAGGCCAGAGATCGGGATGTAGGTTCCCGTTGAAATCATCCTTAAGAATCGAGGGCAGGGGAACAACGGGCACACAGTAGGCGCCACCGAAGCCCCGGTCACATCTAGGAGAAAAAAAGGAGTGCAGGAAAGGCATTATCTGTCGTGAGTTCGAAAGCCGTTTTCGTTTTTGCACTGTGAAAAAGAAACTGCCAGTTTCATTGACTTACACACAGTGTCCGGCATCGCAAATCCCTCGTCCCGAGCACAGCCAGGGGCAGCCGGATGCCAGCACGACATTATCAATGGCCCACGCATCAGCCCCCACAGTGTAGTTGGACTGAATCCATCGGAACCGGGTCCTGGGAGATCTAACCAAAGATAACACACTTGGTTCAACACGCACCCTTGAAAGCAGGAGAGCGTTTCTTTTAACTCCCCTCCTCCAAGTTCTAGTTCCCTCTTGGAGACACTTAGTTCTCACACCAAGTGCTGGATGCTCTTTCCTGCTGAACCCACCAACGAGAGCAGAAAACATGGTTTGTAAATATCTCACCCTTCCTTTCATACAAGTGTCTGTTAACTCGCCTGGGGTGGGAAAGTTATCTCAGACTAGTGATTTATTATGTGTTTGAACTACGCACCAAATCTGGGGTTTTGCTTTCAGGCTTTTCCTGCCATTCAGAACGAGGAAAGAGGTGGAATGGGTGAGAAACACGAGGAGAAGCTGGAATCTCATGAAGTTCTGGGCATGAGGTCCCTGCGCTACTGTCCCTAAATGGTTTCTGAGACTGGAAATGGAAACCCCAGGGAAGTTCTGCCTCCGTGTTGGTGCCTGAGGCCTGGCTCCTGAGAGGTGAGGGCCCGAACGATATGATGCACGCCTGCATTTTCCATTCTATTTGCAATCTGCTACTTGGAATTCACTGTCAGAAGATCACCTTATCCAGAAATACATGCAGCCTGGGCCAAACCGCAGTAGCAGCCCCTCGCTTAGGAACGGGCCGCACAGCAGAAGTCGGTGAGTCACTTATTTGGAATGTGGAATCTTGAAGTAGAATTTCAATAGTGACATTTCAAGTGCCGTTGTTTCCCGACACAAGTTCTCCCTCAGCGCAACATGGCTTTACCTCCCCTTAACACCCTGCCGGTGATTCCCCAACGAAGGGAAGGTCCACGCCAAGCGGCAGCATGCCTTCCCACAAGCCCTCTTCACCCCACAGGCTCTGCTCCCTCACTCAGTTCAGAGATGGGCCCCTCCAGGAAGCTCCCTCAGGTAGTACCCCTCCCCCTGAGTTTCAATAACATCCGTGAGTATTATCAATGTCACCATTTCATGTCATAAATAACTGCTGAGATGTCCACTATCCTAAATAAGATCTTTGGATCCTGGTGTCAGCTTATTCATTTTGCATTAGAGTTCTAAAACACAGTAGATATTCAATAAACGTTTGTTGAATAACAATAAAGCGAATAAATGAGCTCCCAGTAAGCACTCTTTAAAGCTCTGGGGGTCCACAGGAAACCGTTTTAGGTTAAATGCTAAAATGCTTTGGTTTCCTGCATTTTTTCTTCTGCCATTTGGTTGTACACCTCTCAGTCAGAATCGAATCAGCAAAATGGAAACCACTGTGAGTATTTAATCTAGACAGCATTAACACAAGTTCCTGGAGGTACGGTCAGTGCCAGAGCTGAGAAGCCAACAGCGGCGGTGAGGAGACCAGAGCTGGGCGAGAGCTGGGAAGCCGCTACAAGTCCGAAGCTGGAGGGACACAGGGAGGAGACAGTGTTGGGGGTGCCCAGGGGCCAGGGTCCCATGGGGGGCCATCTCTGGGGAGCGGGAGTCACTGAAGTTGGCCAAGATGCACTTGAGACAGAAAGGGAAAGGGAGGGATACCCTGTTTTATCTCCGTTTCCACTCTGCTTATCTTGCCAGGTTGTGCCACTAAATCTACCAGGAAGCCAGCAGATGCAGGAGCCTGGTAAACGTAGCCTGCAGAAGCCAACTTGCCTATAATTCAGAACAGCGTAGCGGCAGGGTGAGGCAGGGACCGGAGGGGAGCAGTCCCAGGACGGCACGACGGCACGATCTCTGACCAGCCGCCCCAGGACACACCAGCTCCTAGAAAGATCCCCAAATTATCCTAATGCCTAAACCACAAACCAGGGAGCCTGCTGTAAGCCCTAATACAACTCTTGAATGTGATCTGAAATCCCAGGGAGGGGAAGGAAGATGTAAAAACAGTATGAGCGTTTCAAAGGAACCAACTTTTTACTCTCACTGTGGTACTGAGACTAAAGAAAAAAAAGAAACTAAGGCTACTATTCTTCCACATGTGATGATTTCACATACTGCTCCATGTGAACAAATATCACTCTGGTTATTGGGTATTTTTACAACAGAACAAGATTATTTTTACAACTGAGTCTGGTGGGCAGCCTTCCTGTTGCCGAAGAACAGAAAAGTTCAGACCCGTAAAACTTTTGGAACTCACCGACGCATTAAAAAATTGCAACCCCAAGCATCTGGTACTTCCCCGCACCCACCGCCCTGGCAGACTCCCTGCATAATTATCGTGAGTCAGAATTGCTAAGTGGAATCACAATTATTTTCAAATGAGGTGACAGGAACCTAACATTCTGACATGAAGTCACACAACAGTTCTCACATGGTGGAGAGTGGAAGGTAGACGGTGATCCGCTTCCAATTCTGGAATCGTTCTGAGGTGTACACGGAACTTTCCGTGTAGTGCAGGCAGCCAATGGTGGGAGGCACACACTCCTCGGTGACCAGATGCCAGTCTCTGCCGTTGTTTAGAGAATACTGGAGCTGCACGCTGTGGGCGTCACTGAAGGGCTTGCTGCAGCCCATGCTCATTTCGAACTGCAAGAACGTTGATGCCGACACGTGAAAGTCCCAGGTCTCGGCATAACGCGGTTTTCCTACAAAAAAAGGGAGAAGTTGAACAGTAGTAGACAATGGTCCTCTCTTTGCTTATTTGGCATTTGTGCTTGTAATAAACACGCTCAGGAGCAAACAAGGATCCTGTCTTAACTGAAGTGACTTTTCATCCCACAATAACTGCTTTTATTTGGCTAGCAGAGGCTTGGACCCATGGAAGGCTGCTAATTTGAAAAGCATGACCATCTTGGAGAGTCTTCTATCTGCAATTCTGCAAATTATGAGACACGGGAATGTCTTCCAAGAGAGATTTTATTGCTCTTTTAGGAAACCTTAGTTAGATCACGCACGAAGGACAGTTCTAAGGCAAGCTGGACGCACCAAGTTATTTTAGAAGTCAACCCAACTCCTTTCTTCCCAGAGTCTCCCTCAGCCCAGGCAGTTATGTACACAGTTTTGCATTAGAGAGTCTCCTCTTGGGTTTTAGTTAACTTAGTCCTCTAGTTAATTAAATATTCTCCCTTTATCTGGTGAAAATATATACCTATGTTTTCAGTGAATATCAGAGCAGTATCCATAGAGAGACAGTCAATACCGACTTGACCTCCTTGTATTCGGTACCAGCTGGCTTGCAAATCTATGGAGCCATCAAATTTGTCTTGAAACCCAGTTTGAGAGCTGTCATTCATTCCTATAAGGACATCATCCAAGGCCCACTGGGCTGAATGTTTCCCTGAAATCCGACGAATAAAGGCAGTTAGAGAAAGTTCATTATATAGCTATATGAGTATCTTTATGACTATGCTTTTAAATCAAATTGTCTAGGAAACTGACAGCAAATTAAGAAGCATATGGTACAATGCGGCTTTAACCATATGCTCTCAAGGCCACCGGGAAGGGTGGAGTGAGCAGTAACTTGCCATGTTGGGGTTGCCACCATCGAAAAGCTGTGGCGGGGGTCTTCGCTTCCCGTGGCAGGTCAATGGAAATGATCTGTGGCTCCAGAAATGACATGAAGTCCAACTCTCGAAGCAAATGCCAGAGTATCCCGTTGTCATTTGAATACTGAACAACAAGCCCTGAGTTAAAAGACATAAATCCAGTTACTTGGACAGCTTTCCTAGAGGCAAAAAGGGGCAAGGAACAGTATTTTTTAAATGGCAAGACTGCAGCAGAAACTTCAAATTGCATCTCATAGAACGAGGGCACATTCATCTAACTTCCTAGGAATGAATTAGTAGACCTGAAGGCTCATCAATTCCTTGACAGTTTCTAGTGCACCAACTCCCAGGAAATGGAAGACAAAGACGAAAAAAACAAAAACAAAAACATAAGCTCTTTTAAAGACTATTCAGCTTTGTATGAATGATGAGTGGGCTGGTAAGGGGGACATAAAAATCCACTGCAGATCATGTATTTGAATTTTAGATTCTGTCCTGAACATTACCAAGTCTCATCTCATTATTATACACTCAGAAGAAATATCTCAATTTCCCTAGCACAAAATCAAGTAGGGCTCTTTTCTGCCAAAGCACCAGACAGTAAACAGGGCCCAATTTGAAAATTCTATTACACAGAAAGATCCTTTCACTGGCCCTTCATACTTTGTCAGGCTTTGGTAACTGAGGCTGGAATGAGGTCAAATTACTAAATAGCAAAGCAGAAAATTCACTCCCATTCAATATTAGTTCTACTCTCCTTTTTGTGTCAACCTTTCCCTCTATACCCACCCCATCTACCCAACGTCCCTCCTCCACCTGTTACCACAGTGACATGATTTAGTGACCTGCACATTCAAGTTACAGGACCATATGCACTGGCCCTGCTACCTCTCCTGGAAACTTTTTTATTATAAATCTTTTTTTTAAGTAGGTTCCACACCCAGGGTGGAGCCCAACATGGGGCTTGAACACCCGACCCTGAGATCGAGACTTGAGCTGAGATCAAGAGTTGGACGCTTAACTGACTGAGCCACCCAGGTGCCCTGAAACTTTTTTATTTTAAAAGAGGACAGGGAAAGGGTAAGGTTGAATGCAAAAAAAAAAAAAAAAAAAAAAAAAGCCAATGATGGGCATTGACAGGATATCTATCTAACTATCTATCGATCTATCTATCCATCCATCCATCTATCTGTTGTTATTGATGGGAGGGGCAGAAGCTTTCTTGGCATCTATCTAACTGCCTATTCCGTAACTGTTCCTAAGACTGGCACTGCATACTCATAATTGTGACTGGGGATACTGAAGTACTTTTTTTTTTCTTCAATTTTTAAGATCTTATTTATTTATTTGACAGAGAGACACAGCGAGAGAGGGAACACAAGCAGGGGGAGAGGGAGAGGGAGAAACAGACTTCCCGCGGAGCAGGGAGCCCGATGCGGGGCTCGATCCCAGGACCCTGGGATCCTGCCCTGAGCCAAAGGCAGACGTTTAACGACTGAGCCACCCAGGCACCCCCTGAAGTACTTTTTGAGTATTCACAGAAATTATGTTCAGGAAAGTTGGATTTGTTATACTAATTTTGTTATATCTTAACCTTTTTGAAAAACTTTAAATCATTCATGAAACATATGGTAACTTTTTAATTACCTCATTACTGACTGATGGGAAGATCTCAATACTTTTATCATGCTGGGCAACAAAGAGTTTACTAAAATTAAGTTTTAGGAACCATTAGGATAAAATATAGAACCCAGAGACAGCCTTTTAAGGCTAATTGTTAGCACATGGAGTTATTGTCACCACATCTGACAAGGGAGGATGCGAGGAACAACAATGACTAATACGCAAAAAATTAGAACTCTTAGAAGAATTAATCTTACCGTATTTAAAATAGAAGAAACCATCATTCATAATGAGAGGATAAAAATAGCTCAAAGAACAGGAATTCTCTGGAGAGAGAGCATGATGGATATAAGTGTAGAGATTGGCAGTTAAAGCTTCAGTGGGTGGCTGGCTATAGACCCATGTGTTGGAGGAAGAGAGTCACAGTAAAGTTCATGAAGAAAATGGAAGGTAGTCTGTTTCTAGTCTTTATTCTAGTTAAGTTGAGGAACTTCTGGCAAAACCCCAGTCTCCAACCTTTGACGTTTGCTCAAAATATGTCCTATTGGCTTTTTTTTTTTTAGATTTTATTTATTTATTTGACAGAGAGAGACACAGCGAGAGAGGGAACACCAGCACGGGGAGTGGGAGAGGGAGAAGCAGGCTTCCCGCTGAGCAGGAAGCCCGATGCGGGGCTCGATCCCAGGACCCTGGGACCATGACCTGAGCCGAAGGCAGACGCTTAACAACTGAGCCACCCAGGCGCCCCTGTCCTATTGGCTTTTAATGTGAATTTGGGTGGCTGAGAGAACAGACACTTCAAAATTTAGTTTTTCTTGTGGCTATTAATTTGCATTGATATGGTTTATATTTAATAAGATATGAGAGAGAGAGAATAATTTAGATAGTTATTTATCTGGGTGGGGGGGGACATATTCAGAAGGTAGGTTACAGTACCAGAAAGGAAGCATCATGAGAATAAAATCTCACTGGCTAGTCCTTTCTAGTACCTTCTACTCAAAGTATGGTCCAAGGACCAGCACCTGCATCACCTGGGAACAGGTCCTACCTGTGGTGGTTTTAAAACATGTCCACAAATTCTTTGGCATTCTTCCCTTCAAAAAGTAGAGTTTAATCCCCCCCCCTTTTTTTTTGAGTGCCACTGGACTTAGTAACTTGCATGCAATATATAGAATATGGTAGGAATGACAGTGTGTGACTTTCGAGACTAGGCCACAAAAGGCTCTGCACTTTCTCCCTTGTGCTCTCTCATGGATCTCTTGCTCTGAGGAGAGCCGGCTGACAGGTAGTAGGGATGATGTTCAAGCAGCCTATGGACAGGTCCACCCAGTGAGAAACTGAGGCCTCTGGGAAATAGATCCGCCAGCCCTGCTTGGGTCTTTAGATGAGTGCCCCTCTCCTGGCTTTTATCTTGTCTGCAACCTTATGTAAGATCCTGAGCCAGAACCACCCAGCTAAGCTGCTCCTGAATTCCTGACTCACAGAAACTAGAAGATAACTGATGTTTGTGGCGCTAAACAGCTCAGTTTCGGAGTAATTTGTTATGCACCATACCATCACAGTCCTGCTGAATCAGAATCTGCCTTTTAAGCTTCCTAGAGGATTCAGATGTACATGAGAAGCACCACTCAAGTGGTCCATATTCCATTTGGTTTCTGCTTGCAGCCCTTCTCCTCATTAGCTTTTTTAGGAGTGACACAACCAGGTCTGCAGAGATTAGGACCCAATCCCGAAGGACAATAAAGGAGGGCCTTCCAGAAGTATGAAACAATGGAGGAATGCAAGAAAGGGAAACAGCAGTATCTCTATTTTATATAAATTGCTGAGCCCCATTAGCTGTGTCATCTGACACACTGCACATCTGAAAAAAACAAAGCCATTTTAGCTCATCTCCCGAGTGTTTCGGGCATCACATTTCTCTTTTTAAATTACAACCCCATCTGTGTTCTGCCCACTCTTATTGAAAATAGCCTAATTTTGATTTTAATTCCAAATATGTAAATTAATGCTTCAGCTTGAGTAAGTAAAAAAATCTGTACTTTCATCAACTGGAAGAGATTGGTTCAAGGATTTAGGCAGATTTACATTTTAACAACCAGTTTTCAATAAAAGACTGAGAAATGCCTGTGGGATGTGAATTACATGGCTAGCAAGGAGTTCAAGAAAATGGCTCAAGAGTAGTTGAGAGAAAGTTGCTTGTTCCTAAACGGGTCCTCAGGGAATTTGCCTGGCAGGGCAGGCAACAGCATTTGTAGTCAGAGGTTAAGTGTCGAGCAGAACTTCATCTCTATGACAGGTGGATGCTTCCCAGTCTACTCTGGTCAGTTTTTTTTAAAGCTCATATCCACAGATCTGTAATTTTCAGAAGAGTCACATACACAATTGCTACACTGTTCCAACCACCAAGTACTTTATAGTAATTTTATTATAACGGTTAAAAGAAATGTTAAAATGCTCTACCTCTCCAACCAGAAAAATAAGATCTTCAGGACAGGACCCTGTCTTCTGTACACCTCTGCGTGGGCAAACACGTGTTCTATAAATACTTATGTGTTTTGAACTACTTACTCTTTCTGTAGGACGATCTTGTAAAAATTTAAGTCAGATTATGTTGCTGCCTGGGCTCAAAGCCTTCAGTTAGTGCCCACGACCCATGGACTCAGACCCCATTTCCCTACCGTGGCTAGTGAGGCCCTGTATTCCTGGGCTCCTGCCCCTCATTCTCGATGAGTCCCAAGCCACACTAGCCTTCCTTCAGTTCTCCAACATCACAGTTCTTTGCCACTTTGTGGCCTCTGCTGCTTCTGACTGGAAAACTCTCCCTGAGCTCATCATGTTGCTGGCTCCTCTCCATCATTTAGGTTTTTTTTTTTTTTTAAGGTTTTATTTATTTATTTGACAGAGAGAGAAAAACACATACGGGGGGAGGGGCAGAGGGAGAAGGAGAAGCAGACTCCCCGCGGAGCAGGGAGCCCGATGCGGGGCTCGATACCAGGACTCTGGGATCATGACCTGAGCCGAAGACAGACACTCAACGACCGAGCCACCCAGGTGCCCCAATCCTTTAGATTTCAATTTAAATGTTACTTCCTCAGTGAGCGCCCCTCTCAGACCACTTTACCTAAATCAAATCTCTCAGTCAACAGCTGTCCACCTCACCAGCTTCTTTATTTCCTCCTAGCTGTCAATCTGACATCTTGCTTATTTGTGTGTTTTCCTCTCACTAGGAGGGAAGTACCCTTCGGGGCAGGGATTTTGTCTGCTGTGGTAGGAGGGCCACTCTGGTTCTTCTTCCCCTTCTGGCCCGTGGTGGTTTGGACTTCTCATCTCCTTCGCCACACTCTCTCTTTCCCTCTGCCACATGGCGGGCAACATCCAGAATCTACCCAGCAGCTGCTTCACTCTCTGGGTGCTGGAAGGAGGATCTTGGATGAGCCTCGATGAAAATGTAGCACAAAGGAGAAACTTCTTCTGGTTTAACCCACTGAGATTTAGAGGGCTGTTTGTGATGCAGCATAACCTAGCTCAACATGACTGATGAATCAGACGTTTGGGGACATGGTATCCACAGCCTAGAACATGTGTGGCTTACAGCAGACTCTTGAATAGACATTTGTTGAAGACATTAGGGAACGCAAAATGGTCTGTAAAAGTTTCTAGACCACTGCTTCAGTAAATCAACGATCTGGATGATTACTAGACTAAGAGTACTGAGATACTCAGAAAAAGTCCTGAAAGCTTTCAGTCAGTGACAATATGGCTGAGGACATACAGGATCGGTCATTAGAACTATCAGTAGCTCTACTGACTACCAGGCAAGGTTTAAGCCAACATGTCATACACAGTCATGCCTGAGATAATAACAAACTCAGAAGCTACACAACTCGTCACGTGCCATTCACGAGATCAAGGTTTGGAGGAGGACCCATCTGAGAAGCCCATGGGTTTTGTGCTAGGAAAACTCCCATTCAGGGTTCCTTAGGGCACCCCTATCTGCAGAGCTCCCGGAGGCCACTTATATATGCTACAAGCCTTCTGCATTTCTTTCAGAACTGAATCACTGAGGCAGAAGATGGTATGGAAGCCTAGAGAAAGCAGAGCTCTGGGCAAAGAGAGAAGCAGGATATGGGTGGTTAAGGCATCCATTCTGGAATGAGCATCAGTGGCTTGAATCCCTGCTCATCTACTTACTGACTGCATGATCTGGGGTAAGTTACTTGACCTACCTGTGCCTCGGTTTCTACATCTGTGAAATAGGACTAATAATACCTATGACAAAGAAGTATGATGAAGATTAAATGAATTAACAGATAAAACACTTGGAACAGTGCCTTGCATATAATAGGTGCTTAGTAAAAGTTAAGGTTTATCATTGCCAAGAACTGTTCCTTCTACCAAAGGATGCTAGTACCCCCAGAACATTTATGGGCAGGAAACAGAGTCTGATCTGCATTCAGTAATGCCCTTGCAAACAAGCTTCTAGTCCCACACTAAATGTAAAAGGCTCTGCTACTTTTTCCTCCCTCTTGAAAGTTATAAAGGGACAGCATTCCTTAAAATAAATATACTCTGACCATAAACAAATACACTCAGATCAAAACAAATATACTCTGACACGATCCATAAGCTTTCCAGGCTTAAGGATCTAAATGAGGAACCCAAAAGATCATGGCTCCCTGCAGCTAATCATTTAATGATGGAGAAGAGAAGAGAAGAAATGATTCAGGGTAGCATCTCAGTTTGCAAAACCCTGGCAAACTCTGGGAAGAAACAGGAGTAATGTGCCCACAGTAACTACAGTTTCCAAGGAAATACAACAGCTTACCTTCATTTCTTGCTCTTGGTTTGATGCAGGCAATCCCTGAAGTTTTGCTCCCAATTTGTACATAAAACTGAACGAGTCTGGGGGGGGGGGGGCGGGACACAAACTTCAGTTTACTTACAAATAGGTAAGTTCAGAAGAAATTTAACCTTTTGCGTTTTGACACATTAAAAAAAAAGCTTCTGTAATTCCAAAATATTACTTTTAAACACAAAGGGCATATGAAAAGTAGAAACTATATAGATTATATAGCAAGCTAATTGTGTAACCATTTTATAAATGGTTACTTAATAACCATTAATTTTATACAGTAATAATGACTTAAAAAAAAGGAAACAGTTGAACTCTACTTTAACGTGATGTCTGATGTAATTTAGTGTAATCACTGAAATGCTCATTCCTTAAATCGAGATAATACTATCCTTGGAAATTCAGGATGAGGAAATATCTAACATCAAGAAGCTGAATGCTACATTAGTTTAGGGCCACATAATTACCTATATTACTGATTTAGACTCAGACGGTTTAATTTTTCACAGCTGACACTCAGTGTGATGTAAATTAGGCTTCAGTCCACAGTAACCAACAGAGGGGGCCTATGTGACAGGTGCACCTCTGTGAGAACTCAGAAGGAAGGGGAAAGAGATCGAAGGCAGAAAAAAAGTGACACAGAACCCCAGATTTTAGTGAGGACAAAGTCTAGAAGTTCCAAATAGTTCTTCAGTTTCCTTTCTTCCGATTCTCAAATAATTTAACTGATAATAAGACAAAAAGTAGTTTTATTTTAAGCATGCTATTTCATTTAAGCAGTTATTTATTTTACCAGTAGGTGTCAGTGTAGGTATTTTAAATTTCTGGAGCAGTTTTTAATAAGCAAATACAAATAAATGTCAATCAATGGAACACATCATTTTCGGACACAGAATTTAAAGTTGAAAAAAAATCTTCATTTCACCTGGCATATATAAACGTATTACCAAACACTGTAGTAACACAGAATTTTAGAAAACCAAGCTGACATACCTTAGACACACAGACTTTAGTGATGTCTGTAGGCTGATTAACAAATTGTGGTATGAATTTTGCAGAAACTATTTTATTATGGCCTTAAAGTTATGCTTCATTTTTACATATCAGAATCTATATAGAGAAGCCTTTTTATGTAAATCTTCAATAACAGCACAGAGAGTTTCAGGTTAGACCACAAGGCATGGTAAATACTATGTTCTCAGAGAAGTGTACCAATAAACTCTGTACCTGATATTCCTGGTGTCCAGAGGGACGGTCCTCGCCTCCCTTTTCCCGGGGCCATTGAAGTAGAGAGATTTGCCATCATTCAGCGTTCCACATCCGGTTCCAACCTGGCCCCCGGTTATCTTGTACCACAGAGGGCTGAGCTTCCCCTCAAACCTATCGAACATCTCACTGTGGTTAGGGACATTAGATACACAGGTTCCTTGTGCGGCTTCCGAGAAAAGAAATACATAGGGGAGAGAGGCTTTGTTGAAATCATTATACGTTAGAAGGCACATTGAGAGCACGGGCTAAGGAAGCATTTCCACAGGGTTTAGGGGCATGAAACCCATGGAAATCGGTATCCCACAATTGTCTGTCAGAAATGCGGCCACTTCTACCATCATCAAAAACATGATTCCACCTCTATCATTTTTTACTCATTTGTAGAGAGACTCTGGGAACCACACATGTCCATGGTTCTTGCTACCAAGAGGATGTGGGCAAACTGAAAAATAGATTTTGTCCACCATAAAATTTGCTCCTTTGTTGTCCTTCTATCAGAGGATCAATAAGGAGAGCTAATCCCAGATTTAAAAAAAAAACACCCCTGAAACCATGAATGGCAGGACTCTCCACAGAAGGCCTGCAACGACATATGTTTGTCTTTGGTCATGCTCCAGATGAAGGGCAGAGCGCTGAATCTCTGGGAAGCATCCTTTTGAAGTTGCCTCTAGGAAAGACCCTAACAAAGATTTTGAAACTTATAACATTTTCTTCAATTTTACTCTTTAATCTCAGCTCCCTTTTTATTTTTGCTTGTAGCAATAGCCAAGTGTAACTGTGGTCAGAAAATATTTCTCTTGTAAAGTTCTCTTTTGGCAGTCTTGGGTTTATCATTTCAGACACTGACTTTTACTTTGCATGTATAAAATTACATTTCTTATAAAAAGCAATGTGAAGAGCCCAGAGAGCCCCTTGCAGCCAAGTGGTCAAGGAAGAGCTTAGGTTTGAGTTTTAGAGACTGACTTGCCAGAGTCTGAAGTGTAGCTTCAGCGACTCCTAGCTGCGTGCCCTTGGGAGAGTTACTAAGTCTCTCTGTGTCTCAGTTTCCTCAAATATGAACAAGACAATAACATTATGTCCTATGGCACAGGGTTTTTGTTAGAATTCGGTGAGATGATATAAAAAGCACTTACTATATAGTGCTTGGCATAGAGTAGAGCCGAAAGCAATGTTAACTACTATCACTATTACTAATAAATAAATCTCCTTTAGGGAGTGAAATTGATGGTACTGTGTTTTGTTTTGTTTTGTTTTCCTTAGGCAGCTCAAAACTACAAAATATCTTTTAGCACCTCAAGTGCCTGGGTGGCAAATTCCTACAACTAGGACTTAAAGAAGAATCACCTCAGAATCTTATTTCCTTGGAAGAAGTAACATGAAAGACAGTAGCTAGAGATGAGTATTTTACAAACAAACCATCAGACACGTGTCTGCGGCCTTACCAGTGTACCCCAGGTCACAGAAACACACCCCTGAGACACAGTCCCCATGGCCACTGCAGTAACTGGGACAAGGCTCAGATATGTACACTCCATCCAAACCAAAGGGAGGCACGTTTTTCTGTGAGCTGCTTTCCTGAATCCACCGGAATCTGGTTTTACTGTTGGGGAAAAACAACACATGTGTTTCTTATCCCAATACTTCGTACAAAAGCCCTGAAACATAGAAGGGTTCAGAAAAATTCAAGAAAGGTTTCATGTTTATTTGAACGTCATGGCCACTTGACTGGACACTTAACCTTCATAATAAAGTGTTTCTCTCAGAGCTTTCTGGAAAATTGTTTATTTCCTCTTCAGCCTAAATGTTTCAATACCAGGAGGATATCAGATACAGAAGATTTTTGATGGTCAGACACATATTATAGGTTTTTACTTGTATATTTTCCATCTCATATGTTTTAAAACTGTCTAGACCTTCTTTTAAAAAATTTTTTATTTTATTTATTTATTTGAGAGAGAGAGCAAGTGAAAGAGAGAGAGAGAGACAGAGAGAGCATGAGCATGGGGAGGGACGGAGGGAGAGAGAGAAGCAAACTCCCTGCTAAGCAGGGAGCCCGACGCGGGGCTGGATCCCAGGACCCCAGGATCATGACCCGAGCCGAAGGCAGACGCTTAACTGACTGAGCCACCCAGGCACCCCCCATCTCATAAGCTTTTAGTAATAAAAACCAGAAAGGCATTCCTTTCACGTGGTTAATATTTCAGCCTTTCATCACACTGATTTTATGGGTATTTTCAGAAGAGGCTACTTAGGAATTTTTGAGACCATCAGATAGACCGTTCTTTGTTAGGACACATAAGGGGACTCTGGCTATTTGCCACTGACATGATCCTGGCAGGAAAGAGTTAAGTTTGTACTGACAGCGCTCCTCCCACCTGTTGCCTTCCTCTGCACCTCTCAGCTTCAAATCCCTAAGACTGCGCATTCTATGAGCTCTTAGCAACCAGCTGGGCTGCCAACAAATACTGGTGACTGCCAATGAACAAAAGAAGGACCTGGTCCCAGTGCTTCAAAACCTTGGAATCCCAGTGGGCTGGGCTGCTGCCTGGTGCTTCTTCCCCCACAACGACAGTCTTGAGGCTGCCAGACTAACACTGGTTCCAGTTGCTCTCCAGTCTTTGCGATCCTCTCAGCACATCTCTTTCTTCTCAAATATATGGAAACCTGTGCCCCTCTATAATGTCACACCAGGAAAACACCTCTTCCTTCTCAGTTCTACCGACATCAAGGAAGGAAGATGGATTAGGTTATCTGGAGTCCAATTAATTTCGCTGCCGGTATTTATAGACTTTCGAGTGAATCCAGTTTCTTCGTAAACAAGGGTAAAGAATCTTAAAGATTAATGAAGATCGTCAGACGTAACTATTGACAAAGTCAGTTCCTTCTCCTCTCCGTTATTGTGCAAATAACATGGCAGTGTCAGAACGCATTTCTTGCTAGCTCTTCAAATAGCTTTGATTATTTGGCAACACAGAACCATAAACCTGGATTTATTTTCTTCATTATTTTAAGTCGCCTACTCCTGGCAAATCTGCGAAATGTGACCACAATGCTGTTTACTAGGTTTAAGTGTTCAGAGACTAATCACCCATTAATGCAAGTCTTAGCACATATTCGTCAGTGTGTTAAGAGGAAGGTGAACACATCTTTTATTTCCTTTAAAGCTAATTCAAAATATACTGGTTTTATTTCTTAAGGCAAAAGACAATTGAAATAAGATTAGAAAAACATAAAAGCAAAAAGAAAGAAAGAAAAAAAAAATACAGTGGTTGTGCCATGAACCTTGGGAAAATTCCTCCCATTGGGGTCAGAAGGTTATTTAGGTTGTGAAGATGTTTTTCCTCTCAAAGGAAGGAAATGGAATTGATGATCAGCAGCTTTTGCCAATTGCTGCTTTTAAGGAAAATGCTAAGGCCTCTGTGCCCCTCCCAAAAGACAGGAGTATCTTTTGATAAAAAAGGAAAACATGCCAATTCTCTGATACAAGTCCTCTTAGATTAGAAGTCATTCTTGTCTCTTCTTTTTGTGTTTCTGTAATACAGAGAAACATGGATCTACAACTTCTGCCCCATGGAAAGTAAAGAAAGAGGTAGGAACAACTTTCCTCTACCCCAAATTCTCCCATATGGGCCAGATGAGGGCATCTCCATCAACTGCCCTACTTCATGAAAGAGGGAGGCTCAGGTTGAGGCCCAGAAGCATTCAGAAGGTTGAAGAATCTCACCTTTAAGTAGAATTCTAGAAGCTTTGGTAATTTGATAGTGGAAGAAGAGGAAATGAAACGCTTTGACCCATCTGTTTCTTGGGGTCACTGTAATTTTCATAACAATGAAAGAATCAGGGTCTGGTCTGGCCAGACAGAGGAGGCAACCCCAAGTCTAAGTCTTCCATAGACCCAAGAAGCAGAGTTCACTGTTAGATATTTGAGAACGTGAAAGACCTCAGGAGCTGAGCACAAAGGAATCCATTTTTAAATGAAGAAACAAAACAAAACAAAACAAAATGACAAATTATTGGTTAATAGGGTGAGTCCAGGACATGATGAATCATAGCTAAGAGTCCTAACTGGGAGCCCATGTTTCAAAAGTAAAAGGGCAAGAGATTGTACCTCTTTTCCTTCTTTTAATCTCTGCTAGGTGGTTTTTAGTTGGTAGGTGCAAATCAAAGAAAGAAAGTTTTCACTTTTCATGACATAAGCAAGTTTTGCTTCATTTAAATTTTTCCCAGTTGTGTCTGGTTCCTGATACCTACTGCTGCCCTCTCCTACTCTCCCTTGCACAGTTTTGGAATTGAGCACAAATACTTTAGAAACCTCGGGGTTGCTGGAATAAGAGGAAGCTAGTAAGAAATTCACTAAAAAACTGTAGTCATGGAGAGACCATCAGAAGAAGTAGGCCAAAGTGAGGTGGGTGCTTTATTTCTTCCCTGCAGAAACAGGTGGTTTCTGATGGTTAAAAGTTATCTTGCCTGTTTCTTCAAATGTCTTCTAATTCTTTGCCTAAGAGCTATTTTTTATAATAGGATACTTTTCATCAAACTGTTTCTGAATCTTTGCTTGAAAACCTCTTTTTATACCAGCAAAAATCCACTATGCCTGGGATCCAAATGCTCCTTATTTAAACACCAGTGTTACAAGATACCCAGCATGCAGAGAATGTCTTGATTCAGCACCATGAATTCATCACTCTCTCTACATTAGGATATTTGCTGCTCACTATTGGAATGGCTTTGTCAACTGAAGACTGGATAACTTTTATCCTTCGGCTAGTTCTTCTCTGGGTGCTGATACTCCACATAGGAATACTATCGTGGAATGATGGAGAAGGCTAATCAAAGACAAGCAAAGTATTATGCTGTCCACTTACAGAATGAACCTCCAATTGAATCTAGCTGCAGGAACCAGAATGAGCCTGTTATCCATTCTCGTGTGCAGAACCAGGCCTCAAGTGTATCTTACTTTTATTTACTCTTCTTAAACATGAAATAACTTGTAATTTTTAAGCTATAGCAACAGCAACAACAACAACAAAAACAAAAGGAAGTAGGCCAAAGTTAAGCTAATAAGCATGTCTAGATTCCATATAGTTTATCTTTTTTAAAGTGGAAGAGATATAGTCTTGAAATTATTAATGCTATTAATGTGTGTGTGCACACGTGTGCATGTGCTATCTTTGCCTTTTCAGGGAGATACAGCAGAATGCAGAAGAATGACTTTTTGCTAATAGCACTGAATTTATTTTGGAAAACATATTTTAAAAAGGGAGGTATCTTCACTGTAGGTAATCTACCTGCTGTTGGTCCTTATTCCTCATTCAACATCCCTTCATTCAATCGGCATTTACCAAGCATCTCCAGCATGCCAGGCATAGTGCTAGGGCTAGGCAATATGATGGGAAGCAAAACCCAACACGGTTCCTGCCATCGTGTAGCTCACAGTCAAGTGAGGAAACACATTGGTCAAACCCTGAATGAAGAAATGTAAATGTGCAACCCTGCTTACTACTGCGATTGAGAAGGACATAATGCTAGAAGAGCATCTTTGACCTGATAGTCAGGAAGGTCCGGGAAGGATTGGAGGAGATGATGACTGGGGAAAAGACAGAGTTTAATTTTACATAATTTTACTAGAAATAAACCACAGTGTGGCTTGACCATTCAAATCATTGAACAAAACTTCCCCTTTGTCTTGCTTTCCCACATGAGGAAAAAGTAGAAGATAAGACTCTATCTCTGACTCCTTTCCCGATTACTTTTGTTCACAGGATGCCTGAGTGACCAGGAGAATGGGCTTCTATACCTTCCCCTTCCATCACCACATTTGAGAGAGCTGTTGCACCGGCCTCTCCAACAAAGAAGATTCCTGTGCACCTGCTTGTCCTGTGCAGAGGTGCACGAGTGATGGTGGCAGTGGAGGAGACACTTTGCAGAATACTAAGCAACTGTGTTTCTAGCACATGCCCCCTTCCTGTGTCCCCCCCGCCCCCCCGCCCCAGGAGATATCAATATTTTGCATTCTGCATACGGAACCTAGAGCAGACTGCATGGCATGACATATTGTGTGGTCGGGATGCTGCTGAGTGTCAGGGATACACCAGCATATATCTACTGCCACGGGTATCTCTCCTTTGTAGGTAAGAACTAAGAGAATGAATAGGAAGACAAAATGTTCCTTTGAGAAAATCGGCTTAGAATTATTTGTGAAAGAGCAATGTTCTAATAACGATTATAAGCATGTTGCTTCATGGCAAAATAGCTCCCAATTTTAACAATTTTCACACTTAGGATTCTCAGCTTTCCAACACTGCATTTGGAGATAGTGGAGTTGAACATATTGCAGAAGAAACAACAACAGCTCTTAAAGTGGAAACATATTTCCTACTCTTTAGTAGAGAGCTCTTTGTCACAAATGCCATCAGCCAGCAAGCTGGACTCTAATGAAGACTATTTCTTCTTCCAAGAGCTGAGGTCCAAGACAATATTGATACATTGGGAGCTTCAAAATATTGGCTCACTTTGTGATATTAAGGAAAACCTTCTTTTAGTTCTCAGATGTGGCTTAACCACTACTTTCATAGTCATGTCTTGTAGCTGCCCGATATTCTAGTCATTGCAGGAAATAATCCACCTGCTGCTCCCCAGCTTCATGGCATGCTGTACTATCTATTTGGAAGAGCTGTAGTTGGGTCAAAGTTTCAGAAAAGCACCGGGGGAGGAAGGCAATGGTAACGGTGAGGACTAGAGGGCTGCACTGCTATGTGCCCAGCTTGCGATGGGCAGAAAGCAGGATGAGATGGCTATTAGGATACAAACACAGATAAATTCTCATGGCAGAGGAAAGATGCCTCAGAGGGTGAACCCTACAGAGCAGAGCTAATAACTGAGAAGAACAATAGATTAGGGAACCACTCCTAAAGAGCAGAATTTAATCAAGGCAACCTTCTTGTCCTGGACATTGCTCATGGAGGAGGGAGTCCTAATAATAAGTATCTTGCTGGCTTTTAGAATTCCTTTTGGCCAGTGGCTGCCATGTGCTTCCCATTCCCTACCCCCTTTTTTGAGTGGAAGTATCTATTGTCCTTATCCTGTCAGTGTCTCACCACTGTATATTGGGTATGGATAATTGCCTGTTTAGTTCATAGGCCTCTAGATCAAGGGAAGCCACATCCAGGGAGCCACGGCCATACCCTGACCTGACAGAGATCATGAGATCATTGACTTAGTGCCTGATGCTGTGATGGGAGGTCTAGAGAGGAGAGTGGATGCATCTGGCTGTGGGAGAGATGTGACTTGCGGGAGCTAGGACAAATTATCACAGATAGCCCCCCAATGAATCACACCTCCTTGTATACATGTTCCTCTGTAATCTGACTTTTCTGCACTTCCTGTCAAAAAGGGGAGTCTGTTTTCCCATATTTTGAATCTAGACTGGCCTTGTGAGTTGCTTTGACCAGGAGGATGTGGCAAATAAGATAAAGTCTTGCAGCTTTTACTTCTGTTCTCTTGGAACTCTAAAACCACCAACTGTGAAAAATACTAGGCTGAAGACGACACAGAGAGAAAGGTCCTGCTGAGCCCAAACATTAACCGACCCACCGATTAAATGCAATTACATGATGGAGCCCGGACAGCAGCAGCAGGACTACCCAGATAATCCACAAAACCACGAGAAAGTCAATCATTGTTGCTTTTGTTTGGAGAGACAAGTTTTGGAGAGACAGGTTGCATAGCAATAGATAACTGTACAAATATTATCCTAGCCTGTACTCAGTGATATAAACAAGGAGTAAGGATGATTTTTTAAAAAGTAATGTATCCGGGCGCCTGGGTGGCGCAGTCGGTTAAGCATCCAACTCTTGGTTTCGCCTCAGGTCATGATCTCAGGGTCGTGATCTCAGGGTCGTGACATGTAGCCCCGAGTCAGGCTCAGCACTCAGCGGGGAGTCTGTTTGGGATTCTCTCTCTCCCTCTCCCTCTGTTCCTCCCCCTGCTTGAGTGCTCTCTCTCTCTCTAAAATAAACAAATAAATAAAATCTTAAAAATAAAAAAAGAAATGCATCTATGCATCCCTGATTACTTTTGCCTTCTACTGGTTAAGAGATGATAAGATCTGGAATGGCTGCCTTGGATCCAGAGATCAAAGTGTTGTGCTCAGCACGGCAGAACCACCCTGTTAGCTCTGAACTGCTCACCTCTGGGCTGTGATAGGAGAAAGAATTTCTATCTTGTTTAAGCCTTGTTAAACATTTGTATTTGTTTCTCTGTTACAGCAGCTGGGCCTGTTCTACCTAAAGCACAGTGCAAGTCAAATTCTTAAATTTCACCAAAGAAGGCCAACCCATCAACTTTGCCACCATACATCAAATCATCTGAGTCTCTCTTTAAGATACTACAAAGAACACTGGCATATAAAGACAAAAAATTACTTACAGGTGGACTTAGATCCACTGACTGACAAACTCTTTCTTGGAATAATTGGTATTTAAAGACTATGCTTCAAAGTTAGTAGATAACCCAGAAACTTACACAGCCTTGGATAAACAAGTTCTCTCCCTATCTGGGAAGTCTGTATACCAAAGTGTGGGGTGTAATTTTTGAGAGATGCACACCTAAGTAATGAGGGAGGCAGAGAACACAACCAGCTTATCTAGCTAGATGATGCACAGTAAGTTCAGTGATCAATTCGGCGAAAGATGTCACATCCAGAATGGTCTCCAAGAACTTTATGAATAAACCACCCCTCTAGATTGCTAAGCTTTTACCACTGTATCAGTCAGAATGAGATCAGTTACTCCTCAGTGACAAACAATCCCCAATCTCAGTGGCTTAACTCAACAAAAGTTTAATTCTTGCTTATGGAAGTATGTCCAGTGTAGGTGGGCAAGGAAGTCTGCTTGTTGTAGACAGTCAGGGACCCAGACTGATGTAAACTACGTCTCCAAACATGCTTTCAAAAGCAGAGAACATGGCAAGATGCACATGGGCTCTTAAAAATCACACATTTCATTTCCATTCACATTTTATTAGGCCATGTCAAACTTTAAAATGTGTGAGGAAAATATAAATCCTACTATATTCTAGGAAGGAAGCAAGCTGGAAATACTGCTGAATGGCACTAATGAATATTCCAAGTGTATGTTAAATCACGACCAGAAAGCTGTACGAGTAGATTTATATCATCTAGGCTTTGCAGAAATGCCTTGACTTAGTCACAATTTAATGCTACAATCTGGGATTCAATTAAGAAGTGTCCACTTGAAGAATGTTTCTTTATCTTTCATAAAATGATAGAGTTAAACCTACTGATCTCTGTGTTATCACCTTACCTGGCATAAGGATATCTATGCATGCTATACATTTATTCTAGAATACTGAGCAAGGAAAAAAATTGTATCTTTTTCTTAAAAATCAGAATGCATTTTTTTCTTTTTACCCAAACATGAGAACTAAATGACCCTGCATTTTCTCCCTTTGTCCCTGCTAGAAAAGAGTTAAATTTATTTCCTTATTAATGAAACTAATTCACTTTAAGTTTCTTTTATCCATTTATCTCATTTCTCTGTCAAATGATTTTTAATCTTTCTATTATTTTAATAGTCATTTAAAGGGATCTTTTATATTACAAGATATCTCAAATTGTCCACACAGGGAGGCATTAAATTATCCAAAATCTCTATAAAGTGAAAGTCAGATATAATAATGACTTGTGACTCTTAGCCTTTAACATCTTTTGTTCACTGCCGTACTCCCAGTGCCCAGAACGGTGCTCAATAAATACTTGTTTCGTGGATGAATAAATGAGTAAGTCTGTTTGCCAAGCACGCAGGGGTGTATATGCATGTGCGCCTATGCACACACTCCTACTTTGGGAATTTTGCCCCAGGGCTCTTTTCCTCAAGAGTCATTTTGTGACTACATATAGCTAGACTATATGAATTCTTGTAGGTCACTGGAATGATGATACTGAGATAAATATATGCTCCCAAGAAATAACGCCTATGGCACGTAATAAGAATGGTCACTTTACCTGGATGCAAGAGACCTTGGAATGACAATGGTGATTCTTGTCCATTCCTCAAAGTCCCCCGTGTGATACATGGTGGGCTCACTTAGTTCCCTGGAGTTGCCTTCACATCCTTTGCCTGCAGAAGCTGGGTAACAGCCTTCTTTCACCAGAAACCAGGACATGCCCGCATCATGAGAGTACTGAAGAAGAACTGGGGCAGCACTGCTGAACTGATTGGCACACCCTATGTTTAGCTGTCAAAAGGAAAGACGGGATTATCCAAGGTTTTGGTTCCAAGTTATCACTTAACACATTAGGTCCTACAGCAGCCAGAGTTCTTGCTACCGAGTCTGCGTTAGATTGACAACGATAAGACTTTCAGCTCAATTCCAACAAAGACCCTTCCACAGGTTCTAGAAATCTTTAGGTGAACAACAGGTGCTTTTTAAGAAAAGCTGGGCCAGTCGCCATTTTGTGGATTTCTTGGGATTATAGGAGGGAAATGGGAAGCAAGGTATCTGTGATGTTGGAGCCAGGGATAAAATCCAAGAAGCCAAGAAATGGCTTTCTTCTCTCATTCCAGGCATATAAACAGAGGGAAGCAGAAGATGAAGAGCTATCCTCTTCAGAACAAGAAGGTTACCTGAAGAGAGGGCTACCCTCCCTGTTTTCCATGGAATAAGCATCTTTATTTTCTTGCCAAAACTCAGTAAGAAATCATTGCCAACTTAGATCAAAGAGCTAAGTCTTTGCCACTGCATCAAATAAACAAAATAATCTAGAAATAAAACAATTATTGTTCTGGGTACCCATGTAGTGGAATGTCATCACAGAATTAACAACATGAAAAAAATTTGGAAAAAAAAAAAAAAGAAAAGCAACTTAAATCCCAATGGCCTAGCACAAGTGTTTTTATTTTTTCTGTTTTCTCCTCTAAATTTTAGAAAGAAGTGTATATTTTGGTCATATAGTTGAAGTTATCACACTTCTAGAACTTTCCTTCTACTTTCTATTTAATCTATTATTTTATTATTATATGTGGCATTGCAAAGAATGTATATTTTTTTCTTCAGTTGATCTCTTATCACCAGATAAATTTCTAGTAGTAGTACTACTAAGTCAAAACATAGAAACACTTAAAACTTTTTATTTATGTGTTCATTTTTAATCAATTGGGTTCAAATGAATCAGTTTTACCACAGCTTTGAATATTATTCAAGTTTAAAACAGTTTCTTTCTAAATTGGTAAATGCATAAATGATTTTATTACTGTTTTAGTTGATATTTTTTGGTAATTATAAATGTCAAGCTCTTTTCCTTATATTTATTTAATTATATGCTATCTTATATGGATGACCTATTCATATCTTATTTCATTTGTTGGTGGGAGCCACCATAGAATTTTATTGTATAAGACTATAGATAAGAACAGTCAAATTTTATAGAAAAGAAACACTGAAGTTAAGCACTCAGAGGAACATGATCATGACCACAGAATAAAGAATGAAGGAAAGGTAGGGCCGTAGGCAAATAATATTGGCCCAGAGCTCAAGAGGTCAACCAGTTCATCCTTGTGACTACTGGTAGCTTGATCCAGTCTTTCAAAAGAAGATTCTATATTTTCCTTATTCCCATACTCACAGCTAGAAAGCATCTCTCAGAAGGATTTGTAATTGGGCTTGTAGAAATTTTATTGTGATATATATATCCAAGTTTATATAGTTCAATGTCAACAATAATAAGCAAAGACTTGACAATTTCTGATGCATGATTAAACTCTTCTAACACAAATCCTTTTATTTTTTTTAAATTTTTAAAGATTTTATTTATTTGACAGAGAGATACATAGCAAGAGGGGGAACACAAGCAGGGGGAGTGGGAGAGGGAGAAGAAGGCTCCCCACCGAGCAGGGAGCCCAATGCGGGGCTCGATCCCAGGACTCTGGGATCATGATCTGAGCCAAAGGCAGACGCTTAACGTCTGAGCCACCCAGGTGCCCTGACAAATTCCTTTTATTACGCATAAGTAAGCAGAGCTTTCGGTTGGTGTACGGTGACAGTAATTACAATAGCCACACACAGTTAGCTTTTCATCGTAGACCTCTTATGACTGCCGTTGTTTCTAAAGTAGGCAGGTCTCGAGAACCTTCAGTTCTCGACAAGTCTGTGCCTTTTTTAATTGACCATTTAGCCTGCCTCTTAACTGTCAGTGTTTTCTAGTATTCAATTCTCGGCTTTCTTATCTTTTCAGTCTATACATGCTCCCAAATCTCATTCACAATCATCATTTCAAATCCCTTCTGTATCTGTAACTCCCAGACCGGGCCCCTCTCCAGCTCTCTGGAAATGTCCAGAACTGATTCCTGCCATTTCCCCTTCAGCAGTCCCCAGGCACCCCTCGTTCCACAGGTCCAAGTCTGCTCTCATCATCCGCCACCCTCACACAAATCCTCCTCTGACTGTATGTCCAGTTTCAGTGACTGGAGCCAGAATGGAGTCATTCTCAACTCCATTCTATCATCCAACAGGTCATCAGAACCTGTTGACTATGCCCCTTTAACATCTCTCAGATCCATCTCCTTATTTTTATAATCCCACGAAATGCCTTAATCTGGCCTCCTCATTTCTTCCTTTGATGACTGCTCTAGCATCCTTTCTTTGCTCAGAGTATATTCCACAATCAGAGCACTTCTCTCCTTTCTGCTACCTGTCTCTCCGTTCTGTCTCTTTGTGCTCTAAATAGCGTCCTTGTGATTTCCTGAACTTTTCCAAGCACACTCTGGATTCAAAGCCTTTGTACTTTTTGTGCCCTGTGCCTGGAATGTGCTTTCCCAGACAGCTACATGACTCACCCTCTTAACTTTTATAGGTCTCAGCTTAAAAGTCATTTTATTAGTGAGGGAACCTGACAACCCTTTATAAAATAATAACTACCCTGCACCACACTCGCTATTCCTATTTATTTTCATAGCCTACAACAGAGCCTGGTGCATAGTAAAGGCTTTATAAATATTTGTTGAATAAATCAATAAATGTACTTGTTGATTACAGTTTCTCCTCTTGTTAAGTCAACACCCATACTGCTGCCAGAATGATCTCTCTAAAACAGGTCTGATTCTTGCACTTAATGGATTAAAAATCTTCCATGACTCATTGCTCTTGGGTTATTCCCCAAGTGGCTTAGTGTATCATATAAAACCAATTAGGATCAACTTTCTCTCTTACCTCTATGGCACATACTCTAAGCTCCTGAAAGTTTCCAAATTGTCTATTCTCATTTGCACTTTCATGTATTTTCATATATTTGCACATTCTGTTCCCTCTAACTGGAATTGTTCCCCCCTCCATTGTTAATCTGGCTAAATCTGTATTTCTGGAGACTTTCCATTTCAATTTATCCTTCCTTCCTTCCATCCATCCATCCATCTATCCATCCATCCAACTAACAGTTGTTTTTGGAGCACCTGCCAGGCCCTATGCCAGGTACTCTCATAGCATCCAGAGCCTATTTCTACTACAACACTCCTGTGATAATGACTGTTCTCTTTTCTGGCTCACTTGCTAGTTTCTGAGCTCCTTGAGGGCTAGGGCCATATTTTTCATGTCTATATTCCTAGCAACTAGTGTTTGACAAATGGCACGCAGTTTCAAAAAAACGTACCAGCACTGTGTACAAATGACACCAAGTTCTTGTCACAGATTCCAAATATACATTAATCATCAATTCCCAAGTGACCCATAACACATATCTACTATCAACTAATGGTCACAATCAAAAGTTTTCTGCTGATGTGATTTGAGAATTGAGATTCTCAACGCATTGTGCGTTCTTACTGGTTAAGTACTTGGAACATTTAATAATGTTTGCTTGATTTAGATTTTTTAAACATCAGAATATCATCTTGCAGATTTTAACACCTACACTACCATGATTTTGTGACTAATTAAATCAAAAAGGTGTCAGGTGAGAAATAGCATAGTATTCCAGCCAACATATTTGCTATTGCTGTTATTCTGCTACCATTTTAAGGCAGTACCAACAAATTAATACTGAGTCATATACTGCTATTAATGGTTTTTTCATGGTAGTTTAGCATCAAACTCTAAACAGAGAAGGATAACATTTCACTAATCATTTTATTTATGACTAACATTCCTTGTTTACGGACCTGTGGAAATTATATTTGAAGAGCTGCCTATAAACATCTGATCTCTTTAATAATTCCATTTGTAAATTATTTACCATCTCCATCCTGCCATTATGTAAGGACCATGTAGTTGTGCTAGCTCATTAAAACTGCATTACTTTCGACCCCAGAATTCACCAATGGGATTTTATTATAAACAAAATGAAATTTTGATTAGGCTTCTGAAAAAAGAGCTTGTCAAAGTAAATACTTGCTATACACATTGACATGTTATCACAGTGCTGAAAAACAGCAAGCTTTTAAGAGAACAGTGATAATTAAGGTACAACTTTACTAAATCAAAGGAAGGGCAATTGTTTGAAAGTACTATAGTAAAACCACAAAATAACTCGTAAGTCCAAAAAGCACTCATAAACTGAAAAAGAGAGCTTCTCTCTTAACATTCAGAAGCATGGGATTCATTAAGTCATAATCAGACTGAAAATCTAAAAGTCAGTTTTCAAACTGACCAGCTTTTGTCCTTGTGGGCAGAGCTAACTGGACAGCTGTGCCATTCTAAGATCATCGAACCTCTTTCAGGTGAGTCCCTTCCTTAAGAGAGTTTGAAAAATTTGTGTCCTTTTGATTTCACTTATGGGTCTGGAAGATGTTCTATTCTTTGACCTGCCCTGGGAGGAGATCTGTCCATAAATACCTTGAACTGTAGCACATATCCAGGTTTCAAAGTCAAATCTCGAGTTACTGCAAATCGATCCCCGTCTGATTTTCCAAATACCATGGCTGATGGTGTAGCAGAGCAGAAAGTTTCATTTTTAACCATCCCTTCATTAGCCAACATCAACCACACACTCATTTGATTCATTGGGTAATCAAAAGCCGGCTTCTCATAAAAGTTCTGAGAAACAATGCAGATAACACAGAAAGGCAATTGGATAGCTTTGAAAACAAGAAAGGAATTTTCAGTTCATGATATGCAAGGCTATGTGCCATTTGTATTTCTAGGAAAATACAGCAGAATCTCTAAATTATTATTTTTTTTTACTGCCACAAACTTTTTTTTCCTGATGATTTAACAACAGAAAATATTTTGCCACTACGTATCTAATTTTATAAACACAGTAATAATCGTACTTGATGCCTTGGCCAGACTTCCTAGTCTTTTTATATCTATCTATCTATCTATCTATCTATCTATCTATCTATCTATCTACCTATCTATCATCTATCTATCTAAATAATCTGTGAACTGGTAGCATAGAGAGATAACAGAACAATTAAGTGCAAATCAGAAAAGTAAGTACAAACACTGAAAACTTATATTACTTATAAAACTTACGTTCAAGGGTCAAGCACTAAATTTTTGGGGGAAGTGAGAGGTTCTTTAATCCCATCTACTCTTACAATCTTGTCTTCCTGGAGCTCAGACATAAGAAAGATACCTGAGGTAAAGTTGGGTTCACAATCGGGATGACCTGCTTTTGCTTCTCTGACAGGATGATGATGTCATCGATGGCCCACTGGTCGTAGCCCTCCCCCGAGAACACAGGCTGCCACCAGCGAAACCTGGTGCAAGGGGTCTTAGCAGCAGCTGGGAGCTCCAGGTAGACGAATCTGCATAAAAGCAAATCATTTATGGCTGGAAAGGAAAAGCTGTGTTCTTAGCAGCTGTTAAAATAACAAGAATAGCAACAAGAGAAAGTTCAGTTTTGTTTGGTCTCCTGATATTTTTTAAAAGTTTCTAAGTTTATTTTTTCTTAAGCTTTTATTTACTTGAGAGAGAGAAACAGAGAGCGCACGAGCAGGAGTGGGGAGAGAGAGAAGCAGACTCCCGGCTGAGCAGGGAGCTCGACACGGGGCTCGATCCCAGGACTCTAAGATCATGACCTGAGCCAAAGGCAGACGCTTAAGCATCTGAGCCACCCAGGCGCCCCCAAAAGTTTCCAAGTTTAGAGAGATCAAGAGGTTTAAGATCTTAAGTGCCTTTAGTCCTGGTCATGTTTATTTCATTTGGAATTGTACTTTTTGGAGGCAGATATTTCTACTAAGTTTGATTTACTGAACAGTCGTTTGATTACCATGACAATGGTATCATATTTTTAAGAAAAACCTCGAAAAAACTGTTCCTTTGTATGTTATTACATTAAAATAGCATTAACTTTTTTTCCAAAGCAGTTCTTATTGTGCGTTAATAGGAATTAAAAATGAAACAGAAGATCACCCATAATCTTCTCATGGGGTTAACCTCTGTTAACACCTTGATGTATATCATAAAAGCATGTAATCTTTTACATAGGTGAGATGTATGTAAAATACAGTTTTTACTTCAGTTTAAAATTTCATATTATATAATAAGTACATTCTCATGTCAGTATAATTCTTTTTTTTTTAAGATTTTACTTACTTGTCAGAAAGAGAGAGAAAGAGAGAGAGAGAGAGCACAAGCAGGGGGAGCAGTAGAGGGAGAGGGAGAGGGAGAAGCAGACTCTCCGCTGAGCAGGGAGCCCGATGTGGGACTCGATCCCAGGACCCTGGGATCATGGCCTGAGCCAAAGGCAGATGCTTAACTGAGCCACCCAGGCATCCCTAATTATTTCTTAAGATCATTTTACTGTCTATATATTTTCACGACACATACTATTGTTTTACTTTTTCCTGTTATAAATAATTCTGTAATGAAAATCTTTATGCATAAAGCTTTACCTACACCTCAGTTTCTTTCTTTTTTTTTTTTTTAAGATTTTATTTATTTATTTGACAGAGAGAGACAGCGAGAGAGGGAACACAAGAGGGGGCGTGGGACAGGGAGAAGCAGGCTTCCTGCTGAGCAGGGAGCCCAATGCGGGGCTTGATCCCAGGACCCTGGGATCATGACCTGAGCTGAAGGCAGATGCTTAACGACAAAGCCACCCAGGTGCCACTCTCAGTTTCTTTCTTTCTTTCTTTTTTTGTGTACTACATAATATAATTTATTTATATATTTATTTATTATTAACATATAATGTATTATTTGTTTCAGGGGTACAGGTCTGTGATTCATCAGTCTTACACAATTCACAGTACTCACCATAGCACATACCCTCCCCAATGTCCATCACCCAGCCACCCATCCCTCCCACCCCCCACCACTCCAGCAACCCTCAGCTTGTTTCCTCAGATTAAGAGTCTCTTATGGTTTGTCTCCCTTTCTGGTTTCGTCTTGTTTCATTTTTCCTTCCCTTCCCCTATGATCCTCTGTCTTGATTCTCAAATTCCACATATCAGTGAGATCTTATGATAATTATCTTTCTCTGATTGACTTATTTCACTTAGCATAATACCCTCTAGTTCTATCTACATCATTGCAAATGGCAAGATTTCGTTTTTTTGGACGGCTGCATAATATTCCACTGTGTGTGTGTGTACATACACAG
Source organism: Phoca vitulina (assembly GCF_004348235.1). Lineage (NCBI taxonomy): Eukaryota > Metazoa > Chordata > Mammalia > Carnivora > Phocidae > Phoca > Phoca vitulina. The sequence continues at coordinate 78,288,142 of NW_022589707.1, forward strand.
ACACACACCACATCTTCTTTATCCATTCATCTGTCAATGGACATCTTGGCTCTGTCCATAGTTTGGCTATTGTGGACATTGCTGCTACAAACATTGGGGTGCATGTGCCCCTTCGGATCACTACATTTGTATCTTTGGGGTAAATACCCAGTAGTGCAATTGCTGGGTTGTAGGGTAGCTCTATTTTCAACTTTTTGAGGAACCTCCATACTGTTTTCCAGAGTGGCTGCACCAGCTTGCATTCCCACCAACAGTGTAGGAAGGTTCCTCTTTCTCCGCACCCTCGCCAACACCTGTCGTTTCCTGACTTGTTAATTTTAGCCATTCTGACTGGTGTGAGGTGGTATCTCACTGAGGTTTTGATTTGGATTTCCCTGATGCCGAGCGATGTTGAGCACTTTTTCATATGTCTGTTGGCCATTTGGATGTCTTCTTTGCAGAAATGTCTGTTCATGTCTTCTGCCCATTTCTTGATTGGATTCTTTGTTCTTTGGGTGTTGAGTTTGATAAGTTCTTTATAGATTTTGGATACTAGCCCTTTATCTGATACTCAGTTTATTTCTTTAGGGAAGATTCCTAGCAATGGAATTATCAGGCTGAATGAACTAGTCATGTTTAAGGCTCTTGCTTTTTCCAAATTTCCTCCTGGAACAGTCCTACAGTTTGCAGAAAGACACAAGAGCACCTGTCTTGCTGCTCCTGTGTGGAGACAGCACTGGTGTTATTATTAAAAAATGACCACCTTGGGCGCCTGGGTGGCTCAGTTGGTTAAGCGACTGCCTTCAGCTCAGGTCATGATCCTGGAGTCCCGGGATCGAGTCCCGCATCGGGCTCCCTGCTCGGCAGGGAGTCTGCTTCTCCCTCTGACCCTCCTCCCTCTCATGCTCTCTGTCTCTCATTCTCTCTCTCTCAAATAAATAAATAAAATCTTTAAAAAAAAAAAAAAAAAAAAATGACCACCAGACTGTTGAAAAATGATATCTTCTTATTGCAACAGAGGTTGGCTATTATTCATATTTTATTAAACCTCTAGACTTAATTAAACCTCTTTTGTAACATCGACTCACTTCTTTTACGCATTTTTTTAAGCTCTTCACAGGAACATCAGCCCTCTGTTTCTCATATTGGTGGAAAATATTTTCTCAGTTTTTTTTTCTTTCACTGTTTTCTGTTTTCTTTGACAGAGATGTGTTACATGTGTATGTAGTTTTATGTCTGCAAGTAGTATATTTCTATGTGAGTAGCCCTTTTCTTTGTTAATTCTTCCATTGAATTTGTGTTTAGGAAGTTTAAATCTCTTTCTAAGATCAGATACTCACTTAAATGTTTAAATCTTTAACCAGTCTTTAACAGTCTTTGATGGGGTCAGGTAATGATCTAAATAGATAATTTTCCCCAAGAGCCTACCCATTTTTTTCTAACACCACTTGATTGAATAACCATTTTTCATTGATAGTTCATGAACCTTGTTTTAATATACATATTTTTACATATATGTGAGTCAATTTCTAAGTCATCCATTTGCCTTCATTGTTTGTTCTATCCATGCACCATTTAAATTATTTAAAGGTTATACAGTGTATGTTTTAAAATCATGTAGGGCATTCCTCTATTTTTTTTCCCAAAAGTTTAAGCTTTTTTGCCAGTTTATATTTCTAGATATAAAGTTCCCCAAAACATATCACTAAGATTTTCATTGGAATTGCATGAGATATAAATTAAGAGATTATCTTCATTATCACAATATTTAGTTTTCCTATCCAGAGATGTTGTATTATTTTCCATTTATTTGGTTTCTTTTATATCTCTGCGGGAAGTTTTGAAGTTTCGTAGTTCTTCTTTACAGAGATGCTCAGTACTATTGGTTAAAGTTATTCCTTATATTTATGTATTGGCCACCATGAATGGGGTCTTTTTCTGATATCTCCCAACTCAAAATTTCCCCACTATTTTAGTATCATAGAACTCTTTGAGAATGTGGTGAAATATTCTGGCCCTAAAGAAAAATTCCCATAAATAAAAGCTGAATATTTCTGAAATTTGAAAAAGCTATTGAATTTCTGTTTGTCTATACAGTAATCTAGTCACTTTACTGAATGTTGAATAATTTCCAGATTGACAATGATAATGTTTGGAAAAAATAATTTGAATTATTTTAAATTGCTGTTTAAACTCATTTGGCACCATTATCAATTCCCTTTGTCCTGTACTGGGGGAAATGTCACCACGTTCGGTCTCCCACACACTTGCTGACATTCTCCCTGGAGGTTGTGTCTCTCGTTTTTCCCAGTTACGCCCCTCTGGTTTCTGCCTCTCTCTGTGTCCCTTAGAAGAAAAGCTTTGGGTTGGTCTGTCTGCATGTTTACTTATGTTATTTTATGGAAAGTTATGTCACCTTTAAATGACTCAATGTTTTAAAACAACAAACTTAGGAACCTTCAAGCTACAAAATAGCTATATGTTTACAGTATGTTCAAATATATTTAATTTGTGAGAATTGGATCTATAGAGTCTTCAATAATATTTTTCTTCAATAAAACAAGGTTCAGTAGTAAAATGCAAAACAAGATGTTAAAACTTGACACGGTTGATGGTCAACATATAAAGAAAGATTCTGTCTTTATGTTAAAGTGCAAATCCTGAGATTATAAAATGGAATGCTCTAAAAGTGATATCCTTGAATAAATTTTAATGACATATAAAATATAAAGTATAAATGTAGAATTTCAAAATGCTACATAATTGTAAAATAACTAAATACATTGATTGCCTGGTATAGGTATTAGTATTAAACATGAGTCATTTTCCCAAACTCCTTACCTGTCATGGTTTTTATTTATTACGTGTATTCGTCATCCATGAAAATAAAGACAGGGATGGGCCAGTAAAAAATTTTAGAAAAACCTGAGCCCCACAGATACTTTGTCTAGGATTAGCTCTGCTATATGAAAACTTTTAATAAAATCCATCTTGCTGTTAAATCTAACCAATGAACATATTTATATGTTAATATATAAATGTATGTTTATACTCTCTCCATATAAAAATAATTTTATTTTATACAAATTTATATAAATTTATATTTTCATATATTATATAAATTTATATTTTATACATGTTTAATACTAATTTTATTATATATAAATAACTTTATACATATATATATATATATAAAATATATGGTGTGTGTGTATTTAAAGAACCTGCAAATGGGAAAAGTGAGTTTTCTGTAGGAAAACTGGTCAATTGTCTTACTTTTCCTCTAGTCACAATTTTTCTTAAGTTTTTTAAAATTCAGCCATGAATGGGGCGCCTGGGTGGCTCAGTTGGTTAAGCGACTGCCTTCGGCTCTGGTCATGATCCTGGAGTCCCGGGATTGAGTCCTGCATCGGGCTCCCTGCTCAGCGGGGAGTCTGCTTCTCCCTCTGACCCTCCCCCCTTTCATGTGCTCTCTCTCTCTCTCTCAAATAAATAAATAAAATCTTTAAAAAATAAATAAATAAATAAATAAAATTCAGCCATGAAAACAAGTACTTTTTGTCCAGAAACAAATGAAACAAAATTTTTATATGCTGAGCTATCATTTAAGTCAGATACTTACGAGTTTGTCTACTTATTACTTTTATTTTTTATTTTATTTTTTAATTTTCATTTTTTTATTATGTTCAGTTAGCCAACATATATAGTACATCATTAGTTTTTGATGTAGTGTCTACTTTTGTAAGAGTTAGTGATATTTTGGAAACAGTGCACAAAAATGTACTCTTTACCACTCCTGGAAACCAGCGGGAGGCCATCCGGGGCGGTTACCTGGGTTTGCTGAAGTCTGAGAAGTACATCTCTGCCAGCAGGTGCCACTGGATGCCCCCGTTGTTGCTGTACTGGAGGAGGACGCCCTCCTCTCTGCTGTCCGGCTTGTTGCACGCAGCGCTCTCTCCGCCAATCTGGATGTAGAACTGGACAAAGTCCACCCAAGAAGTATCCAGATCCCAGCTCACCAGCTGTCTTTTCCCAGCCTTTCCAAAAGACGGAAGAATCATAGATTCAATCATCTGGGAGCTCACTGGCACTTTGCTATTTCAGTTTCAAGATCATACAAACATCCTAGCACCACAGGGAGATGATTTTGTCCCCATTTAACGTTGAGAGGCGCAAGTCACACCATTTAATTCTTTGCTCAGGTTACGGTAACTGTTCCTGACTACGTTTGATTAGTCTCTGCATCATTGACTCCCAGACTTGGTTATGAGACCCTTGGGAACTGCTAATCATAGAAAGAGTATTCAAAAGTCTTTAAAAATAAGGCAAAATTAATTTTAATTAAAACACTTCCTCTATTTGCTTTGTAAATCTCCTCTAGGCAGAGTTGTAGAGAAGAAAGACCATGTACTTTGAAATCAGTTAGAGTTGGGTTGGAATTTTAGCCCATTATTCATGCTGTTCACTAGCTGTGTGACCTTTCTGAGCTTTTATTTTCCTCAAAGGTACAATATGGGTAATAATACCTTCCTTATAGGGTGCTGTGACAATTAGATGAAATACATGTTGCATGTAATTTGCTGAGCATATGGCATGCCTTACTGAGGAAACATCCTCTCCAGAGATATGCCCTGACCCCCCTCCTCCTTGGGAATTAGAGTGAAACTGGCAAAATAGAAACTTCCTGACAAAAAGAAAGAGTACTCAAGTCTCTGAGGCTCCTAGTCCCTCTGTCTCGGTCTCTTTCTTGGAAACACAGAGGTTGGGAGGGATCATTTCGGTAAGTTTTTGTGACTATGAAATGGTCTTTGTGTTTTAAAAATGTGAAAAATTTCCTCAAATCCAGCAACTTGCTTCCTTTGCTCTGTGTGTCCCCTACATGTCACAGTCCTGTTGTGAAGTACTAGGTTCAAATTGACAAGGTTTGTCATCAGTCCTGTTGTAAGTAAATGGGTTCATGCTAATGGGACGGAAAAAAGGTTTGCTCATGAGATTCTTCCACCCAAACAGATACTGCCAAAGCTAATCCACAGACTGCACCGAACTGGTCTTGGAGAGCTCCCAAGGAGTTCAATTAAAAGTCAGGAAGAAAAATTGAGATAGGATACATAGTATAGAGAAAAACACCCCTCACACTTATAATTTAAACCCTCCTCTAATCCACTAAGTTAATTAAGAAAGGGTTTCAGTTATTAGAAGTCACAGGGGAAATACTTGGGGATAATTAAAACAGTACACTGTTACTGATAAATCTAAAGCCAATTAAGAGATTCCAAAATAAACAAGGGTACCAGCGAAATGAGAACTGAAGTTAATCCTGAAATAGGAACTTATTCTTTGGAACTCTCAATTTTAAGTAAGTATTTGAGAAAAACTTAGAGGTAATATGCCTTTTCAACATGTTATATGCACTTTTAACTTTTCTTTTCGTTGACTTGAACCTCAGAGGTTATTATAATCTGGCCGAGAATTTTCATGCCGCAGGATCATTACAGGAAGAATGATTTTCAGAAGAAAACCTACAGAACCTTGCTAGTTAATTCCAATCCAGCAAACTTCTATGAAAAATTTGGCACGTGGAAATGAGCCAGAAGGATCAAGATGTAGGGTGAGGAGAATTATAAAAATCCAATTATCACAATTAGCTGGTTGGAATGATTAGTCTATTGTGAAAATCACAGAGTGGTGTTGTTTTTCCAGGAGACTATGGGGTTGGTTGACAAAGGTTTTAAAGGTGTTTTGTGGGATTTTTGTAAGTGGTGGAAAATATCATACAAATGCTTAGTTTGGCACTGAAGATGTTTTTTCCCAGAGAATAGCACAAATCATTTTCTTTTGTTCAGTGACCTGAAATGTTGAACACTGTTTTAAAGGGAGATAAAAAAAGAAAAAGGAAATGGCTCATGGCAAACTTTTTGTCAGAATTTAGAATTTGATGTAACATATGCTTTGCAGTTTCTCTATTCTACTATGATCAATGTATTGATGTGTGTATGTCTAGACATATTTACATGTGTAACGTGTACACGCATGTGTGTTGGAGTCACAGGTTACAGATCTCCTTGCTCTTGGAATGTGAAAAATACTCTCCTATTTCCCCCCCACATTCTAGGTCAAAATGGCTCACTGCTCTAAGGGTTTCGATGAAATAAAACACATTTAAAAGTAACGCTTTCAGAATCTAGAGACTTTATAACACAACCTCTAAAACATTTCATAAAACTTTACCCTTATGCCTATTAAAATCTTCTTTAACCAAAATGCCACTAGAAAAATAATCCTACTATATTTATTTGAAAATAACCATTTATTTAGAACCTCTTGTCTTCTAATTCTCTTTCATTTGTTCATTCATTCCTTTCTTCAGTTATAATTATTGGGTGCCAATCACACCAGGCACAATACCACAAACTTCAAAGGAGAGCTCACAAGTATGTGTAGTGACAATATGACAATTAGGGCCGCAGACCAAATTCTACTCCTTGTCGAGTCTCATTTGGTCATACGATCATCTATCAATTCTCCAATCTAGTCCGTCTCAAAGGTACTTACTGATTTGTAAATGCCTACCACAGGGCATGCTTTTCTGAGCTGAACATCTTATCTAGAGTTCAGCTCAGTCAGTAGGACTCAGCATCTTGCTGGGTCCTATGAGAATAAAAATAAAAATATGATCTATGTATGTACAGAACACCAATGAGGGAGGAATTCAAAGAACGGGGAGATCAGTGTAGTTTGCCATAGTCCCACAAAGCTCCATAGAGCAGCAGGATTTGAGCCAGATGCTACAAAGTTTATAGGGATAACAGAGATGGTGGAAGGCATCATGGTAGGCAGTGGAGATTAAGCAAAGACAGGGAAATTGGCAAAACCTGGGATGTGGAGGAGAGATTTCTGTTTGGAGCAGAGGTCTGACATTTCAAAAAAGAAAATAAGTTGTACAATTAGGGCAGCAGTATTGGAGAGCATCCTGAATTCTGTGATAGAAGAGGGACAGGACAGAAGCACATTTTAGGTTTAAGGTGGTTTGCAAAAGGTGGTGGATGTGCAGAGCTGTTCTTTTGGGTCACTGTCCCTGCTGGTGGGGGCTGCCAAACCCTGTATCCCACCTCTCTGGCTATGCCACTCAGAGTACGCCATTCCCCGGGAAACTGGCCAATCCGAAACCTTCCCCAGATTTTTCTCCGGGGCTGCTCAGAAAGCTCTGTGGCCCCCAGTACCATTCTCATAAATGACAGCTGACCTGAAAACAGAGAGAGTTCTGTGGGCATTTGAGTTTCTAGTTCCAGATATCTCTGAAGCCAGTTTTACCTTGTGTCTTGATTACATGAACCAAATTTCCTCCTTTTTTGCTTAAGCTAGTTTCTCTCACTTAGAATTCAAAACAGATCTGCCTGATACAAGAGAAAAAAAGGAAAAAAAATGCTCTTCAGATATTTTGACAAAAATTTAGGAAGAAAGTTGGATTGGGAGGGGAAGAGAATGATTTAATTTTGAAATGCTGATTTATTTTATTTTTTTTTAAAGATTTTATTTGACAGAGAGAGACACAGCGAGAGAGGGAACATAAGCAAGAGGAGTCGGGGAGGGAGAAGCAGACTCCCCGCTGAGCAGGGAGCCCGATGTGAGGCTCAAGCCCAAGACCCTGGGATCATGACGTAAGCCGAAGGCAGATGCTTAGCAACTGAGACACCCAGGCGCCCCAATGCTGATTTTTTTAAAAGATTTTATTTATTTATTTATTTATTTATTTATTTATTTATTTATTTAAGGGGGAGAGAGAGAGAGAGCACGCGAGCACAAGTGGGGGGAGGGGCAGGAGGAGAGGAAGAAGCAGACTCCCTACTGAGGCGAACTCAGGGCTCCATCCGAGGACCCTGAGATCATGATCTGAGCTGAAGACAGACACTTAACTGACTGAGCCTCCCAGGCATCCCTGAAATACTGATTTTAAGTTAGTGGCAGGGCACACATATGGAAATATCCAGTGATACCAATTTTAAATATATTCTCATAAAATGTAATTGTGATAGCTAACACTTATTGAACGATTTCTATGTGCCCAACACTATTCTTTATTCTTTACCTTCATTAACCCAGTGATACTCTCCAAGTCCCACTTTACAATAGAGAAAACTGAGGTACAGGAAGATGTTATAAGGCTGCAAGATGAATCAGCTAATGAGTTTTGGAGCTTAGGTACCGATCCAGGTAGCTTTAGTATAGAGATCATCTTGAATTACAGTTATATACATATTGATATGTAACCTTTCTACGTTTGAAATATTTGTGTGTATGCATACGTGTTTACTGGGGTGTTTGGTACATATTGGTCAAGGATTCATAATCTTATTTAAAATTGATGCTTATGGGAGACATAATCTTCCCATTTCTGAACAATTACATGGTGTGTCCAGATCTGTGCAATGCATACTGGTCACTTGTGGACGATTATCTCTAACAATAATGACCAGCGGATGTTCAATGTCAATGGACAGGAAGTATCATCAAATGGAATTCATCCCTGATTTTCTATCATTCTCCATCTTGTTTGCTTGCTGCTGATTCTTTCTTCTGCACCTGCATCAAAATAAAACCTGCACCTATTTTTGCATTTGCATAAATTAAGCTATTTTGGATTTCTGCCCAGATTCCACAACATATGAGCCCTACAGTATATCACCCACACCTGTGTATTTGTTAGGTGACGTAGACTGGGACATTTCCAGTTGTCCTAGAATTGGTGGCTATAGTACCTGCTGGAAAGAAGTGGTTTTAAGCACCTGACACTCTAAAGAGAGCTGCTAATAAGTAGGGATAGACACATAGCTCAGGTTGGAGAACTAGGCCTGCTCCCACTCTAGTCCTTTTGAGGACTAAATAAAGAGATGAATTAGAGGAGAGAGAAAGAAAATAATGTCTTGTCCAGATGGTAGCTAGGGAGGAGAGGAAGGTAGCTCGCCCCTCCCCATCGCTAACCAAGCAACAGGGGTTGGGCGTGTTCCAAGAGAATCGGTCTTAGAGATTCTGGGTGGCACCTTAGTCCCTCGGGGGTGTCTCCTGACCTGTCTGTCCAACCTGGTGCTGCCCCTAGTAAAGGTGAACACTGCAAGAAAAACTTCTACACTGTCTCTGTACGGACTTCATGTCTGTGTGCTCCCAAATCCATATGTTGAAAGCCTAACCCCTGAAGGGAGGGTATTAGGGGGTGGGGCCTTTATCAGGTTATTAGGTTATGAGGGTGGAGCCCTCATGATGGTATTAGCGCCCTCATAAGAAGAGACACAAGACAGCCTGCTTTTTCTCTCTGTGTTCTCTCCACCATGTGAGGACACAATGAAAAGACAGCCAACTATAAACCAGGAAGCAGGCCCTCACCAAACACTGAATCTGCTGGTGCCATAATCTTGGACTTCACACCTTTCAGAACTGTGAGGAAAAAAACCCATTTTCCATGTAAGCCACCCAACCTATGGTATTTTTGTTATAGTAGCCTGAGTTGACTCAGACAGTCCTGTATCATCAGATACCACCAGCAGGCAACAAACTGAGCCGAAATAGGATGCGAGATGTCTGCTCAACATGGACAGTCAGTCCCAGGGAACAGCTCTGCACATCCCCAAACCCCACCGTCACCCCTCCTTCTTCCAATCATATTCTTGAGATTAATGGATTGACAAATTTAACAAACACTTACAGAAGCGCTTTCTATGTGCTCGGCACTGTTCTATGTGACCTACAAGTACCGACTCATCTCTGCATCACGATCCTGATGAGATAGAATACTCTTATTTCCACTGTACAGATGAGGAAGCCAAGCCATACCGAGGTTAAGGGTTTTGCTCAAAGTCACACAGCTAGGGAGTGGTGGAATCGGACTGCAGCAGGCAGCTGTTGTTCTTAACCTTGAGGCTTCGCCTTCACCACCCCTGCTCACTCCTCGCCCCCAGGCTGCACGCTCACGCACCCTCCAAGGCCAGAGCGAGAAGACAAGGAGTCCCTGCCCCACTCAAAGACCCTCAAGGCATAAGCCTGGCTGGTATGGCAGGAGAGGAAAGCCACAAGATTTAAATCAGGGACAAGAAGGGCAGGAATTCTCAACGGCCCTACCCTGGATTTGTGGTAACCCCAAACCATCATCAAACTACCAGAGTTTCCCAAATGTAGTTCAGGGATAGGAATTTGACAAAGGAATTTAAAAGCAAGCAGTGTGGGGAAACATAAAACTGTCCCACGTTTGTACCTTCTGAGTTCAGACTGCTCCGTAAATCGCTCACTTACGGAAATAGCCATTGCGGGGATCACGTATTCCCATAGCTTAGTCAGACCTTCGTCATCACTCACCCCTAGCTCTTACCTTGCTGAAATACAGAGATGATCCAGATGAGATGACCCCACACCCTTGTTCTGGCTTTACAATTTCTCCCCCAATGACTTCTTGCCAGTCAGACTCCCAACCATTCTGGTTCTCAAAATCCGACATGATCGTGGAAGGAAGGGCAGCTTCCGGGCGGCATTCGGTGCCTTGGTATCCCTGGTCACACCTGGGAGAGAGGAAGGGCCACGTAAAGTCACGGCCTCTTTTCTGGGAGTGCCACGGCCATGCACCCGCATTTCCCACGTCTCCCTTTTGCTCAGACCTTAGCATTCACACGAGATTTTTCTCCACAGTGTCAATCTGTGTATGTGGTCGTAACAAGCTTCAGTTTTTGACATTGAAAAGAAAAAAGGACAGAATCTTTTCTTAAAAGAAATGGTGCTGTAACAGCAGAACCGAGGCATCAAGGAGTAATGAGGGAGGAGATGGGTACGTGTGTGCACATGTGTGAGTGTGCGCGTGTCTGTGCGTATGTGTGTGTGTGTGCGCGCGCGTGCTTATCGGCGGGGGGGGGGGGGGGGGGGGGGGGAGGAGAAGAGTGGGATCTTCCTGTAGATCTTGAGAGTCACATGGAAAGGTTTGCTCATCCGACGTGTAGCTCTGGCCATGTTTTATGGCTCCTCTTTCTGATTAAATTCCGTCTCTTTTAGAGTCTTTAAGTATTCAGGTGTGTTCCTTTCTCATCCTCATTAGCGATAATCACCGTCTCCCCCTGCCTACAGCCTTGAGCTTCTGGTCACGCGGCGCAGGAGAGCGCGCAGCAGCTGTCTGACTTGTGTTTTAAGACTGTCAGGGGAACGGAAGGGAAACAAACAACAGCAAGGCTCTTTTAAGCCCCAAAGAGGACTTTGGGGTTAATTAATAAACTCTGAAATTTAAACCCAGGAGGCCTCGTCCTCAGGTGAGATTTTGAAGTTTAGGATATACAGATTCAGACTTCACTTAAAATGTAACAGCATCTTTTACACCTAAACTAAGAGCAGAGAGGATCGTTTTCCTTTTGGCTCCTTCATTATCTTTCAGTCTGTCCGTACCGCTCTGATGACAACGGCCGTGCTATCCCTCTGAACGCAAACCCCGAGAAGCAGGCAATCGATCACACGTGGCGGTGTGTGTACCTGCACACGCCGTGGTCACATGAGCCGTGCCCACTGCACATGTTTGGGCATTGCTGGCCAATGTAAATGCTGTCCAAAGCCCACTCGTCTTGGGCTGTGTAATAGCTCTGACTCCAGCGGAAGCGGGTGGCACTGGACCTAGAAACAAGGGACGGGAGCGAAAACAGTATTTTAGCGGACACACGGTAGAACGAAGAATGTCAGAGTTCAGACTCTTTCAGATGACGAACTTTCTGGAACTTGCATTTAGCTGCCAATCATTTTTCTTTGGTAGTTGAAAGTCTGTCTACTCAATTATTAGCCAATATAACAATTCGATCATGACGAAAAGTTAAAAAGGAACCTGGATATATACCTCCATCTTAATTTAATTTGCGACGTTTTGAAGAAAAACAAAATATCAGATTTTTTTGTTGTTATGCAGAGATTTGATGCTAGGAAAAGCAAGCAAGAAAGAAGGAATATTAAAAAAAAAAAAAAGGTATATACAAAAGAGCCTCTCTTCCACAGAGGAAAATGTGAGGTGTTTCAATCATGGTAATGAAATTTCTTTCAATAAATAAACAGCAGTTATTGGAAAACTCCCAGTGAGCTCTCAATATAAAACAAAACTTTTGTTTGGGGGTATTTTTTTGGGCTTGAGGGACATGCTACAATGTGCTCTAAGAAGAACATGTTCTAGAAGAACATCTGGGTCCTAAATTCTGCTGATTATTTCAGAAACATTAACTTGGGTAGGTTTCATGGACAAGCTGATGTTAAGTGGAAACAAAAAGCTAAACAGTCCATTACACATAGAGAAACACTTGGGACCTTGATTCGTCTAAACCAGATGGAAAGTCTAAAGAAGAGAGTATTTTGAGAGCAATGTCAAGAAAGTTTCCATCCACTGACAGTCACAAAAAATTCTTTTCAATTCCCATCATATTTTTTGCCTCTAGAAATTTTCAGGGATTGTGATTAGTTCTTTTTGGTCAAAGTGCAAAACAAAAGAAAACAAAAAGGATTTGCAGAATTCATGTGCATGCTCCATTCCATTGATTAAACCCTCCCTAAGCACACTGTCTACACATACACTTGATCTTAACTGCTCTGAATGATCCCTTAACGTCTACTGCATCAATTACCCACATATTAAATACTCCCTAAGTATGTAACAGATTGTTAAAATCCAGACTAAGCCTTGATTGTTTATTTTGCCAATGATCTGTGGCTAATATGTTGCATTTTCATTCCTAGTAGGATAATTCCAGGATGCATCCAGTAGACACTGATTTGCTGCATATCAGCACTCGTCAAGATATATACAATGACAGAGATACACCTCCTCTATGGTAATAGTTTATATTTGAAATCTAATAGCCATCACAATTTTCATAGTCCCGTTAAGAAATGGTTTGTAGAAGATCCTACTATAAAAGTAGGTACACTGTTTTAGAGCATGGAGCCCTACAGAGGAGAAGCAAATTAAGTTTCATGCAAGGGAAAGATGACTGTATCTTGTCAGGACTGATAATCTGAGTCAAGTCTGAGGCCACAGGTGTTTAGACTGTGAGCTCTTTTGGGGACAGGGCTATCTTTTGTCTCAACAGTTTGCACAGGAACAGAATAAAGTAGGTGTACCAAAAGAGACTGCTAAAAAAATGAGTCAATAAGTAGATGAACAGGCCAGGAAAGGGCAGCCTGTTTCTGCCTTCTGTAGGTAATGGAGTAAAGAATGTGCTAGGGGTCTGGGGACTTGGCCCCTTGGACTCTAGCTCTGCAATTTATCAGCTGTGTGACCTTTAGTGAGAAATTTAAGCCTTCAGGCTTTCTAGTTCCTCACCTCTCAAATAAAGGGATTGGGCAAACCAATTTCTAAGATCCCTTCTAGCTCATAAATTTAGTGATTGTTCTGGTGGTTGTTGACTGAGGTGATGGTTTATTTCCTATCTAGTCACGTGCCTACGTGAAACCCATGGCATACATTGTTTTGAAGTTTTGATATTTCAAACAATAAAATGGGGTGGGAGGGTTTCAGACATGTCCCAGATTTCCCAGTTTATGTATGTTTCTGAACAGTCACGTAAACACATTCTAAATTCTTTTACTAAGTAAATTAGTCCTTACGTGCATCTTGTGAACTCTTGAAAAAGAGACTATTTCCTTAAGATAAAAAGCTTAAAGTGGATTTTTCCATTTAAAATTACAATCCACAGTTTAATGTGCTGATGTTAATTAACAGAAAAGGAAGCAGAAGAGGTTGAATATTGGCTTTGTTTTTAGTGAGAAAAAAAAATTAGCTGTGTGAGCAATCTCCAGCTGGTCACACATGAGAACACAAGGTGTGATCTCACTGATTTGCAGCTGCATCACTGCTAAATATTGCCCTCAATACAAATATTTAATTTGCCAACCCACCCCCCCTCTCAGATCTAAGCATTCTTAGAAGGAACATTTTGTGCGCTTCGGATTGGGTCTGAAAGTGGGACCATCATGAAATGAAGATTGTGAAATGAAGTTGATGGATCATGAAATGAAGTTGACTTGCATTTAAAACCCAAACTCTATGGATTCCTCAAAGCAACAAAACTTGTCAGTCTTGTCTTTGATTTTTTTCCCATATAAACTTCTAGACTGAATTAAAATAGCATCATGTCATCTCTTGGTAGTTAGGTATTAAGTATCAAGGCTGAGGAACTGAGGTAAATGAAGGCTGACTAAATTGTATTTTCCACCTTCAGAGTTACTGTAATTACATTTACCCAATTTTTCTGAAACTTATTCAGTCATTAGGTGTAGATTTGTTTATGAAGTAGCAACTGACAGCTGTTTGGGTCTCATTAGGCCCTGTCTTATGTAAATGCTCTCATAAAAACAAAATTAATTTTCACTGGTAACAAATGTTCAGTTCATATACAATATAATTTCTCTAAGCAGGTGTATATATATTCAATATTTCCACTCCAAGTTGTCCTATCTAGCATATTTTCCAAAGTTAACAGATTTTTGGTAATGTGGGGACCACATTTGCTTGTGTGTATTCAATTTAGAGTTGTGTATGTGTGAATCAAAGCAGCAGAACGAAGATTTGCCAAAAGGAAAACTGCTTCAAACTAAACTGCACTGTTTTCCCCAATGCTTAAGAACAACATGCTATTTGCAAAAGTTTGAAATGAATATAATAAAGTTATCAAGAATGCCAGGGATACTAAATGTACTTTATCTTTATAGCAGAGCTTTTAAAAAACATTATAAATCCCAAACCAATGATAATAACCAGATGAACACTTTTTTTTTTTTATACATAGCAATCATGTTTAGTTTAAGTATTAGCAGGAATGTTAAAAGAAAATATCTTATTGGGTTTGTTCGTTTTTAAAAAATATTTTTACTTTCTTTACCCAGGGCTTTGAAAAAAATTTGGAAAAGCAGAGTTCAGTTATTCAGTTACATGGATTTAAAGGCAAATGGTTGCATGAATAATCTATAGACATCGAGGCACACTGAATTAGAATTCTATTCAATGCCCCAACATTTAATGAGTACCCAACATGTGGCAGGCAGTGTTGGAACTGAAGTGTTTAAGGGTCAAATAGATTTCCTCTCAAGTGTCTAATAAACATTGATGAGAATTGATTTTTCTGACTATACTAAAACTTTCAACTCAGTGGTACTATCTAGTAAGCTAGGAAATAATAATGCAACATACAATCTGTGAAATAACATGCAAAGGTGTTTTTTTTCTTTTTTTGATAAAGGACAGTATTTTTTGGATACTGCCTAAATTACATTAATTAAGAATAATAGTTTAGTGGTGCCTGGGTGGCTCAGTTGGTTAAGCATCTGACTTCAGCTCAGGTCATGATCTCAGGGTCCTGGGATCAAGCCCACACTGGGCTCCCCGTTCAGCAGGGAGTCTGCTTTTCCCTCACTTTCTCCCCTAACCCCTCTCCCTGCTTGTGCTCTCTTGCATGTGCTCTATCTCTCTCAAATAAATAAAATCTTTAAAAAAAAGAATAATAGTTTATAACATTTCTGGGGATGAAAAGACATCTCTAAGATACACTATCAAGATGAACTTACCATCATAATTTTGAAATTATACCTTACATGTCAATAAATTAAAATCAACATTTTTAAATAATGAGGGTGATACACTTAATGGTGAAATAATCATAAAGAAAAAGCCTCAGTAGCTTTACAGCAAGTATGACTACTATTTCAATTGTTTGATCTGTTGCTTTTTTATAATCATGATAAATATGCTTGGAATACCATTGAAATTAAATACAAATCCTGATTATATTCCCAGCAGTAGACATAAAAAAGTAGGATGTTAGAGAAAGTAGCAACTTGTTATACAAAGCATTAACAGAATATCTAGGAAATGGCTCACAGTTGGATATAAAAAAACCTGTGGAAATCAAATTTCAAGCATTTTATTCCAACTGACATAATGATGAATCCTTAAAAATAATCAAGGAGACATTCTTCTATAATTCAGTAATTCAATCTCCAACTAAAGGACGTGTAATAATAATTCTGGGTTGTTATCTAACTAATTGTTTTGTGTAGAGCCTAGCTTCCACATAAAATAATCGAAGAAGGGTTTATTTAGTAATTTTCTCTTTACAAAAGGGCTCTTGGAAGGCTGATGCCACAGAAAAATACAATTCTTGTCTCTTTCATGTTTTTCCTACTACCCACATCACAGAATCTTAGAATTCCTGAACTGAGAGGGACTTTTAAGATCATCTCATTAAACTTCATTCTACTCATGAGAAATCAGGCTTGAAGAGGTTGTGAATCGTTAAAATCATGTGATTAATTAATCACTGGTAAGGACAGACTGAGAGCTTCTAATTTCTAGTCTAATTTCTAGTCTAAGTTTCTTTCTTGGGCAAGCTTATCCTGTCACAGGGCTTCCAACAGTACTCATGGTATTTAACGCTTCAACCCAAACCTCTTTTCTGAGCTCCAGATCTATAAGTCCAGTTGGCTTCTCGACATTTCTGCTTGGATAGATAAGTATCTTAAACTCTGCATCCCAGAAACAGAATGCTTCATTTCCTGCCCCAAATCCACTCCTTCTCCAGGCTTCCCCACCTCGGTCAGTTTACCTAGGCCTCAGATTTACAAACTGGTTTTGATTCTTCCTTTTCTACCACAGCTCCCACGGAGTGCATCAGCAAGCCCTATTTGATTAAAATGTATTTCACAATGACGGCTCTTGTCTTGTCTGCTACAGTCATACTCCAAGCCACCTAAACATGGAATGCCTGGGAACTTCTAACTCAACTCCCTGTCTTCACTTGTTCTCCTACAATCTATTCCTCACCAGCAGATGCCCAGAGCAATCCATCTAACAAAATTATGTAATATTTAGGGGAAAAAGGTGTTTTTCTCTTAAACATTATCAAATATTTAAATTTCCCCCTAATTACTGAGGCTTTAGCTTCTTGGGGGATGATTTTTATGGTTACTGAGAGAATGTGAATAGTAAAAAAAGTGTGTATTAAGCTTTTGAAATAAAAAAGTAGGGCTTTGCAGCGAGAAAACAGCCTTGAAATGCAAATTGTCTTGACATAGGAGATTCTGGATGCTGTATCCTTCCCTTTTAACATATGTCAAACCTAAAGGAACAGCTCATTGAGTTGGGGCAGAAAGGGAGGTCAGAAAAAGCTAGGACATAGAGGGTATTATGCTAAGTGAAATAAGTCAGACTGAGAAAGAAAAATACCACATGATTTCGTTCATACGTGGAATCTAAAATATAAAACAGGGGCCCTGGGTGACTCAGTCGGTTATGCGTCTGCTGAGGTCATGATCCCAGGGTCCTGGGATTGAGTCCCCACATTGGGCTCCCCGCTCAGCGGGGCATCTGCTTCTCCCTCTCCCCCTCCCCTTGCTTGTGCTATCTCTCTCTCAAATAAATAAATAAAATTATAAAAAATAAAATGCAAAAAATTGAATAAACAAAAAGCAGAATCAGACCAACAAATACAGAGAACAGACTGTTGGTTGCCCCGGGGTAGGGAGGGTGGAAAAAATGGGTGAAGGGGAGTGGGAGATACAGTTTTCCGTTTAGGGAATGAATAAGTCACAGGAATAAAAGGCGCAGCATAGGGAATGTGGTCAGTGGCATGGTAGTAGTGCTGTGACATACATAAGCATAAGGTACAGAGCTGTCAAATCACTGAGTTGTACACCTGATGTACTAATGTAACAGTGTGTCAACCATACGAAAATTAAAAAAAAAGTAGGACAAATGAGGGTTCTAGAGGGAAGGGGGTAGGGGGATGGGTTAGCCCGGTGATGGGTATTAAGGAGGGCACAGTCTGCATGGAGCACTGGGTGTTATATGCAAACAATGAATCATGGAACACTACATCAAAAACTAATGATGTAATGTATGGTGATTAACATAATAAAAAAAAAGTAGGACGGTTTGGAAATCAAATTTTCATTAGCTCTATTTTTCAAATATCCTCAGTATAAAAGAAAGATCTGGGTCTTTTGATGACAAAGAAAATTCATCTTGCCATTGTGCTTAACTCTTCTTCATATTCAAGTTGCGCTAACAGAGATGGTAAAAGTTAAAGTCACTACGGATGTCATCTCTCACCAAGTTTTCTGGGGAAGAAGCACTATGACTCTTCTCCACTGCGTGAACTCACTGGCATGGTAAATACTTGCTGACGTGAATTCCTGACAACTCGGCATACTTGGAAGACATTCCTAAGAGAGAGGAAGGCAAAAATTAAACTTGGCTTCCGTTCCTCCAGGGACAATGTGTTGACTCACTCACCATAAATGCAAAAGGCCTTAGAGAAATCTAATGTCATAATCTTAACTATTTGCAATATGGATGCAATCCATGATTCTTCCTTCTGTGAAGCTGAAATATTTGGGAAATAACGGGGAAACAAGTGTCACCATGAAATTAAATGTCTTTTAATTCTCACATATAAAAATGGACATGGATTAGGATCCATATTTTGACCTTTTATCATAACACTGGCATTTGGCAAAATTATTCTAATCACTGTGCTATTTATGCATGTATTGTAATGTCAGATTACTGTGTCTATAAAGAAGTACAATTTGATCCTAAGAATCTGGATCTATGTATTTCTTTCTTCTTTTTTTTAAAGGCAAGATGTGCCAAATTTTTAATATGGACTACCTACAGGTAAAGAGAGTTAGAAAAGAACAGATGAAGACATGCTATAGGGAGAAAAGAAAGAGAGGAAGGAGGAAGGAAGGGTTAGAGAAAATTTATGGAAGAGGAGGGTTAGAGAAAATAATATTCCAAACACCATCCTAGAGTACCCAGTCCTGAAGTTATTCTCATTTCTTTTTTATTTTCAATTATAATTTAGTATCTGATAGTGCAGAATGTGGAATCCTTATTGCTGACTTGACTTCAATGCTAAGTTACAAATAACATTGTTCCTTTTGAACCAAACCTAAACTTTTGGAATTGTAACTCTCTGCTTCCTATGTAAAAAGAAGGAGCCTACACAAGCATTAGAGAAAACAGACTTACCTCTTGGACCAGGTGCCAGGTGAGGCCGTGATTGTTTGAGTACTCCAGCTTCACCTGGTTGTCCATGTGCGGAGTGTATTTCTGGCCACAGCCCATCACCAAACTGAACTGAATCATATAGGATGCTCCTATCTGCATTGACTGTGTTTCCACATAGCGCATACTTGACGCAAGTTTAGAATCTCCCGTGAAACTGAAAGACAGAGGTGGGAATCAGAAGATTAAAAACAGCGAAGTATTAAGGGAAAACGAGGCTCTTCATTTCATACCATACACCAAAATAGCTTCATTTTCCCTGTTTAAATCTTGCCAAGCTCGAGAATGGATTTCAGTCAATCTAATAAATGCAATTAAAACAATCTGCCTATCAAAGAAGCAATGTTTTTTTTTTAAAGTTAATACCTAGAGTTGTCAAATATATTTAAAAATGGGTACTCACTCATACATCGTTCATGAGTGTAAACCTTTTGACTCATTAATCTCACTTCTTAGAATCTATACAAAGGAAATAATCCTAAATTCAAGGACAGTTTTATAAAATATGATGAATATTGCAGGTCTACTTATAATAGTAATTGGTAACCATTTCAATGTCAAACTACAGGGAAAATGGAATCCTTAAGTAAACTGGGATAGACACTTGACAGATCATCCATATTTCAAATATTTATGAAGGTAATGTAATCACATTAACATGCTTATGAGAAAATAAATTTTTAAAAATCCACAAAATGATGCATAAAGGAAATTCACCAGAATGTTTGCAGTGGCTCTAGTTGGTGGTGGGAAACTAGTTCACAGCTTTTCTTTTCTTTTTTTTAATTTTCCAAATAGTCTTCAATGCTTAGGCACTTTTTTCTTTTTTTTTTTTTAAATTATGTTATGTTAGTCACCATACAGTACATCATTAGTTTTTGATGTAGTGTTCCATAATGCTTAGGCATTAAATACTGAAAACATCATAATGTAGTTTTAATGACTGTGCCTCAAGTCAGTAAAATTTTACTGGGTCCCAGTTGAGTACCATGTAATTGTAAACTGTTTGAAGACAGGCACAATTACTTTTTTAGAGCAAGCTGCTCAAGGAATTTATCATCCATCAGAGGAGATTAAAATATGGACACATTTTCACTGTGGTTAATATGGGTCAATGTAAACATTCCCAGGGTTAACCCCACTGGGGTTTGTCTGCCACAATGCTTGGTACTGCTATTGTGAAGCAGGGCCAATACCACACATCAGCAGTAGCTCCTATTAGTCAGGGGCCTGAGCTGATAAAAAGGGAATGGTGCAAAAATCTGTGATCTCTTTGAGGCATTTAATATTTTTTCTTATTTGTCCTTTGCTGAGTCAGCAAAATAAGGATTAACTACTTCACCTTGCTTCTTGCAGACATTAAGATGTTATTTAAAGATGGAACATTGTCCATATAGAGGATCATCATGGGTTTGGGCTCAAGGTTACAAAGTGCAAGAAGCTTTTTCCTAACAATGACTAATTACTCTTCACCAATTTTAAATTCAGTTTTTACACTTGGACAATGAATAGAGGAATAAAATGGTTAAGAACCCCAAACTCTGCTTTAGCTGAATGGTCAATAAAAGGAAGGGATGTGTCATATTTATCACTGCTGGTGTTACACACCCAGGGCTTACAAATTGTTTATTGTTAATAATAAAGATGCCCACACGTTGTTGAGTCTAGGCCATATCTTCAGACTGTACTAAACACAATACCCACATTATCATCCTTAGTTCCATCCTTACAATAACTCTGTGAAGTAGGACTAATATCTCTAGTTAACAAATGGGGAAATAGGGATAGTAAATGGTAGAGATTCGGTATAAACTCAGCTCTGCCCAACTCTAAAACCTCTTAACCAATACACGATCTCTCTATCTTTCTATTGTTAAAAGATGGAGAAGAAAATGCTGCAGTTTTGAATAACTTTCATATATAGTTAATTTAAAAATCATTAACTTTCAGTTACTGTGTAATGATACTTTGGTGTTAGAGATAATAAACCCACGATTGCTGCTGTGTGACAGTGTATGGGATGCATTCTCGCAAACACAAAGCTGCAGAATGCAATTTTCAGCAACATTACAAAACAAAAGAATAAATATAGAAGAAAAACACTAGTAAACTATAGGCACAAACTTGTCCATATAAATTCCAGAGTCTTTTAAGTAAGAAAAAAAGTCCTGACTGCTTCTCCCCATGAGAAGTAAATGTTGCTTTTGACTTCAAGGGTTAAATGCTCTTTCTAGTGCCCCTTATGAGGAAGGTAAATAAGGGAGCCAACTAATTAGTCATTTGAATTGCTTACTTTATTTTTTAAAAATTAAAAATAAATTTTAATTTAAATTCAATTAATTAACATATATTGACTTGTTTACTTTAAAGGTATGCTATCTATCCTGGGCAACTGGGAAAAACCACACGTGCAGGGCAGCACAGTCTGCAATCCACGGAGAGCCACTAGAACTTTCTCACTCATGTCCTGCACAGTATTTCCTCACCCCAGCATTTCTGAAATAATTTAAGATTATTTTCATAATCAGTTCCTTGTAAATTCCTCCCTTCAGAGATGGTTTAGTGTCCTTGCAAATCTAAGAGTAACAGAAAGAAATGCTGTGTTTTGTAAATGCTGCCTGCACGTAACTTTTGCATGGTTACAGTCAACCATGAACCTGGTTAAAGACAGTGAGAAGGATGCGCTCTGTGAGCTACCCTCACGATAACAAGCTTTTAAAGGTGCTAAGACACCAAGAAAGAAACAACATAAAAATGATATAAAAGGACAAGAGTGAGTCTCAGGCGGCTGGCTGGCTCAGTTGATAGAGCATGTGACTCTTGATCTCGGGTGGTGAGTTTGAGCCCCACATTGGGTGTAGAGATTACTAAAAATAAAATCTTTTAAAAAGATCAAGAGTCTAAATGAGATCTGTTAAACAGTGACAATAAAATTCTTACTTAGCACAAATATCTGTTCTACTAGTAGTTGCGTCTTTTCTTGTTTTTGTTGTGAGCTAGACCTGAATGCTTTCTAACCAAAATGCTTGCCATACTTCATGGTACCATATGATACCTATCCTGATATATTTTTTTTTTAGTTTAAATTCAATTAGCCAACATATAGTACATCATTAGTTTCAGATGTAGAGTTCAATAATTCATCAGTTGCATATAACACCTAGTGCTCATCCCATCACATGCCCTCTTTAATGCCCATCACCAATTACCACATCCCCCCCCACCTCCCCTCCAGCAACCCTCAGTTTGTTTCCTAGAGTTAAGAGTCTCTCATGGTTTGTCTCCCTCTCTGATGACTTCCCATTCAGTTTTCCCTCCCTTCCCCTATGATCCTCTGTGCTGTTTCTTATATTCCACATATGAGTGAAACCATATGATAATTGTCTTTCTCTGATTGACTTATTTTGCTCAGCATAATACCCTCCAGTTCCATCCACTTCAATGTAAATGGTAAATTTTCATTGTTTCTGATGGCCGCATAATATTCCATTGTATATATATACACCACATCTTCTTTATCCATTCTTCCGTTGATGGACACCTAGGCTCTTTCCACGTTTGGCTATTGTGGACATTGCTGCTATGCCACATTGGGATGCAATGCCCCTTCAGATCACTACATTTGTATCTTTGGGGTAAATACTCAGTAGTGCAATTGCTGGGTTGTAGGATAGCTCTATTTTCAACTTTTTGAGGAACCTCCATACTGTTTTCCAGAGTGGCTGCACCAGCTTGCATTCCCACCAACAGTGTAGAAGGGTTCCCCATTCTCTGCATCGTCGTCAACATTTGTTGTTTCCTGACATGTTAATTTTAACCATTCTGACTGGTGTGAGGTGGTATCTCATTGTGGTTTTGATTTGTATTTCCCTGATGACAAGTGATGTTGAGCATTTTTTCATGTGTCTGTTGTCCATTTGTATGTCTTCTTTGGAGAAGTGTCTGTTCATGCCTTCTGCCTTGTTTCTGTAGTGTAGTGGTTATCACCTTCACCTCACCTATCCTGATAACTTAATTGGAAGCAAAATAACACAAGAAAAGCACAGACATCTCTGCCTTAAAAATCTTGACCATTCATAGTACAAGTTCACTCAATTGTTTATGATTTATTCAAGACTGGCTGAAAGCCAGTAATATTAGGTCAGCTTTTCCCCTTCTGAATATGCTGATGTTCTTACTCAGCTGGAGTTTTAGAGGTGAGAATTTGACAGACTGCCATCCTTTAAGTGATAAAACTGCTCCTCTTTGTTGCTTGTTTAAGTCAAGATAGGTTCATAAAGGCAAAAATGAAGCTGAACTTCTCTGTTAGAATCAGAGAAACGAAAAAGAACAGTCCACATCAGCCTTTTGGGGAGAAATTCTGGAGACAGAATGCATTGGGAATCAGGACCCTTAGTTTCATTCATGTTGATTTTCAAGAGTGCCTCAAAAATAAAGGAACAGTAAAAAAGCTCCTGCATGTAATTACAAGATTTAATGAGAGAATGGGGACAATTCTTTCCACTAGGACAAGATTACTTCTGGTAAAATGGATGACACCATAATGTAACTCAGGTCTCCACAGTTCTATACTTACCCATAACACAGCTCCTTTGCCTCCTCCTCCCTTGTTAATCTCACATATTGCCAACGACCTGTTTTCCTGACTAGGTTGGAAGCCTCTCTGCAGGGAGAGATCATATCTTATTCATCCCTGCATCCCCTAAAGCACTCAGAACCTGTGCACCTCACAGAAGCACCTGGTGTTGTCGCAGGACATCATGGTTTTCCAACAGCTAGATTATCTTATTTGACCTTTGAGTCAAGGTCATTTGGGAGGCCATGAGGGATCCTTAACACTGGGTTATGGAGATGAAAAACCCAATAGCTGAGTTGCTGGCCCCAGGATTACACAGTCACTAAAAAGCTAGAAACCAGGCCTTCTGATTTCTACTTGAATGTCCTTTCCACTCTGTCTTGATATTAAAGACATTTAAAGAATGCTGAATAAAATGAGCACATGAGTGAGGCTTCTCAACTGGGAAGAAGGCAAGTTTTACAAAACCATAGTTACTTACATGCTATAATGAACACAGACAAGGTTTTGAGGTTATTCTCACTTAAAGAAATCACTCTTCCTGCATTTCCCCAGCGGCTCTTTCCCATCTCCATAAAAAAGGCTCTTTTATATGAAGGGCAGATACACATAACCAACGTAAGTGGGAGAATACTCGGACCACAAAGTTCCTTCAAGGCAAATTCACCCAGGGACTGAGCCATTTTCAACAACTGATCCCATCTCCTTAAGAAAGGTTTGGTAATGGGGTGCATGGGTGGCTCGGTTGGTTAAGCACCTGACTTGATTTCAGGGTCCTGAGATCAAGCCCTGTGTCTGACCCTGGAGCCTGCTTGGGATTCTCTCTCTCCCCCTCCTTTGCCCCGCCCCCGCTCTCGAACATGCATGCGCTCACACTCTCTCTCTCTAAAAAAAAAAAAAAGTTTAGTAAGTTAGACAATGTGTCTGAAGTCTCACTACCAATATGCCACAAGACAAGATAATGTACCAATATTTACATTTCTTAGAAACCTAAGCAATATTCTACTATTTTCAAGGACCCCACAGAAAAGAACAGCTCTGCAAAGCTCATTTCCACAAAAATAGAAGAGCAACATAAAGCTGGTTTTGGTTTGAAACCATTCAGAAGTTATATTCATCTGCAAAAGGACATGTAAATAAATCTAAGCCTCTCTAATGTCATCCTTTTCATTTTGTTTTTGCAATCATCAAAGAAATATTTGAGGGAGTTGACTGTCTTGTTGATATTGTGGAATTAAAGGTGGCATTTTAACTCATTTGTTATTTCTATAATATTATATCTCAAAACAGAAATAACTATACTATATTAGTGGATTATATAAATTTTACATTTACTGGAAAAAACAATCTGGCCATAAAGAAGTTTTTTTTTTTTTTTAAAGTAAAAATTCGCAGTTCTACTACCTAAAGATGATCACTGCTAACATTTTGGTATAAATACTTCCAGACTTCCTTATGTTTACACACACATAAACACTCACTTCTATTTCTTTAAAAAAAATTATTATAAAATCATAATAAACATGTTCCTTTTTTAAGAGAGAGAGAAAAAGAGTGCATGCACAAGTTGAGGGTAGGGGAGGGACAGAGGGAGAGGGAGAGAGAATCTTAGGCAGGCTCCACATGCAGTGGGGAGTGGAGGTGGGGCTTGATCCACAGGAGATCACGACCTGAGCCAAAATCAAGAACTGGCCACTTAACTGACTGAGCCACCCAGGCAACCCTCTTTTTTTTTTTTTTTCCTTTTTACAACTATTTCATTGACATCTCTCCATATTGAAAAAATGTTGAGAATAAAGCCTAGCTCCAATTATGGAACTCTTTCGAAGTTGCTCCATTTTTCACTGTTATAAACAATGCTGCTATAATATGCATCCCTATATATCTTTGTGTACTGGTCCAATTATTTCCTTAGGATAAATCTCTAGAAGCAGAATTGCTTGGTCAAAGCAAATTTTAAAAATGAGCATCTACTGCCAAGTTGCCCTCAAAAAAAGGTGGCACTGAGTTAGGGCAGTGGGAAATACAGCCTTCCAGTTATGGAATGAATAAGTCACAGGAATTAAAGGCACATCATAGTGAATATAGTCAAGGATATAGTAATAGTGTTATATAGTGACAGATGGTAGCTACACTTGTGATGAGCACAGCATAATGTACAAAGAAGCTGAATCACTATGTTGTACACCTGAAAGTAATGTAACACCATGTGTCAACCATACTCAAATTAAAAAAAAAACTTTTTAAGTTCTTGTGTATTTCTAAATAGCTAGACCACTCCTTATTTATTTTGTTGAGTTGGCAATCAAGGGTGTGGCAAGAGAGAAAAATACATGAAGAATCTTTGAAATTCTCTCTTTTTTTACCCTTTCCACTATGGGAAGCCAAGCAGGGCCATCTGAACACTTTTAAAGGACCTTGATAATTTTAATGTTGGAAACTCCATTACACATCATGGCAAACATATTAAAGTACATCCATGTCAATTAAATATATTTTTTCACTGCAAAACCTTCAAATGGATATTATAATTTTGCCTTTAGATTTTATTTGGCCACTAGTAATGCATGTAATTTACATTTGGTTATAATTTTTCAGCATACTCAGGAATCTGACCAAAAAATTATTTCCAGTATCATGAAATTTTATGAATATTCAAATTTAGCAATGAATGGAGTTAACATATATTATGTTTTGTAGATAGTTAATTTAAATTTATTTAATTTAACTATCTTTATTTAATTTATTTAATTAAATTTATTAATTCTATTTTTGCAATTTTCTTGTCATATTTTTGAGACAATATTCATTTCCCCAGCCCCTGGACTTTTTCCAGGCCCCTGGAAATCTTGCAGGTGCTGGCATGTGCCCAAAATGACTAATGAAAGAACTTCCCAGGAAGAGGCAGAGCTAATGCAAAGATGCTAGAAGAGGAAAGAGCTTGACTTATTGGAATAGAGAGATCAACATGGTTGGGGTGGATTGAGTGAAAGGCCGAGAGGCAGGAGAGGCCAACTGGGCCAGGTCACTCTATCTACACTGGAGATCTCCTGAACCACTGTCCATAGAAAGTAATTGAATTTCTGCTTCAATAAGCCACACATACCATGAATCTAAATCATTAAATGTAGAACTCTCTTGTTAATTTGTTTAGTGGTGTGTTCTATTACTTCCAAATTCTCACTTAGCTACTTAGTCCAAATGGAGATTTTTAAGGAAATCTCACTTTGGAGAAATAAATCACTTAAAAGTCAACTGTGCGGACAACAACAGGACGTGAGTGTTGGAACACAGCCATTTTATCCATTTCTTTGGCAGGTCCCAAGGCTTTGTCCTTCAATATATATCTTCGAGTGGGGGCGCCTGGGTGGCTCAGATGGTTGGGCGTCTGCCTTCGGCTCGGGTCATGGTCCCGGGGTCCTGGGATCGAGCCCCGCGTCGGGCTCCTGGCTCGGCGGGGAGCCTGCTTCTCCCTCTGCCTCTGCCTCTGCCTCTCCCCCTGCTCGTGCTCTCTCTCTATCTCTGTGTCTCAAATGAATAAATGAAATCTTTAAAAAAATATATATATATATATCTTTAAGTGGTCCATTTCTCCATTGCATCATTCTGTTCCTAGCATCATTATAAGCATATGCAAATGACACTGTTAGCCTTTGAGCTGAGCTTCTTCTACTGCTTCTCCTATTACTCTCTATCATCTGTTCTCCAAAGAGCAGCCATAATTATTTTTAAAATATAAGTATGATCACATCACTCCTCTGGATTCCCATAAAACTTAGAGTAAATTCCAAAATCTTTATGTTGCTCTATAAGGTCCTAGGGGCACCTGGGTGGCTCAGTCGGTTAAGCATCTAACTCTTGATTTTGGCTCAGGGCATGATCTCAGGGTTGTGAGATCAGGCCCTGCATGGGGCTCTGCACTGAGTGTGGAGCCTGCTTAAGATTCTCTTTCCTTCTCCCTCTGTGTTTCTCCCCTTCTCTAAAAATAAATACATAAACTCAAGGTCCTAATATAATCCAGTTCCTTGCCTGCCTCAGGGCCTTTGCTCTTGCTCTTTTAACTGCGATGCTTTCCTTGCACACTTTATACATCATTGTCTCTCATTATTCTGGTCTCTGTTCTAATGCTTTCCTGACTATCTTACCTAAAATCATTTCACTCTCCACTTACGCTGCCTAACATTCCATTCATCTGTCCTCATAGCACTAAGTCACTTTCTGAAATATTATTATGGATTTGTTTACGTGGCTACTGGTGTTATTCCGCTTTAGAATGTAAACTCTGCAAACAAAAGCCTTTTCTATCTTCCTCTCCAGTACCAACCGCAATACCTCCAGCACAAATAGTACCCAATAGTGCAATCAATAAACAGTCACATGTATAAATTAGTCTATCAATGAATGAAAGATTTCATGTAATGAAATCCTCATGTTGAAAAAGCCTAATACATAGACTCTATTTTAGAAAAGTCATTTGTAAACCTGTTTGGGGGAATATTCAATTATATTACCAATTGTAGAGAGGCACTAATACGCCTGGTTACTGAAAGTACTCTTTACATAGTTGTTGAAAACAACAGTAAGTGACTTTTCAGTTTGTCACTCAATATATTTACCTTATCTATCTGCTAAGCTTCCTAGAACGATCACTTACCATGAAATGGCGGTTGAAGTGGCTCTTGGGAGCCCACCTCATCCCAACTGGCTTCCGTGAGCAGCACAATTTAAAATTGATTTACTGCTCTTTTTTCAGAGTCTCTGTAAAAAATAATCCCAAGAATACTCTAGGCTTACTAATAAACTATTTAAACTGACAAAATTTCTACATAAGACATGGGCTGATGTTCAATGAAAGAAAAATCCTAAAGAAAAGTACTTGGCTGTGTCTTCTAATAGAAGCAGCTGGTGGCATTGACGAAACTGAGGCTTTGCAACTTCACGAGAACCCTCAGCTTGCCCTGACAGCTCTGTACCTTACCGAGAACCATTTTTGTGAGGGACAAGGAAGTGATACGATATTACCAGCCCTAGACCAAGATCATGAATTCTTTTTTTTTTTTTTAAGATTTATTTATTTGACACAGAGAGAAAGAGAGAAAGCACGCACAAGTGGGGGAAGGGATATAGGGAGAGGGAGAAGCAGGCTCCCCGCTGAGCTGAGAGCCCAACAGGGGACTTGATCCCAGGACCCTGGGATCATGACCTGAGCCAAAGGTAGATGCTTAACCCACTGAGCCACACAGGCGCCCCAAGATCATGAATTCTTAAATCGCTTACCACCACCACCAACAACAACAAAAATACCAAGGCTCCACAAATTCTAAACCAAGGACCAAACCCTAAAGGGTAACTTCTTTAAGAACTCCTGCGTCTTGGTATACCACAGGTGTAAATCTTTTTAAACTGAACGCTAATAAACTCTTCAACACACCAAAATAAACTAGGCTTTTTCAATGTGAGGATTTCATTTCATGGGACACCCACCCTGTAGCTGTTCTCCCCCTTTTGCACCTGTATTTTCCTACATCCCCAGGGCTGACTGTGCCACCTGGGGCTGGTGTGAAAAACTAGGCTTCCCAAATCCTCCCATCACAACACTAAATACCACATCACATTACCCTGTTTTCTTGATTGAGCCTGTTGTCATTCACAGCTCATTTCACTTTTGCATATTGCTCTTTTATTTTCTCTCCACTTTCATGACAAACCTTAGGAAATTTCTCTTTCTAAAAACCGACCCTAACAATGCACGTGCTACTGATTTACTTGTATAAAGAAAAGAGAGCACTTTAATTAAAAAAAAATTACACATAACAAGGAATGAGTACCTTTTATTTTAACACCCATCAAAGTACCTAGGAAGCCTTTCAATATTTCTACATCTCATTGATCTCTAAATCTTTTAATTAAATCTGCTTTTCCTCAAGCACCACTAAAGATAAAAACTATACCTTTTCTTTTTTTCCCATCTTTTTTTACTTTAATCTTTGCCGGTTTTATTGAGATATAATTGACATATACTATTGTATTAGTTTCAGGTACACAACATAATGATTTGATATACGTATACATAGTGAAATGATCACCACGATAAGTTTAGTCAACATCCAGTCACTTCACATAGTTACAAGTATTTTTTTCTTGTGATGAGAACTTTTAAGATCTACTCTCTTAGCAACTTTCAAATACACAATATAAGCATACCTCGTTTTATTGTGCTTTGCTTTATTGTACTTTGCAGATATGTGGGGGTTTTTTTGTTTGTTTTACAAATTGAAGGTTTGTGGCAACCCTGTGTCGAGCAAAGTTCTATTGGCATTTGCTCATTTGGTGTCTCTGTGTCACGTTTTGGTAACTCACAATATTTCAAACATTATCATTATTAATATATTTGTTGTAGTGATCTGTGATCAGTGATAATGATTCAGTGAAAGCTCAGATGATGGCTAGCATTTTTTAGCAATAAAATATTTTTTAATTAAGGTAAGTACATTGTTTTTAGACATAATGCTATTCCACACTTAGTATACTATAGTGTAAACATAACTTTTCTATGCACTTGGAAACCAAAAAATTCGTGTGACTTGCTTTTTCTAACATTTGCTTTATTGGGGTAGTCTGGAACTGAACTTGCAATATCTGAGGTATGCCTGTGCAGTCTAATTATGGTCTTCATGCTGGAAATTATACGCCCATAACTTATTTATCTTATAACTGAAAGTTTGTGCCTTTTTAATATTTTATTGTTATGTTAATCACCATACATTACATCATTAGTTTTGATGTAGTGTTCCATGATTCACTGTTTGCATATAACACCCAGTGCTCCATTCAATACGTGCCCTCCTTAATACCCATCACCGGGCTAACCCATCCCTCATCCCCCTCCCCTCTAGAACCCTCAGTTTGTTTCTCAGAGTCCATAGTCTCTCATGGTTCATCTCCCCCTCCGATTCCCGCCCCCTCATTTTTCCCTTCCTGCTATCTTCTTCTTCTTCTTCTTTTTTTTTTTTAACATATAATGTATTATTTGTTTCAGGGGTACAGGTCTGTGATTCAACAGTCTTACACAATTCACAGTGCTCACCATAGCACATACCCTCCCCAATGTCTATCACCCAGCCACCCCATCCCTCCCACCCCCCACCAGTCCAGCAACCCTCAGTTTGTTTCCTGAGATTAAGAATTCTTCATATCAGTGAGATATTATGCCGAGCGAAATAAGTCAATCAGAGAAAGACATGTATCATATGTATCATAAGTTTGTGCCTTTTGACCACCTTCACCCATTTCACCCACTCCCTACCCCCCACCTCTAGCAACTACCAATCTGTTCTCTGTATCTATGAGTTTGTTTTTTTCCAAGGTCAATCCAAGTTATTGTGAATGGTAGGATTTCCTTCTTTTTTATGGTTGAAAACATTCTATTGTACATATATATCACATTTTCTTTATCCATTCATCCATGGATGGACACTTAAGTTATTTCCACATCTTGGCTACTGTAAATAATGCTGCCATGAACATGAGAATACATGTAACTTTCCAAGATAATGACTTCATTTCCTTCATATATATTCTCAGGAGTGGAATTACTGGATCATATGGCAGTTCTATTTTTAATTTTTTGAAGAACCTCCATACTGTTTTTCATAGTGGCTGTGCCAATTTACATTCCCACCAACAGTGCACGAGGGTTCCCATTTCTCCACATCCTCACCAATACTTGTTATTTTTTGTCTTTTTTGATAACAGCCATTCTAACAGGTGTGGGGTAATAGCTCATTGTAGTTTGCATTTGCATTTCTCTGATGATTAGTAATGTTGTGCACCTTTTCATACCTGTTGATCATTTGCATATATTCCTTGGAAAAGTATCTACTTACATCCTCTGCCTATTTTTAACCAGATTATGTGTTTGTTTGTTTGTTTGTTTTTGCCATTGAGTGGTATGTGTTCTTTATTCATTTTGGATGTTAACTCCCTATGGGATATATGATTTGCAATTATTTTCCTGCATTTCATAGATTGCCTTTCCATTTTCTTAATGGTTTTCTTTGCTTTGAAGAAACCTTTTAGTTTAATGTAGCCTGACTTGTTGATTTTTGCTTTTGTTACCTCTGATTGGTATTATATCCCAAAAAAATCACTGCCAAGATCTATGTCAAGATGTTTACCATCTATATTTTCTTCTAGGAGTTTTATGGTTTCAGCTCTTATGTTCAAGTTTTTGATTCATATTTTGAATACATCTTTCTGTATGGCATAAGATAGTGGTCCAGTTCATTCTTTTGCATGTGGCTGTCCAGTTTTCCAAATACCATTTACTGAAGGAACTGTCCATTCCTCATTGTACATTCTTGGCTCTTTTGTCAAAAATGAATTGACCATATCTGTGTGGGTTTATTTCTAAGCTCTCTATTCTGTTCTTTGTAGATCTATGTGTCTGTTTTCATGCTAATACCATACTGTTTTGATTACTATACCTTTGTAAGGTAGTTTGAAACCAGGAAATGTAATGCTTCCAGCTTTGTTCTTCCTTCTCATGAGTGCTTTGGCTATATTGCTCAGATTGCTTTTGGGGTCTTTTGTGGTTCCATAAAAATTTTAGGATTGTTTGTTCTATTTCTGTGAAAAATGCCTTTGGAATTTCAATTGGGATTGCATTAAATCTGTAGATTGCTTTGAGTAGCAACTAAATGGGCATTTAAACATTAATTCTTCTAATCCATGAACATAGAGTATCTTTGTATTTGTGTCTTTTTTTAAAAGGTTTTATTTATTTATTTGAGAGAGAGAGCACAAGCAGGGAGGAGAGGGAGAAGTAGGCTCCGCACTGAGCAGGGAGCCCTACACGGGGCTCGATCCCAGGACCCTTGAGATCATGACCTGAGCTGAAGGTAGACGCTTAACCGACTGAGCCACCCAGGCACCCCTTTGTTTGTGTCTTCTACAATTTATTTCATCATTGTCTTATTGATTTCAATGTATAGGTCTTTCACCTCCTTGGTTAAATTTGTTCCTATGTATTTTATTCTTTTGACGTAATTGTCAATGGGATCGTTTTCTTAACTTCTTTTTCTGGTAGTTCATTGTTAGTGTATAAACATTTGGGGTTTTCTTCTATATTGATTTTGTATCCTGCATTGTTACTGAATTTGTTTACCAATTCTTAGAGCTTATTGGTGAAGTCTTCAAAGTTTTCTATATATATCATGTCACCTGTAAATAGAGACAATTTTACTTCTTCCTTTCTGATTTAGAGCGTTTTATTTCTTTTTCTTGCTTAATTGTTCCCACTAGGACTTCTAGTACTATGGTCGATGAAAGTGGGGTGGGCATCCTTGTCTGGTTACTGATATTAGAGGAAAAGTTTCAGCTTCTCACCATTAAGTATGATATTAGCTGTGGGCTTTTCATATATGACCTTTATCATGTTGTGGTATATTCCATATATACCCAATTTGTTGAGAGTTTTTATCATAAATGCCTATTGAATTTTGCCAAATGCTTTTTCTGTATCTATTGAGATGATCATATGATTTTTATCCTTAATTTTGTTTGTGGTATATCACACTGATTGATTTGCACATGTGGAACCAACCTTGAATCCCTGGAATAAATCCCACATAATCATGGTGTACGATCCTTTTAATGTATTGTTGAATTCAGTTTGCTAATATTGTGTTGAGGATTCAGTTTTGGTAGGTTGTATGTTTCCAGGAATTTATCCATTTCTTCTGAGTTATCTATATTTGTTGGTGTATAATTGTTCATAGTTCTCTTACAATCCTTTGTATTTCTGTGGTATCAGGTGTAACTTCTCCTCTTTCCTTTCTGATTTTATTTGTTTGAATCCTTTTTTTTGGTGAGTCTACCTAAAGGTTTGCCTATTTCGTTTATTCCAAAAAACCACTCTTAAGGGGGTGCCTGGGTGGCTCAGTCGGTTAACTCTGGCTCAGTCAGTTAAATGTCTGCCTTCGGCTCAGGTCATGATCCCTGGACCCTGAGACTGAGCCCCGCATTGGGCTCCCTGCTCAGCGGGGAGTCTGCTTGTCCCTCTCCTTCTGCCCCTCCTCCCACTCATGCTCTAATAAAGAAAGAAAATCTTTAAAAAAAACCCACTCTTACTTCCATTGGTTGACTTTTCTACTTTTTAGTCTCTATTTCATTTATTTCTGCTCTGATCTTTGTTATTTCCTTCATTCTTCTAACTTTGGACTTAGTTTTTCTTTTTTATCTACTTCTTTGAAGTGTAAGTTAGGGTGTTTACTTGAGATCTTTCTTGTTTCTTAATGTAGGCATTTATTGTTATGAAACTTCTTTTTGCTGCATCCCATACATTTTGGTATGCTCTAATTCCATTTTCATTTGTCACAGATATATTTTTATTTTTCTTTTGATTTTCTTGACCCATTGATTGTTTAATCTCCACATTTATGAATTTTCTAATTTTCTCCTTGTAATTGATTTCTAATGTCATACCATTGTGGTAGAAAGAGTTGCTTGATATGATTTCAGTCTTCTTAAAAATTTTAAGGCCTGTTTTGTGTCCTAGCCTATGATCTATTCTGAAGAATATTTTGTGTGTGCTTGATAAGAATATGTATTCTTTGCATGGGATGGAATGTCCTTTTGTAAATATCTGTTAAGTCCATCTAGTCTAATGGGACCTTGAAGTTCAATGTTTTCTTATTGATATTCTGTCTGGATGCTCTATCCATTATTGAAAGTGGGTTACTGAAGTCCTCTATTATTATTGCATTGTTGTCTATTTCTTCCTTTATGTCTGTTAATATTTGCTTTATATACTTGGGTCCTCCTATGCTGGGCACATACATATTTACCAGTGTTATCCACTTGTTGGATTGACCCCTTTATCATTATATAATGACCTTCTTTGTCTCTTATTATGGTTTTCCCCCTAAAGTGTATTTTGTCTGATATAAGCTTAGTTAACCCTGCTTTCTTTTGGCTTCCATCTGTATGGAATATCTTTTCCATCCTTTCATTTTCAGTCTGTATGTGGTCTTAAAGCTAAACTGAGTCTCTTGTAGGCAGCATATAGTTGGGTCTTATTTTTTTATTCATTCAGCCAGTCAATGTCATTTGATTGGAGGATTTAGTCCATTTACATTTAAGGTGATGATTGATAGGTATGGGCTAACTATTGCCATTTTGTTAATTGTTTTTTGGCCGTTTTTAATTCATTTGTTTGTTTTTTCTCTTGCTCTTTTCCTTTGTGATTTGGTAATTTTCTGTAGTGGTATGCTTAGATTCCTTTCTCTTTATCTTTTGTGTATTTACTATAGATTTTTACTTTGTTGGCACCATAGGCTTATATAAAATCTTATATTTGTAACAGTCTATTTGAAGCTGATAAGTTTGAATGCGTACTATAAAGCTCCACATTTTTACTCCCTCTACCCACATTTTGTTTTTGATGTTACAATTTACATCTTTTTATCTTGTGTATCCATTAACAAATTATTGTAATTATAGTGATTTTTAATACTTTTGTCTTTTAATCGTCACACTAAGTTTATAAGTGATTTAGTTACCATCATTACAACATTGGAGTATTCTGAATTTAACCATATACCTACCTTTGCCAGTGAGGTTTATACTTCCAAATGTTTTTCTGTTACTAGTTAGTGCCCTTTTGTTTCAGCTGTCAAAGCTTCCTTTAACATTTTTGTAAGGTCCACCTAGCAGTGTTGAACTCCTTAGCTTTTTCTTTTCTTTTTTAAAGTAGGCTCCCCACCTAACATGGGGCTCAAACTCATGACTCTGAAATCAAGAGTCGCATGCTCTACTGACTGAACCAGATGGGCACCCTGAACTCCTTCAGCTTTTGCTTGTCTGGAAAACTCCTTCTCTCTGCTACTAAAACCAAAAGCCAATTCTAATATGCTATAACAACCATCCCTCACAGCTGTATACATTTTGAAACCAAAATCTTATATATATGACAGCAATGTCCTTATCACCTGTATACCTTGCTAGTCTATTAGATAAGATAGACGAATGTCAATGTCCTTTGGTATTATCACTAACAGTATTAGTCAGATAATCTTTAACAAACCTCAATTAAAATTATTCCCTTAGTGATCTTAAAATATATGGAGGAAGTTTTAAAGACTATTTTTAGAACAGAAAGCAGATAGACGTTCTGATATCAGATACTGTGCATGGAAGAAAGGAAAGTCCTACAAATAATTAACAGCAATTCATTTCTCTGTGGAAAAAAGTGCTCTATGATGACACACTGTAAAGTGATTTATAGCATATTGACTCTAATTCTTCTAACGAAAAAGCAATTGTCCAAGTTCTCCCTGGAGAACACTCAGCAGCAACAACCCATGCACATGGAAAGGCATGAGTTAGAAAACGAGAACCAAATGAACTCACAGCTGGGAAAAGCCAACAATAATTAATTTAACACCAGCCATTTGTAGAGAACATGTATACATTTCAAAATTTCCCTTGAGAGGAACAAGGTCATTGAAGGGCAGAGGCTACATACTTCAACATGTTCAAAGAATGTTTACTTAATAAGATAATATGCTCCAAAGGTTTTACATAAAAAAAAAAAAAACAACTCATCTTGGACTAGGAGGTTAGGATAAAGAGTTGGTAATACCATCACTTGAATTTCAATATTGTAACAAGTGTTTCTGAAAAACATTGCCAAAGTGAGTTCTCGTTGAACTTGAACAATATATTCCTCAACAGCAGCAGAGAGAAAACAGCGTCATTAAAAGGGGCTTTATTCTGACTCATTGGCTAAGAAAATGGAACAGTTTGAGATCTTCCATGTTGCTTCATTTTAATGAGCGGCGAGAATTTTTCATGTCCTTATTAAAGTAGTTAATGTATTTCTCTAGTCTCATTATCACTGCCAGAGTATACTCTGTTGTTTCATAACCAAGACAACTCCTTTTCGTTTCAGAGAAGATCAGAAAGTCAAATCTGATTGCTCACATGTGGTTGTTAATAAAACTCCCATGGGGCTGCTTAAGGTGCCCATGGGGATTGTACAATTATTTATATTTTCTTATGGTTTTCTATAATTACTGTGATTGTATTTTCACAAAGTAAATGTATCTCCACCAATTAAAGCAGTGGTGGGTTAAGAATATTCATCAGACTCGTGTGAAAGGATATTGTTCTTAGGGTTTTGATCAAAGCACAGAAATTAAACTGCTGTTATCATGCATTCAACCCAAGTGTTAAATTAAAATGCTCAGCAACTTTGGAGTCTATTTGAGCAGATGTTAACTATTTATGAAAATAAACATGATACAGGACTTGCATTCATGATATGACTCATTGTTGCATTAAAAGTGCTGGGAAAAAAACCTACTACACAAATCACGGGGGATATGGTTTATGGTATATGATTGATTTGAATTACTGTTAATTCAGGTCAATTTAAATTTTCAGAAGCATATAATTCTAATAAATCTCATTTTGCTTCTTTGCTTCTTCTTACTTCACCTCACCCCTTTGTCTTTTTTGAAGTCTCAAGGACTAAGAAAGAATGTTCATAAAAACAAGCATCTGAGGCTATCAAATAAAAAACACACAATATAACCTTTCACACTTTCCCATATAGACATCTCATTCTATCTAGTTCAACAGTGCTTGCAGCAAAAGTGACCAGCTGTACTTCCATTCCATTAGCTGTTATTTTGACGCTAGAATGTTAGCCTGCTGTGTGTGAGATGTGATGTCCATGTACGATTCCCATCAAAGGTAATTTTCTGTGCAATGGTGTGTAAAATTTACCTCTAATTATGATAAGGTCACTGATGGGTCATTTATGATATGTTCTCTGGAGACAACTGCGGTGAATAGCTTTCAGTGATATTCGTCTGGAGAAATTAAATTGGTCTGACCATGACTCCATAGAAAGTAAAACTCCCTTAGAAAATTATTCCTCAATCATGTTTAAAGCCCTAGAGGAACCGAGAGAGGGGCAGTATGCACACTGGTGAAGGCTGTGGGTTTTGGAATGAGGCAGACCTGAGTTTTAATCTAGAGTCACTGGGCCTAGAAGCCCTATGTGGTCTGGCCTTTGCACAGTTCTTGGCTTCTATCCCTGACATTTGCTCCCTCCCTCCCTGGGCTTCCTGGTTCTTGACTATGCCACAGTCAGTCTCACTTCTGGAGTTTTTGCACTGCAAATTTTCCTGTGGTTGGAATGTTCTTCTTTCAGATCTTCATGCGGCTGGAATTTCCTTTTTCTCCTACATTCTAATCAGTGGAATGTATCATATCCACCAACTGAACTCCCTGAACATAGCCTCCTCCTTCTCCCTACCTTAAGTAGCCACCTCTTGATGCCAGTTAATCACTGAACATCATTCTACTGAAGTTCTTAAAGTCCTAATCATGGTCTTAAATTATTTATTTACTGTTTATTATATTTATTTACTGTTTAATGTATAACAAAGCTTGCATTTGACCATAAATCTAAGATGGAAAGATATCTTGACTAGGATATTCTATAATCTTGAAACCCCAACAACATTAACTATATGGTTTGGTGGTCCAATATTGCTTGATAAGATGGATTTAAAAGGAGATCTTAGTCAGTAAGTTAGGGATGAAAAAACTTCCTGGACTGTATGTAAGACAGCATGAAAAGAGAACTAGTTATGACAAATTATTAAAATAGTCATTAGAGTGATTTCACATTTCACTGTGATCGTGGTGGGCCTCTACGAAGGGACTATGTGTTAGTCACTTTAGTTATTAACACTTTTGGAAGAGGGTTTTTATATGTCACAGTGGGTTATATTTATTTAAATCTATCAGTATTTTGCTTTCAGTCCTCCTTCCCAAGATATCTTACTTGTAGACATAATAATGACTTTTGAAATGGTTCGTATTCAGTAAATATTTGTCAGCAAATGAATAAGTGCTGGATGGACTAGAAGATCATTCTTGTGTTCCAATCCTCAATGCAAATTATAACAAGAGAGATGAGGGATTCTTACCAAAGTGTCCAGTCATGGCCACAGTATGGCTGAACATTTCCAAGGTAGAATCCCAGAGATTGAGTGACCTCCACAAGATTGGTAAAGTCAAGGCTAATGCTGTTGAAAAGGACAGATGTCATGATAATCTCATCAATAGCCCATACGTCTTCTCCCTGGGAAGAATGATATGGTTGCCACCATCTGAACTGAATTCCAAACTGTCTTGCATCATCTGGTAACTCTACAGAGATTATTCTAAAGGAAAAAAAATAAAAGTAAACGTTCCGATTACTTTGATATCTTAAAGTACAAACATTCACAAAAGAATATTTTTCTCCTGTGGTACAGCATTTAAAAAAATAGTTCTCACACTATTATAAACGTTCTTTTGAGATTTCCAATTTCTTGTCTGACTCCAAGTCCTCTAAACACATCCAAAAATATGACTGCTTTCAGGAAAGCTAACTCAATAAAACACAGTTGTCAAAGTGGCAGGATTTGTCCCTTCGCCTGAAAAAGGATCGTGGGCACCTTGTTACACATATTACAGTTTGAGGCTGGTTGGAACTGTGGCACTTCCTAATTCCCATGAGTTTAGCAGTGTATGAGGTGACTTGCTGTGTCATGGTGGCTATGACAACAAACCTGTATGTGACAAATGGGGAAGAAAATTAAGAATAATATCTAATTTCCAGGAGCAATTACTGCACACAGCAGCAGGAGACCTACATTAATTGCCACTGCAACATCTGCCTGAAAGCTCCATAAATCACCGTACCATGCTGCTCACATCCATACACAAGGTGAGATATGAAGCAAATGCCAAATGGAACATTTGTCTCCATCAATGCACACTTAAATGCCAGGAGAGGTGTTCGCAGCAAACACACACTAAAGGGACTGAGTCTTTTTCCCAGCGAGCAAAGGAAAGCTCCCTAAGACGTGACTAGTTGGATAACTTAGAAACAAATTATTAAAAAAAAAAAAAGAAATTATTTAAAAACTTCAATGTCTAAGGCTGGATTTAATTAGAAATTAGATTGATTTTCATATTTGTATTACGTTTATTCTTAGTTATTGCATAAAAAATGTCAAGTCACATTTTGGAAATGTAATTTTTTATATACTTAGAGTTATTAAAAAATGATATCTATTTTCTCTTTAAATAATTTGTATATGGAAATATGGGATAGAATAACATGATTTTCATCACTATTAATTATACAAACTACCAGTAAAAAACTGGTAGAATTTTTTGCAATGTGAGAAAACACACTTTTTAAATAATGAAAAATCAATATTCAAATACAGAAATATAAATTTTAAAACACTGCTTAAATTAAAGTAACATTTATGGTTTTTACTTTTAAATACTTATGGTTTTAAATACTTTAAATCTGTTAATTTTTTTATCAATGTGAAATATTAGAAGAGTAAAATTTAGTTAAATTGAGTATTTTAGTAATTTTCACTTTAATTTCTAAGTATTTATTAAATAATCAAATAAGTATATTTATTTGTATTAACGTATCAAATATGTAAAGAAATAAAATAATTAAACTATATTTAAACTGGCTCAATAATGAAAACATTATGCATTAATTTAATAATTTAATTTGACCATTATGTTACTGGAAAATTATAATTTTCCTTTATATTAATAATTTTAGAAGCAGTTACTATTCTCTCTGATGAAAATAAAGATAATTTAAAAATAACACCTGGAAAGTAGAATTTCTCAGGCAACTTCAAAGGTTATTTTCCTTTATTCTAGTGCATATATATATATATATATATATATATACATATACAGTGTGTGTGTGTGGTAATAGTAATTGAAATGACCAATATTTTCCTTGGCAGAGACATTAAGACTGTGGGTCTGTAATCAGACTCTTGGGTTGAAGTCCCCACTCTGACTGATTAACTAGTAGTTAATAAGTTCTATTAGCTAGTAGTTAATATTAACTAGTAGGTAATAAGTTTGCAGCTGCAGGGAAGGTACTCGACTTCTATGTGGCTCGCCATCTTCATCAGTGAAGTTGGGATAATATCCTTATGGCAAAGTCAGAGACATTTTTTGGTCTTTCACTTTTGTCTTAGTACCTAGAATAGTATCTGGCATACAACAAAAACTCAACAAATTTTTGCTGCATAAATGAAGTACATATTGTCCGTATACCCCAACAGAAATTTGAATACTGAGGCACAGAAGGGTCAAATATTCTCCCTAATGTTAAGCAGCTTTCAGGTGACAATGCCCAGAGCTGGATCGAGGCAGGATGGTTGTAGGGCCTGTGCTCTTGACATTTACTTCATATCTGAGTGGGGTGGGAATGTCTGCTTCCACTACTCTGTGCACACTGCAGTGGCCACTCCCACTACTCTGTGCACACTGCAGTGGCCGCTCCCACTACTCTGTGCACACTGCAGTGGCCACTCCCACTACTCTGTGCACACTGCAGTGGCCGCTCCCACTACTCTGTGCACACTGCAGTGGCTGCTCAGAATAGCTATGGAACCAATTGATCCGAACATTCCTAGAGCCCAAGGACTTGGGTCAACTTTCTGTTATCAATCTTCCTTTTGGGGCAGAGACTAAGCTCAGACACGTCTTGTCATCACATAATCAAAGCAAAACTAAAATAAAAATCGGCTTTATAATAATTTTAGAATAAGAAACAAGCCCTATAATTAAGAAAAATGTAGAATAATTTTAGTTTCAGCAGTGATATAAGGTTTTACATTAAAAATACCAATTAGTTCTTGACATTCTAGTCAGTGTGAATTAAAAGATCAACTTAGATAAATGTACAGGCTTTACATTTTATAAATAGCCAGCAGATAGAGTTCCTTTATTTACTAAATGACTCACAGGCAAACAAATTATTAGAAATCGGCTAGGAGTAATAGTGATTGGCTAACTAGCATATCTATGGATCATACCTCATTTTTGAACAGCCAAGGCCGAAAGGGACAATATGGAATTGACAGCAATTACAGGCAGCAATTTATACTGAAGAAAATACAGCAAATGGCTAAAGGCATCAAGATATATTTAACTCTCCTATGAAGGACTTACATGGTTTGTGTTATTTATCGTAAAAAATGCAATTTAGAATCTAGAATATATCAAATTCTACTTCTGCCATGTCACCTTTTATTAATATTTGTAAGAAAAAGGGAGATGGAGGAAGAGTCTCATGGACAGAGGTACATGCGTGAAAAATAAAAGTGTTCTTAATACCTCTACCATGTTCTCTTTTTAAAAATATCTCCACTCGATCTTAATCTTTCAAGCAATGCACATACGTAGTGCTGAAAAGCCATGTTGATTCTGCTTAGAAGAAAAATGTTGCTGTCAAATGGCAGGCAAGATTAAATGCACCTTTGCAATAGCACATTAAATGTGTAATTATTTTTCATATCAACAAAGATTAATTAAATTTCATGATAAAGATTGATTATTGAATTTTGGAGCTGTCCATCCTTGTTAGAAAAAATCATGTTTTAGGCCAAGTTGACTTAGGACAGTGATATTTTCTTCATGCTCTCATCATTATTATTATCATCTTGATTTTCATTTAATTCTCTTTTAATATTTACTGGAGAGTCTATGAAATGTTTCTTTGGTATTCATGTGTGTCTACTGAGTGAGAAAGCTGAGCTTCGCCTTTCATTTACCTTTATAGGGAAAACACTCAACACATTTGATGTGTTCTTAAAATTTTATAATGTAAATAATTGTAATTCATAATTTGTTAACTATTATCTCTGTTACATGCTACTCTATTTTCTATGAAAATAAAAGTTCTCATTTACTTACAAACACCTAAATGTGGCGACTGCTGTCGGCAACATTTTTAAGACTATAAAATCTATGGGGCGCCTGGGTGGCTCAGTTGGTTAAGCGACTGCCTTCGGCTCAGGTCATGATCCTGGAGTCCCGGGATCGAGTCCCGCATCGGGCTCCCTGCTCAGCGGGGAGTCTGCTTCTCCCTCTGACCCTCCCCCCCCTCATGCTCTCTGTATCTCATTCTCTCTCTCAAATAAATAAATAGAATCTTTAAAAAAAAAAAAAAAGAATATAAAATCTATGATCAGTGCCCCTGTCTTTTTGCATTGGTGCCAGTGCAAACCTCAGAGCCCAAAGCCCTCACTCGCTTTCATATTTCCCCATGATCAAAATGTACTTCCAAAAAGGCAAACGGTGGTAGTTCTTTACTAACTGTGAATGTAGCCACAATGTCACCTCTTCTAAAGGTATTTTAATTTTCTCATTCTCCTCTTCTGCAACTTTTAAAAGACTTTCAGTGAGCAGGTCAATAGTGTTCCAGAAGAGGCGAGGGCCCTCTGGACATCTCTGAAATTGTACCACAATGGTGATTACTACTCTGATGACATAACAGGATGGCTCTGCTTGAAGCCAAACTTAAATCTCACAATCGCAACTATAGGTTATGAAATGGATAAGCTAAAGAAAAGCAGAAGTGGCCTGAAGAAAGACTTTAAGTAAATCCTCACGCTCCATTTTTGCCAGGGACTCTATACCTGCTAGAAAAACTTACCTATACTCCTTACTTAATCATATTACATGCAAATTTTAAATACATACTGGTTATCAGATTTTATGAATTATTGTCCCATGTAATTTATTATAACATATTATAATATATTGATAACAATTACTTGTTAACAGCATTTATAATTTAGTACCATATCAAAATCATATACAATAGGATGCAGTAGAGTTGAATAAGGATAACAGTGTTAACTATTTTTTTCTTTCCTGGGCATCAAAATATTTCCCTTAGATATACATTTCAAAATATGAGAATAAATTTCCTCAAATTATCAGAAATCAGTAGGACTAATGAAATAGAAGAATGTGATTTGCTAGTTTTTTTATTGCAAGACACATCAATCTTTGTCCTCATCATCTCTCAGTGGAAAAATATCTTGAATCTTATACCAGTTGAATGATGATTTCCCCAGGAAGGAGATATCACTCTAACCATTTTTCCAAATGCTTTCCAACGTACCTGGGCTCATGATAGTTGAGATATGAATAGTGCTCCAAGAGTTTCCAAGTTATCCCATTATCATACGAATAATGCAATAAAACTCCTTCACCAGGCTGGTCGGGGGCTCTGCATGTGCTCAGAACAGACTTGCTCCCCAGCCTCAATGTGAACTGGAGAAACCTAGACATGAATTGTCTGTAATTAGTGTGTGCATAAACATTTTTAATCATAATGCTCATTTTGGCTTTTAAAGAATTCCAAACAAATTTAAATGAACTACTCAAAAGCTGCATGTTTCCACTCATCTCCCTTTTATAAAATGTAAGTAATTTCACTGTGAGATGTATGAATATGTGTAGAAGATGAGGTCAATGCATGTTTATATGCAGATATATCCATACAAATATAAGTGTATGTTTATACATACTTGTATACTATGTACTTGTGTACATACACTTAAAGTGCCAATCATTCCTTTACTGCATTATTTATTAGGCACTGGGGGAAGAGAAGATGTAGAGTAAATCTAATCAGCCTCTGCAAGCTGTCAAATAAAACTACATAAATAATTAACTAGCCCTTGGCTTAAGAACACAGTTTTGATGCTAACATTTCATATGTTTAAAAACCTAGTCAGTCATTAAGTATCTTAAAGTCATCAGTAGGCCTTTTAATTTATTAAAAACTAGGGCAAATTAACCCTGTATAAACTAACTGTAAGCTCCCTCTCGGTTAAAGATTGAAAGATGTACATATCAGCAAAAAAGGGAGAAAACTGGAGAATAAAGAGATCTAAATTCAATCATTAGCATCTGGTTTCGATATGTATTCCACCCTGCCTTAACTCACCTGGATTGTGAGCTGTCAAGGAAAGATGTAATTAGCTGACGCCTCCCATCTTTGTTGAAAACCAGGGCCTTACCACTGGCCAAGACACCACAACCAAAGCTGACTTCAGCACCACGGATAGAGTAAAAGTTATGGTAAGAGGAGAGCCTGGAACTGCCAAAGCTTTCAGAAATAAACATTGGGAATGTCTGGGATGCCATCTCACAAGCTGGGCCAGAAAATCCAGGG
The DNA here is from genome assembly GCF_004348235.1 of Phoca vitulina. NCBI lineage: Eukaryota > Metazoa > Chordata > Mammalia > Carnivora > Phocidae > Phoca > Phoca vitulina. The sequence continues at coordinate 78,332,848 of NW_022589707.1, forward strand.
TCACACCTGAAAGAGATACCATAAAATAAAACTTAAAGCTGTTGGTCCTTTCAGAGATCCCTGAATCTAATTCAGGGAGGAGGAAGTCCAGGGGCCAGGATTTGATTGAATGGTAAGCGAGGCTCATTAGTCTTTGGAAAACAATGAATCTGAAGACTTGATAAGGGTGATTGACTACAAATATTCCAGAAAAATATAGTCTTTGCACAGCCTTGCTATAAAAAGCTTGTGATTAAAACAATAATTCAGCACTCATCTTTAACCAATGTCAGCGATTTGTCTGCATCTAACATTGTGCACATTTCCAATTTAAAATCTTTGTAAAAGGTGTATTATCATGTATATACTTTTATTCTCAATTATGTTCATTAAATTTGTAAAAGAAACATCAATAAAATACTTCCAGAGACATCTGGAATAAATTTCCTCTAAGAACAAATGTAAAAATACACATTATGTTTGTGATAGAAATTATTTGAAATATTTGGAAAAGATTGGAAAATAAATCTATCTTTATTTCAAACTTAGATTGACACTATAAAGGGAATGTGAACACCTTGTCCTTAGCCGAACTGTGCTGCTCACAGTGGAATCCCAAATTAGTAGTGCTTCAAGAAAAAGAAAAACAAAACAGAACAAACCCCACACAACAACTTGCCTCCTGCTGTATTTATATTAGAAAACTCACTGAAGATAACTCCATAGGTGAACATCAGAAACTTCTTATATTTTAAGGCATTTACTCATCAGGAATTAGTTTTAAATTCTTTTTTTCTTTTCTTTTTTTTTTTTACTGCACTATTTCTTTTTCACTATCTATACAATGTCACCCATTATAAAATTAAATTGTGTCTTTTTGGGGTGGGGTGAGGGGTTCTCATCTAAGCATTCAAAACCTCCTAAAATCTGAAACAAGCATTTTAGAAAGCCATGAAGTACCAATGAAGTGATACTATGACATAATTCTGAAAAATACTTCTTTAGCACTAGTGCTGAAACTGGGACCTATGCTGGCCTAACAGAGAGGGTCCACGGAGTGGATGAACAAATGTCAAATTGTATGTGTACTGGATATTATGGGGGAGAAGAGTTACAGTCATTATCATATTATCAAGGAAGTTGGACCCTAAAATGCCGAGAACTGCTGCAGCGTGAAGTCTGAAGGTTGTTCAGCATTAGGGATGGGAGTGGGAAAGAAAACCAGTATTTATGGAGCATGTAAATAAGCCTCAAACAATATACTTCTTTCACACGTTATCTCACCGACTTAGTGAATAGCCAAGTAGTTTCCAAAAAGGATAAAAACTTAGCTAAGGAGGACACATTTTGACACTAGAAAACTGAATGTGGTTTTCCATGGCCACAAATTGGAATCAATGTTCCCCAACAAAGCATGCATTTCAGGGCAAATGCATTTCTGTGTCTTTTAAATGTATCTTCTTAGGACCAGTGATTGGGAGACATTAGTGATCATTTAGAGGTGACTCACATTGGAGTCAGTTCCCATTTAATGGTTTTCGAAGTATACTTTTAATGAAAAGTTATATAATTGGGAAAAAATGCTGATCAAGATTCCATTCATATATTTAAAAATACATTTGCAGCCTTTGTTTTGCAGTGGAACAGTAGGGTAACCCAGTTGGGAGATTCCAGGAATGGCATGAGGCTCTCCTGACTCCAAAAATATCCCCTATTGGTTCATCTCCCCAACCTTAAATGTGGCATTATGGTCACCTTGTATGTCAGGATAAAAGGCCCCAGTGTTAAGCTATGTGGATGACACCCATGTAGGAAGGTTTCTAACGCTTTCTGTCCTTCTCACTAGTACCTCTAACAGGGATGGGCTTATTAGGATAAAGAGTTGTCCGTTTAGAAACCCAGGCCTGGGGATTGTACACAGGCAAGAAAGTGTTAGGCAGCAGGAGAAGCAGAATCCTGGTAGCAAGGAACAGTAGTGATGAGGGGAGCAAAGTGGGAAGAGAAACAAAGCTGCAAGGCCCCTAAATTGGAGGATCCATTTAAAAGAAATAAATAGTACTGAATATAAATTTCTTTTCTATGCCACTTTGCTCATACTTGACAAGTCACATATTGCTGGAAAAGGATGTAGTAGCCAAACATTTAGCGCAGCCACAAATGAACAAAACCGATGAATATTACAAAAACATTGTCAGAAATCGGGAAAAAAACCTCAAGTTCCAACTGGTGAAAATATTCTGAAAAACCTGAGAAGGAGGAAAAGGCTATGATTATTCAAGACAATGTACAGTGTCAAAAAAGAACAATGCCCAAAGGCATCAAACTGCCATTCAGATTTTTGTTTGCATCTATCATGAGTGACACGGATGGCTGTCTTAATAAACGCACTGAATGCTAACAGGGAGATTGTACACAAAAAACGAGGTATGAAGTATAACTATTCTAATTATAGACGGGTCTTTTAGAAATAGCACTTTCTATTTTCATTAATAAAAGCAGCTGTCCTTTTAGATCATTTGTTTTCAAAACTTTTCAGGACAACTTCAGGAATTACACAGATGTCTGGCGTTCTCGTGTTAATTTTATTTGAAATGCACTAAATGAGAGGATGGCCTGGTTAGGGATGACAGATGAAGAGAACAACTTGAGGAAAACACCAGATAATGCTTCACAGATCTAATGAGTCAGTGTTTTGGGGTGGGAGCTGGTAGTTTTATTGAAAAGTGAACTTTTGAATTCTTTCATACTTTCTAAAACATTTCTATTGGGCAGAGAGATTTCTTTGCTAATTAAATTCATTGCAATATAGTTAAAAAGTTAACATGACACTCTAATGTCAGTGCTGACAAGTGTCTTGCCTCATACATATAATTTCCAAATGATCAGGTAGAAATCTCTTTTATGAGTTCTCCATTAATTAATTATTACTCTTTTTGTTTGGAGGACAAGAAGAGACAGACTAGATGATCAGTTGTTGAAAACTTATCTATATAACAAAGATTGTGGTTTCAGGAATTTCCAGGATACTTTATAATTAAATATTAAATATTAATGTGGGAATGACATAGTACATACGAATATCCATTCTTGTTATAAACATAACACAGTGCTTCAGTGGTGACTAGATATTAACTATTTATATAGAATTTCAAACTTCATATTTAACATCATTATTATATACCTATAATATACATGTATATTATATACATTTATATATCATTTTGAAGACCCAAATGATTTTTGAAAGTAAGCAAGACTATCAAAAACTAATGATGTAATGTATGGTGATTAACATAACATAATTTAAAAAAAGAAAAAGAAAGAAAGTAAGCAAGACTGCAAAATTATATTTAAAGATGAATTTTCTTATCAAATCTGCTAAATTTGGCTCATTCTAGTTCCCTTTAGCCTTGGGTCAGTATTGATTTGCATAATTCATTTACAAAGCATGCTAGGAATTAAAATATGGCTCAAGAACACTAGAACAAGTTTATGGAAAAATAGCATATTAAAGAATGTAACCAAAGAAAAGGCAGTCATCAAGCTATGAAGAATTCAAATTTGTTCATAAATTTACATGAGGTATGCTAAATTTGTTCACAATTTAGCTTCACAGAAAAGTTATTTATTCATCAACTTCCACCTACAAAAGACACTTAATAGTCTATTATGTTTAAATTCCCTTTGGAGAATCCTACTTTGGTCTTGGAAAGACCTCAAAAAGCCTAAAAAGGAAACAAGTTAAAATGACTTGTGGCCTCAATATATAAAATACATATAAAAAAAGAAGTATAATTATTATTTTAAAAAATGCTTACTTGCAACCATGTCGAGTACACTGTCCTCGGCCAGAACAGAACTTGAGACACGATGGACCAATATAAACTGAAGGCAGGGCAAAAGACAGCATGTAAAAAAAATGGCAAAACCGACTGGAAAAACCAAGAACAACATCAGCATGTGAATCAATTTTGTGAAGCAATACCCATAAAATCTAGCCCATTCTGTGCATGTTGTGCGGAGAAAGCCAGGGTAACACAGGGTGCTGTGTGACAAGGTAAGTGCTTAGCTACAAATCTGCTGGAAATATTTTAACTTAATTCTTTCAAGATTTTAATGTTCCATAGCAAAAATAGGTAGGAACATACGATTTGGGTTCCTTAATGGAGTCTCTTCAGCTAAAATGATTTTAGGCAGAATATTGTGCTTCTGACTTGAACTTTCTATAAAGTTTAATTTTTTTTTAGGTAGAAATAAAGAATTTGCAAAGGATCAATTTGATATATCAGGAAATGGAGACTTAACTTAAAAACTGTAACTTCCATTCTTATCTGATTAAAATCTATAACACATTATAGATGATTGTTACATATCTTTCTAAATATTAACCCATCCTTCCTGAAATGGGGAGTTAAAAATCTGTTGTTGTGCATCAAGTCTTCTCTGAAATGCAGATCTTTTCCTAAATGGTGGGCTTGACTGATAATGATATTACAAACCTCAATTCTAATCTTTGGAATGCCAAGAAAAGGGTTCCTGGTGGTTGAATGGTAGGTTCTGAGATCATCAGACTCAAATACATTTAAAGATATTAAGCCTCTTGATAACCGACCAGTACAATGAATAACACACCGAAAAGTGTGAAAAATGGAACAAAACCAATGAGGAATTAGAGATGCAATGGTTGCTAAGACCTCACATATTCAATTTTAGGCACAAACAAATTTGCATTCCATTATCATTTTTTTCCTGTCTCATAATCATGTCAAATGATTTCATTTTAAAATAAATTTCCCTGTGGATAATGTTCCTACAAACACTTGTTCTCTGGAGCCAATTAATTCAAGTGTGATGCAAAGCAGCCAGGAAAAACTCTTGCTGAAGGAAGCTGATGGTTAAGGAAGAGATCAGATAGCAGGCTGAGTGGTTAAAGTTACGGGTTCTGGGGTGTCAAATAACCCTGGATTCAAATTCCCACTTCACCTGGAAAACTCTGGATAAGTGATTTATCCAGTGCTCCTATTCTTTAAAGTGGGATAATAATCCTTGGAGGAAAGAGTAAATGAAATGTTCATGCTTAGCAGGCTGCCTGGCACCATATGGTTATGATCACCATGATACTGGGGTCAAGAATCCTTCCTGCTCCATCTGCCTTATTGGCCTCTACTGGACAGCACCAGTGCTGAGAAATAGGAAAAGGCTTCATTCAGTCTTCTTTAGCCTGGTAAAGCTTATGGATTGTTTTCCCAACACACTTGATTTTATGGCTGCAGTAGGATTTATTCTAAGTTCTGTAAATGGTTCATTGCATTTTGCGGGATCACTCTGGAGGGCTTCCCTAGAAGGTACCTATGTCATAGTTCAAAAAGCTTCCATTGTAAAAAAAAAATTTCAATAATAAAACAAGATTTTCCAAGTCAATGAAAATATTGCAATTAAGCATCTTGTCATCCCTCCCCACTAATGATGGGGTCATTGGGATTCACAGCATGAGTAAGTTATAGGCTGTTTTTCCTAAGAGTGTGGAAAGGATAGATTTGTTTTTATCACTATTATTAATTTAATCAAGTCAAAAAAACTAAAAAGTGATAACAAACATACTTTGCTCTAGGATTTTCCATTTTGCTAAGAACTTCAGGATAATTCCAAAAATACTTCCTGTACACACTAGCAGGAAAAACATACCTAAAAGAAGTAGGATATTGACCTGTTTTTTTCTCTCTGTTTTCCTTGACATGGTTTGGAATTCCATAGAGAAGTGGGAGAGATTTCAGAAGTGTTCTTTGGCAAGTTGGCACACACTTCTCTTGGGAAGGACTAAGTGTGTGTCCTTTTTTGCCTTATGAAGAAGCCAGAGAGCAGGTCTTGTTTTTGTGAAAACCTCACATGTAGGATGACAACAGAATTGAGAAAATTCTGCCCTAAGTTTTGCATTTGACCTGCACTGCTCATTCCATATATTCTTACCTTTTCTCATTCTACTCAAAACATGATGGTGGGACACTTTCTGACTTGGGATCATGTAGTAGCCTTCTTTGGGAAATTTAGATATTCTTTTCATAGGCTTACATGTGCTTCATAGCACTCTTAATTTCCTCATTTGCTTTATTATTGGTTTTTTGAGTTCTTTTATTATTATCAAAGTAATATAAGTTCATTATAGGACCCCTAAAAAGTATGACAGCAGGGGAAAAGTCACTCATATCTTACTATCCAGAGGCACATACTTATTCCCTAGAGCTAATTAACAGGTGTTGTAACTCAAATGCTATGCAAAATGTTCTACCAATGGAGGAAGTCCATTTTACCAAATTAATCTTTAGATGGTTTTGCAAATGTACTATGTTTATGTACTATGTACTATGTTAAATGTACTATGTTGACGTATGTGGTCTTTGAAGTCTGAGCCTCTTACTGGTCTTCTCTGAACACAGACTGCTTAAAGAATTTACATTGGCTTATCAGTAAATTATCTTGCCTTAAGTTATTCCTGAGTTTCAAGAATGTATTCCATTAAATGTGTAGCAATTTTTTGATTATTAAAAAATAGCAAAAAGATTGGGGTGCCTGGGTGGCTGGCTCAGTTGGTTGGGTGTCTGACTCTTGATTTCGGCTGGTGTCATGATCTTGGGGTTGTGGGATTGAGCTCCCCGTCAGGCTCCACACTCAGCTCGGAGTCTGCTTGTCCCTCTCTCTCCTGCTCTGCTCCTCCCCCTACTCCTCGTTCATGCTCTCTCTCTCTCTCCAATAAATAAATAAAATCTTTTTTAAAAATAGCAAAAACATTATTAAAACATGGGAGGTCAGCATGAAACAATGATGTAGGCTTTTCCTACATCATAAAATTGACCAAAGTCGGTGGCTATGCTAAATTTGCTTAAGTATTGACATTTGTCCCCCCTCCCCTCCCTTTCTAATTCCTCGTAGTGTAACTCTTCAGTCAAATTGATATACTCTGAAAATAGGAAATCTATGAATCTGCCTGTAATGAGAATTATTAAAAAACTAGAGTGGGCTATTAATAACAAATATAAGAAATTTACAGTCATGCACCCCAATAACTTAAAATATCTTCTCTCCTGTACACTTGTTACAAGTGATACTGGCTTTAAAGTCATGCAAAAACGATCAACAATTCACTTAAAAATTAAAGATAACATAGGATATTTTATGTATATCTAAATTTTCCTCTTATACTGTTTTCTGAGAAGGAAGTAGAAGTTTTGCTTCAGAAGTTTCATTCTAGAGATGATGTTCCCTTATGTGTGGTGTCTGCATCTAAAAGATAAGCGTTCCAGATGTTGCAGTAGTTACTAAGAGAAGAATGGGTCTTATTTTAATACATGCAGTATGGTAAGTATTTATGTTAATTTTGTATAAAACATTCAAAGAAAATGTTAGGATATCCCCTGTCATCAGCTGTGAATTTGAGTTTCAGGGCTTTACGCATTTTTACATTATGTATGTTGAAACATTCTGGCATCTAATATTGCTGACACTGCTGCCTTTTTTTTTCTGATTGTGCATCCCTGGGCTTCTAACGGAATGCAAAGGAGAGAGGGAAGAAAGGGCGTTTAATGAATCGCAAGACCATGACTTAGAAATGTGATTAAGTCTGTACCAACGAACAAAAGCACAGGAAGACTCTGCATCAATGGCATGTGATTATGACAGGCATAAACGAACCATTATCAATTGCCCACATGTTTCCAAGGATTGGTCCCGTTTGTCTCCAGCGAATTCTGGTGTCCCTGGTTAGTGCTGCGTTAGGAAGGGGAATCGTTATTCGGTTCCACCTGCAAGAAATTTAGCACAAAACAGCTTCACCACATTCTCATCTTTTGAACCTCTTTTACTTGCCTTTGACGTTCTAGTTTCTAAATGCTTGGGACAGCACTAAAGTTTGGCAATAAACTCTTTAAATTCACCTGTGGAGTTTGTTTATAGTTTTCCGACAAAGAACTTCTAAAAACAGCCGTATCACACTAGAGTACTGTGTTTGTTCTTAACAGCAAGTGATATTTACTTTGTTTTTAGACATTCTTTTTAGGAATTTTTACATCAATACTCAGACCTATGATATTATTCTATGATATGCATCTGTGCCGACATGGGGGCTGATTGGCATTGATTACTTTCTATTTTTTGCTCTCCCCTAGTCCTATGCACATTTCAAGAGAGGCTAAGAAAGAAAATAATTCTTAACTTAATTTTGCCATGCTTGGAGATATTTTTACCAGTTTATCCAGTGCTTATTCTGTAAGGTGGAAGGTATTTGGCACAGTCATCTTTAATTCTCTAAACAGCCCTCAAAGGGGTATACCATTGTCCTTAATTTACATGGAAAGAAGGGGAAAGTTAGAGAGTAAATATCATTACTCAAGTAGATGGCAGAACTAGGATCTGAACCCACAGCTTCACTTTCTTCCACCTCTCTATGCTGTATTGTTCCCTAAGTAAGTATTTTGGCAAGAAGCCTTTTGGCAATAATCATGCAATCAACTATACAAAATTTAAATTTATGTATCTACAATATAAAAGCCAAGTACATAGAGAATGAGTGACCCTACAAATCCTGATCTTGTATCAGATTTACTGAAGTTATTGTCTTTTTGTCTTTTTTTAAAAAAAATGGGATCCTTCCTACATCTCCTGAAAGCTTCCTTACCTATTATGAAAAAGTAGAGTCTCAGGCTTACTCCTGGATTTTGAGTCACAACATGGATTCAAATCTCCCGATCTCTCAGAGAGAATGTACTCACCCGCTGTAGTTTTCGGAGGAGTAGATTGTGCTGTGGGGGAGGTGGGGTCCAGCACAGATCTCAGGCAAACACTCAGTGTGGAGGAGGGACCAGGAGCGCCCATGGTTGGTAGAAAATTCCAAGCTGACGCTGGTAACACCAGGACAAGCACAACAAAAAAGTGCAAAGATTAGAAAATGAAGAGACTCAGCCCTCGCTAAGTATCTTAAACATTTGCAGAACTAGGGTAACAAATTTTAAGATGCTGTTTCCAAAATGATCATTTCCCCCTTCACTGCAGTCTGACCAGCCTTCAAAGGGCAAACGGTTAAATTACCGCGAGAGAAACAGACTATCTTTTAAAGCCAACAAATGGGAACGGGTGTTGGCGTGCTTCAATCTGATAGATGGCAAGGCAATTACCATGTCTCACACTGCCACCTCATCCCGTGAATGTGAGACTCACAAAATTCTTAGAAAGGACCAGCAACACTTGTGCGAAGTGAAACCGAGAAGTCATAGCTCTTGAAGTGCTAATTGATTTCCGTGCCTATTATTAGGGGGTCACTAACCAACATGAGGTCAAGCTTTTTTTCTCAGTTATTTGTTTTTCTTCTCTCTCGGCAATCTGTCTGCATGGATGGCTGCCACAGTGTGCGCAAACACTTCTGATACCTAAAACCAAGCTCATAGAATGAACTCATTTCTACTTAAAATTATCCAATCATAATCTGCATATTAATTGAAGAGCTCCTCTTTGGGGGGAAAGTGTGTATTTTTTTAAAGGATGTTTCATTAGAAATTCAGCAGGAAACCTACTGAGAAGTTGCTCTGATTTAATAGCCAAGTCCACGTGTTCATTTTTTTTTTTAAGATGTTATTTTTTAAGTAATCTCTACGCTCAACATGGGGCTTGAACTCATAAGAGTCGCGTGCTCCACGAACTGAGCCAGCCAGGTGCCCCACGTTTTCATTTCTAATTAGTGTGTGAGTTCACACACTCACAAAATAGGACTTCCTACCTGTTACCAGGTTGATGTGTTCCACAGCCCAGATTAATGGAAAACTGTATCATGTGAGACATCGTAGAAGGGAGAACAGGTAAGACGTGGAAAAAATCGACAGCCCAGACGTTCCTGTTTTGACCTTGATGGTTCTTTTGCCTGAGACAAAATCTGGTAGCAGGCGTCTGAAGCTCAGGATTGATGACAACAGAAACTAAAGATGGAACCTTCAAAACAAAGGAAACCAAAATCACTCATCATCCCTCTATGTGAGACTGTGTGAATTCTCCTAGATTCAATCTTGCAGTTACTATGTGTATAATTGCCATTTATGAGCACGGGGCGAAGTCCTGTGTGTTCCACTGTTATTTCATGTAGTTGATGCGGTCTTCATGGGTATCTGTTTGAGTCACTCAGGATTCCTCCTTTGCAGGCACCTGGAACTCTCTGTGTGTGACTGATCAGGCCCTCTCTACCTGAAGATTAATTAGTGTAAGTTCTTTAAAAGTTATCAGGGCGTATGTATCCATTTTATATACCTTGGAACAAGACAAAGGCAACTTCACAGTTATACTTTATCATCGGTCCTCTTTTAAAAAAGTGAATTTGTATGGTAATAATGGTTGCCAAACTAGTATTCTGAAAATAGGACGCTAAGGGGTAACAGCCAGCATGAACGAGTTACATAATTGACTTCGTCTGAGGCATGCAGCTGACCAGAGCAGCTGTAACCCTAGCTAGTCACAGGTGGAAAACTAGTCCAGCATGAAATCCCAAATGGTCTCACTCGAATGACCCTAGCAGATGGGTGTGCTGGATACCTTCTCTGGCCATCCCGTATTCTAGCCTCAATGTTTACCTCCCGTCTTCCGAAATCCTAGGTGCTGGCTGCGTTCAAGCTCTCTACAGTTCCGACGGTGCCATCGATGCGGAGAACAGCATAACTAATAATGATTGTGTGAGTGTAGTCTCAGCACAAAGAAGTCTACTACTAGAAAAAAATAATTCTACACCTAATGACAAGCATCACACATAATTCTGAAGATGTCTGCAAATAACCAGAGCCAGTACATGTACTAAATCCAAAGGGCAAAGGAAAAAGGTCAATTTCAGTGGCTATAATTAGCAAAAAAAAAAAAGTAGCAATAATCTATACTTCTACAATGTCTTCTGCCTAGGAAATCCTAAAATGCTTGATAAATAGTCATTATACCTGATAACAAGTCTGTGAGGTTCCATAATTAGAGCCACTTTTGGGGCTTTATAGGGAACAAGAATAATTGTCAGAGTACTGGGCTCCATCTTACTGTCTCTAATGGGCTGTAGTTCATTTTTCCTGATAAAAACCGCCTTTTTCATTTGTATCAGGAAAAAAAAAGAGAATATTAAAATGTCCATATCACTTTTAAAGAAATCTGGCAACTTCCTGGGCTTCTAAAAGAGAGTGTTCTCTGCATCTAGCAGGGTCTTCATGGTTTTGACCTTGGCCTGTCTACGGAGATCTGGGATGGGGCCATTTGGCACATGGACTGGCATCAATACCTTATAGGAGGAATAGGAAAGAGTATCCAGTGTAATGTGCTCTTTTCTTCCTTCAATCTTTGCATACAGGGTGATATCATTTTCATGAGAATCTCCAGGGTCACAAACCCCTCCTGTATAAAACAAAAATTTTAAGTTCTTGGTACCAAATTGCATCCATAAACATGTGTAGTGTTAACTTTCAGAATAAAAAAAATATAAGAATAACTTTAAGAATAATTATAATAATATTATATTAAGAATGACCCTAAACAAAAATAACCAGACCCAAGGAAATAATTTATAAAGATAGTTCAGATAGAACTATCTCATGCTAAAGATCAATAACCTGATATTTGGGAAGGCCAAAGTAACTATGTGCTTCATGAGATTGCTCAAATGATAGTCTGCAACGAGCCGCGGCTGCATGTCCAAATTTTAACCCACATTAAAAAAGATGTGCTCTGCTTTTTAAGAAACTGTCACTTCCTTATATTTGAGGTCTTAATGGCCAAAATTCAGAACTGATTGATGCTGGTTTTTAAAAAATGTGGTGACTCACTCCATTAGCTATTTCTGAAGTGATATTACTTAAACAGTTGCACATAGTATCCTTAATATTTTAGCACATACTAGGTATTTGCATCTTAATTGCAGTTCATTTTACATTTTTCATTTTTATTTTTGGTACCTCATTTGGTTGTTGGAAAGTACACAGAGTAGTTCATTCCCTATCTCTCTACTTTACAGTCAAATGAAACAATGGAACATTAGAACCGAGAGGTAATTAAGATCATCCTGATGACGAAACTGAATAACAGAGCAGGGACCTGAAACTGAAGACCATTCAACTAACCGGTGGAAAAGCCGTGAGTCAATGGTATGTCTTTTAGCCCTTGACCCTCTATTCTTTTCACTACTGCATTCAGCCAATAATTCTTACTATTGCTGGCTTCTATGAACTGTCTGCAGAACCTGGATTTTAAAGGATTGCATGTCTACCCAGAAGCCTCTCCCTACCCACTACTATCATTCACAACAGCCCCAGTCATCATAGCAGGAATGTAGGAATGTACATGGATTTCCTGGCAAATATTCTATCCTTATGGTCCCAAATTTATAACATTAACTCTTAATTTTATTACTATCTTTCAAAAGATCCCCTCCAGTTCTTAAATTAACTACCATTAATGTTAATTTTTCTCTATAGGCAATTTGTTGCTAATACTCTATGGTGACAGTAAGTTAACCTCAAAACTCTAGAACAAGGTTACCCTCTGAGAATTAATCTAGTAAAATCAACAAATAATGGTTGAGATTCACCATCGGAAGGAAAGAAGGAAGGAGGAAAGGAAGGAAGGAAGGGAGGGAGGGAGGGAGGAAGGAAGGAGGGGGGAGGAATGTTTGATACAATCTCAGTCTGGGTAGCTGGGGTCTGATCTTGGGGAAAATTACTGATATGTGCTGTTTTAAGTAAGAAAGCTAGAACTTAATCAACATAAGAAAGATCATAATAATAGAAGTAACTTGGATGCTGGTATCCATGAAGCATAGAACTATAGCATGTTACATCTGTTAGACATACATAACTTGGCATATTATAAATATTTATTGAGTTAACTAATCTGAACTGAGAAGAGAGAGGCCAGATGTGGTGATAATGTCACCCTCATCCTAACAGATGTTTATTGTTTAAGGGCAACAGCCAGTAGAGAGAACCTTATGATTTTGATATCTGATATCAGAGTTTTTTTAGCATTTTGTTACACACTGCTACATTATGGTAAATATAGCTAGTAAAGTCATTCTAAACTACTGTCTTTGGGGGAAAAAGATCTGCATGAAAACTAAACCCCTATCTAAAAACTGTAACTTCTTTGTTGAGGACATATTAAAGACTTACCCAAAAGAACACAGGAAAGGTGAAAGGTCACGGGCAGTATGGATTTAAAGCAACATACCCAGAGACATAGGAACTGAACCTCAGTCCTCTCTAATTTCATTGATTTGTTCCCTGTAAATCTCTGCTCTCTTAAGAACAGTTCGTGAACTGCACCTGCCTTTCAGAGGGAACGGAGACACACGTGAACGCTCCTCCCGCCCAGAATGACAGAAGAAGAAAGTCCAAAAGGAGCCACAACTTTAAAATGATGACAGACTTTATCTAAAAGATCCCTCTGGGGGCAATTTATCAGCTCTGTGAAGTTTCAGTGACAGCAGCTGGTACAGAAAGATATGGATTCTTCTTCAGTTTCATTCGCTTTGATGTATTGTGGGAAGGTATGACTCAAGGGGCATTTTGTACAGCAATTACAGAAGACCTCAATAAAAACCACATGGACAGTCAGTTTTAAGATAGTTTAAGTCCTGCTTTAAGTAGCTTTTAAGATACTTATTTATATTAGGAGAGTGATTTTATTGTTTACTATGTATAGGACATTGGGCTTGAAGGGAAAATCTGACCTCAAAAAATTTGTAATTTAGCCAGGAAAACAAGATTAATACTCACAAAAGAATGATAATTAGCAATAAACTGTGTTGTGCTGCCATAATTGCAGACAAAAGTCAGAGAAGAGAGATACAAGTGTGGGCTAAAAGCTGGGTGTATATGAGATATCACCTCACACCAGTCAGAATGGCTAAAATTAACAAGTCAGGACACGACAGATGTTGGCGAGGATGAGGTAAGAAAGGGGAGCCCTCCTACACTGTTGGTGGGAATGCAAGCTGGTGCAACCACTATGGAAAACAGTATGGAGGTTCCTCAAAAAGTTGAAAATAGAGCTACCATACGACCCAGCAATTGCACTACTGGGTATTTACCCCAAAGATACAAATGTAGGGATCTGAAGGGGTACGTGCAGCCCAACGTTTATAGCAGCAATGTCCAAACTATGGAATGAGCCAAGATGTCCATCGACAGATGAATGGATAAAGAAGATGTGGTATATATATATATATATATATATATATATATATATATATACATATACACAATGGAATATTATGCAGCCATCAAAAAACCCCGAAATCTTGCCATTTGCAATGACATGGATGGAACTAGAGGGTATTATGCTAAGCAAAATAAGTCAATCAGAGAAAGACATGTATCATATGATCTCACTGATATGAGGAATTCTTAATCTCAGGAAAGAAACTGAGGTTTGCTGGAGTGGTGGGGGGTGGGAGGGATAGGGTGGCTGGGTGATAGACATTGGGGAGGGTATGTGCTATGGTGAGTGCTGTGAATTGTGTAAGACTGATGAATCACAGACCTGTACCTCTGAAACAAATAATACATTATATGTTAAAAAAAAAAAAAAGATAGTAGGAAGGGAAAAATGAAGGGGGGGAAATTGGAGGTGGAGACGAACCATGAGAGACTATGGACTCTGAGAAACAAACTGAGGGTTCTAGAGGGGAGGGGGGTGGGGGGGATGGGTTAGCCCAGTGATGGGTATTAAGGAGGGCACGTATTGAATGGAGCACTGGGTGTTATATGCAAACAATGAATCATGGAACACTACATCAAAAAATTTAAATAAATAGAAAAAAAAAAGCTGGGTGTATGGGAGATGTTCAGTGAATATGTTGAAGAAATAATAAAGGAATGAATGATGTATGTCAGGTTATTTTTGTCCTTTTCACTGCATTCTGGCTCTAAGAACAGTGTTGGATACTGGTCCTCAATGAATTTGTGTTGAACGAATACATGAATGAAGGAAACAGACCTGAACCTAATTTTGAAAGTTGAGCAAATTTTCCAGAAAGAGTCACAGTAGATCGATCTGAACCAAGGGATGAAACCAGGAAGAACATACAGGCAGGGCCAGAAAGGAAGGGGGTGTGATCTTGTCCAGATAAACAATCAGATAGTGATTTTCCAAAGGGGTCAGTATAAGCTGTCTACCATATCTTAGATCTCTTCCCATGTTGCCTTTTTCTCCATCAGCTACCAAAGTTTTGAAGTCTTTCTATAGGTCCAGTCTTACCCTACCCTATATTTCCCTACTGTCCTGTCCTATTACATCCTCTCCTATCCTAAAAACCACCTTTGCTAGATCCTGCTTTCTTCTCAAGATCCAGACCTCATTTCTTTTCTTCTGTTACTGATGAACTTCTTGAAGAAGTGGTCCTTTTTCAGGGACACATGTCTTTTATTCTTTGATCTCTATGTGCTTTGGCTTCCCATGTACCACACCATGGGGAATACTCGCTCAGAAGTCCCTGGGGAGCTCTCAGCCCCTATCCTGGTTGGCTTCTCTGTGGGCTAATCCCTACCCTTTCCCTTCCTCCTTCAGTGTAGAACAACACCTTCCTCCCACATGTCTTTATGTCCTTTCTCAGTATCCTTTGTCTACCTCTATGCCTTCCACCTTTACCTAGATGAGGGCTCCCCCTAAGAATTTTCCCTGTGCTTTGTTTACTCTGCCTTCTGTTTGGGAGAACACAGCAACTCCAGTGGCTCCAATTGTCACCTGTGTGCTGATGATTTTCCGATCTGGTTCACACCCTGAGAAAAATTTTTACCTTCGTATGGCTTTCCAGAAGCCTCAACCTCAATATACCTAATGCCAAAATCTTCTACTTCATATCTACTCTTTATTTATTTTGGGGCATTTCCTATTTCGGGAAATAGGAAGAAATCCAAGAAATCCATGAAGAAATCCATGAAAGAAATCTCTGTCCTTTCCAATATTGGTCTCACAATCTCGAGTCTTTTGGGTGTGAACCTCAGTTGGTTCCTTCTCTTCTGTTGTTTATTCTCTATCCCCTTCTTCGTATGATTATCACTGTCACTCCATATTCCTTGGTTGCTTGGACTAGTGCAATAGCTTCCTAACTTCGGGTTGCCAGATGAAATATATTGCATGAACAGTATTTATACGAAAAAATTATTTGTTTATCTGAAATTCATATTTAAATAGGTAAAGGGGATTAAGAGGTACAAACTTCCAGTTATAAAATAAGTAAGTCACAGGGATGAAAAGTACAGCATAGGAAATGTAGTCAATAATACTGGAATAACTATGTGGTGACAGATGGTAACTAGATTCATCGCAGGGATCATTTTATAATGTTTGAAACTATCTAATCACTATGCTGTACACCTGAAACCAAGAGGATATTGTATGTCAGTTACACTTCAATTAAAAAAAATTTTAAAGACTATTTATTTTAGAGAGAGTGCACGAGTGGGAGGGGCAGAGGGAGAGAGAGAGAGAATCTCAAGCGGACTCTGTGCTGAGTGTGGAGGCTGACACGGGGCTCGATCTCACGACCCTGAGATCATGATCTGAGCCAAAACCAAGAGTCTGATGCTTAACTGACTGTGCCACCCAGGCACCCCGCATTTAAAAAAAATTTAAAAAGCTGCTTTGGTTTTTTTCCTCTAACTCTGGCAACCCTACCCTCACTGGTCTCCTGTCCTCTAATTTCTGAGTGTTTCAGTCTTTCCTTCACATTCATGTCAGAGTTATCTAAAACACAGATGAGAATACGTCACAGAACTGACAGGAATCATCTAGTGGCTCTATGCTGCCTAGAGAAAGAACCTGAACTCCTTAGTCAATATTAAAGAAGATCACCATTCTGGTTCCATTTCTCTTTTCTTGCTCCATCTTCTATCTTTCCACTCAGTTGTAGTGGGAAAATCACCCGCCCCAAACATGTCATGTGAATTTATACTTGTGCTTTTTCTCAAAATGCTGGCTTAGCTTGGCATTCTTTTCTCCCTTCAAACCCTTAAAAAGTTGTTTTTAATATTGATAATTCTCTGTTTCAATATGACACTCAAAATTAACTATCCCATTTGTATATCGGCAGAAGTGTAGGGATAGGTTTTTACAACACAGTTTATGTTGTGATTTTTGTGTAAAATAAAATGTCCCTTATTTCCCTCTTCTTTGAGAGAACTATCATCTTCCTCCTGCATCTATTCCTTCGAGGTAAGTTATAATTTTTTTTGTTTTTAAAATTTTTACTCAAGTGTAATGAACACAGTGTTATATTAGTTTCAGTTTATAAATCCCTTTAGATTTAAATTAAGGCCATCCTTCAAGGAACAGTTCAAATGTCATCTCCCTCACGGAGTGTTGCCCTGATCTCAACACTGCAGCGACCCAGAGGGTCCTTGGCACTTCCATACCATCTTCATTTCATTACAGCCCATTACATTCTCTCTCTTCCTAAAAATTTTTATTTAAATTCCAGTACAGTTAACATACAGTGTTATATTAGTTTCAGGTGTACAATACAGTGATTCAACAGCTCTGTACATTACTCAGTGCTCATCATGATAAGTGTACTCTTCATTCACCCATTCCCCCACCCTCTTCCCCTCTGGTGACCATCACTTTGTTCTCTATAGTTCAGAGTCTGTTTCCTTGAAGGGGGGGAAATCGGAGGGGGAGATGAACCATGAGAGACGATGGACTCTGAAAAACAAACTGAGAGTTCTAGAGGGGAGGGGGGTGGGAGGATGGGTTAGCCTGGTGATGGGTATTAAGGAGGGCACGTTCTGCATGGAGCACTGGGTGTTATGCACAAACAATGAATCATGGAACACTACATCTAAAGCTAATGATGTAATGTATGGTGATTAACATAACAATAAAAAATTAAAAAAAGAGTCTGTTTCTTGGTTTGTCTCTCTGTTTTTCCTTTGCTTGTTTGCATTTTAAATTCTACATATGAGTGAAATCATAGGGTATTTGTCTCTCTCTGACTGACTTTTAGATGTTACTTGTGGGCAGGAATTCTAAGAAATTTTTATATATATAAAAAAAGATATATTGAGTTGTACCTATTGGCACTAGGTACTGTTTTAAGGGATTTGCATGAATTCAATCATTGAGATTTAGGTACCATTATTACCCCCCATTGTATTCCCCACATAACCTAGCTCAGTGCTCTATAGTCAATTGGAATTAATTAATTTTTAAAATTAAATGGAGATGCTTTTATTTGGGATAATGTTCTGTTGGCTCATTCAAATGAGTTTTTTCCTCATAGTCAACATTATTTTAATTGATTCATTAATAATCTTTGTTTCAGAAAGAATTAAAGATGACTAAATTTCTTCTACAAAGACGCTTATATAAATATGACAGTGTCTTACGAAGGCACTGAATGGGGTTGATTTAGTATGATTCACCTTGAAAAAAATCAAGAATGCAAATTATTATGTGAAAAATGGTAA
Source organism: Phoca vitulina (assembly GCF_004348235.1). Classification (NCBI taxonomy): domain Eukaryota; kingdom Metazoa; phylum Chordata; class Mammalia; order Carnivora; family Phocidae; genus Phoca; species Phoca vitulina. The sequence goes on from NW_022589707.1 coordinate 78,351,294, forward strand.
AAAGGGAAAATGCTTAACATTAGAAGCATGAATGTTTATTACAACTTTTTGAGGGGAGGGTTAAGGTTTCCCAGGAATCTTTCTTAATAAAATGAGAGCCAGTTTGAATTCTAATTATGTAAAGGAAATGAACTCTGGGTCTCTAAGTATATAGACCATTTCAGTCGAGGTGAGGAGATCCTTAATGTAGGAAGATTACATTATTATACTTTATATGTACAACTTCCCTGTTATCAAACAGATCATCATTGAAAATGAGGTAGCATCAAGCAGACAACGTTTTGGAGTATGACATAATCTGAAGTTTACCATGCCACTCTGACCTGTAGGAAGTAAGGAATGTGAGGGAAATAAACAGCCAGTGCTGAAGCCCAGACTCAGGGGCCCTGTTTGTCCTGATGAGCTGACATCTTTGCAAGTAAGTTCAAAGGTGGTAAATGTTTATTTCCTGTTTCACTTCCAGGTGTTGCCTGTGCTTTCTGAGTCACTCAACAAAAAAAGGCATGTGACACCTACTCACATTTCTGGAATGACACCTAGTGGAAGAATATGTAACTAACACGATAAATTTGAGAGGTCCCTGATTTCAACCCCCCCATTCTTCCTTGGGTTTTTTTTTTTCTAAATGTTTACCTACTTATTTGCTCTACAATAATCTGGAGAAAAATACACCTTATGAACACTTTGTTTGTGTGTTTGCTACATATTAAAAAGTAGACAGTGTTATTAAAGTATTATAAACCTCTTTCTTAGCATCCCACAAAGAAACAGTGATGTAATGATGATATGTCCATGAAAACAAATGACTTACCTGGATGACTGCTTTGGGGGGAAGCCAGGGACTTTGGACAAAGGAGTTATTTTGTTCTCAGCTTCTCTCCCATTGTCTTTTCAGCTATGACCACTGAGGGAGAGGTGTGATGAAGGTATATGGCATTTTACCTTCAGGCCTATCAAGGCATGCCAGGACTAGTTCTCTTATAGGATGGTTCCAGTAGGGCTGGTCTGAAGCAGGTGGGAGCTTTTGTTCATCTAGTAGAACTCATATTTTGTGAATATCATTTTATGTTGTTAGCCAACAAGCAATCTTACTTCCCCAGGGATAGGGGATGGCCTAGGTTCTGCCTTAGGTCAAAAAAATTTGTTCAAAATGTACCTACCCATAACAAAGTAAAATCTCAGGTTCCCATAACCGGTAGTATCCATATATGGGGTGCATAATTTCCTCTCTCCATCTTTGAGGAAGACCATTGATAAACCTGATTCTACTGTTCCGCATTCTGTACCAATGACAGCTCCCAAGATGTCCCACCTTAAAAAAAAATGAGAATCATGAACAGTTGGAATATTAAGTCAAAGCTTTATAGAGTATAACATTTTATTTTTAATGAGGAACATTTACTTAGAAATCAATAATTCTGAAATAAAGATGTGGTACAACAGATTTTCGTAATGAACAAACTTTTAAACACATTCCATTCGCAATTATGATTTTTCTGTAGACGGACAAATTTAATCAATACTATGTATGGTATGTCTATTACATGATAGTCTTTATTCTCAAAGTACTTACAGTCAAGATGGGGGGGTCAAATTTGAACTAAGGAAACAGGGAACCATAAAAGACAGTATCATAAGATCATAAACAATTGTATGGTATTTTGCGCATTAAAAAAGTTATAGAATGTAAAGTCATAAGAGTGGCAAGAGCCTAGCTAGTTTTCAAAAAAAGATTTAACCTGGATCATGTCAAAAAATATATATTCAGATATACAGAAGAGAACAAAAATGTCTAATATTTTAAAACTCCTATTTCTCCTTAGTATTTATTTCTGGTTGTGTCTAATCTGGACATTGTTATTCACACAACTCGCTTGCCCACAGATGGAGGAAACTGGGACACACAGAGGTAAGTGGCTTGCCTAAGGCCAATTGCCTGTTTAGCTCTAAAACTGCGATCTTCTGTATCTCAGTTTGCTCTTATTTTAGTAGTTATGGTTCTAAAGAGTGTACTGTGCCAGGGAGATTATGTTGGACCATTTCAGTTTATAATAGATTTGGGACCAAGATGTTTAGGAAATGCTTACTTTTTTTTTTATATTTTAACAGATTATATTAATCATTCAAGAAACTAAAAAATAACCTTTTGAAGCAGCTCTTAATAGTGTTGGACCACTGTAAATTAACAAGGAACCTCTCTTGACTCATACAAGAAAATTTCACACTGGTTCATTGGTCTTTTACTTGCTCCATTTATCCCAATTAAACCACTCAGCCTACTGATCCACAAAGCAAGTTAAGGTTATAAATGATGCATATGATGACTCCTTTTAGGCTTTAGAGTATTTTTAAAGTGAAAAATTGAATTGAAAAAGATGGAATTGTCATGGACTAAAAGAACCTTCTATTCAAGTGAAAAATGAGATTTTTTCTTTTTCTCATTATTAGTTGTGAATGAATAACTCTTCTAGATGAATCTAAATGAATTATTTTCAAGACATCCACCACAGACAGAGCTGTGTGAGATATGTTCAGACCGTATATATTTTTTTTTTTTAAGATTTATTTATTTGAGAGAGAGAGAGTGAGAGAGCACAAGCAGGAGGGGCAGAGGGAGAGGGAGAGAGAATCTCAAGCAGACTCCTCACTGAGAGTGGAGCCTGATGCAGAGCTCGGTCTCACGACCCTGAGATCATGACCTGAGCTGAAACCAAGAGTTGGACGCTTAACCGACTGAGCCACTCAGGTGTCCCTGTATATTTCTTTTCAATCTTTATTTTAAAGTCCAATATATTCAATTTTACTCTACTAATTTAGTCTTTATTTCTCCCACTTTTAACTGTTGGAAGATAACAAAAGTGAAGTTACTTTCTTTAGAAACCCAAATATTTATAATCAAATGAAATGGAAAGTTTAGTCTGCTTTGAAGAGAAAGAAGCAGAGAGAGATCTAAAAAATCATTTTGTTTAAGTGTCAGTGATTTGAATAAATTATCTTGCATTTATTAAAAATTCAGTAGAAGCCCATTGTAGCATAAACTCATTCTTTCATGAATTTGTATAGATACTGGCTCAAGCTTAGTTGGAGACAAAGTATCCTTGAGGGATAGCAGAGAGAGCCTTTCACTCCCTGGACTTCAGAGTCCAGATTTGTAAGGGCACAAAGTTGTGGGTCTTTTCTAGTTATACAAATGACATGGTCCCTGGCGGTCTCCTGATAATCAATTACATGAAGTGAAATTATAAATAACCAAATCTTTGAGGCCAGAAGTGATATTTGAAGAGCTTTATAGTTTTATTTTTTTTATTTTTATTAAAGATTTTATTTATTTGACAAAGAGAGACACAGTGAGAGAGGGAACACAAGCAGGGGGAGTGGGAGAGGGAGAAGCAGGCTTCCCATGGAGCAGGGAGCCCGATGTGGGACTCGATCCCAGGACCCTGGGATCAT